>NC_141990.1:259358047-259676381 GCF_049901715.1 Pseudonaja textilis | reverse complement strand
TCAGAATGATGAGAATATGTAGAATAAAAAACAATACCATAACTTTAGCATAATGAGCTATGGTGGTGCAGTGGTTAGAATGCAGTACTGCAGGCTATTTCTTCTGACTGCTGTCTGCCTGCAATTTGGCAGTTAAAATCTCACTAGGCTCAAGGTTTCCATCCTTCCAAGGTCAGTAAAATGAGGACCCAGATTGTTGGGGGCAATATGCTGAAACTGTAAACTAGAAAGGTATGTAAAGCACTGTGAAGCAGTATAAGTCTAAGTGCTATTGCTATCTTCCACTACTATCACAATTTCTGAAACATATTAGGAACTGGATAGGACAGAAAAGGGTTAGACTCAAAGTCAGTGGGATGGAGTAGCTTTGGGTTAAGAAACCATCTGATACTGGACAGATTTAAACTCTAGTTCCATGTGGATTTGTGCTCTCTCATTCTCAATTAATCCATAATCCTGGAGTCCTTCTTGACTTACAACTCCTACACAAGGAGCAAATGGCATTTTACAAAGAGGGCTTTATAAATCTTCATCTTGTGGGCCCAGTACAACCTTTCCTGGATCATAAGTCACTACTCACAATCATTTGTGTCTTGCTTACCTCTTATTTGGACTAAAGCAATGTTCTCTACACGATCAAGGTGTCTTCCTTTTTTTAAAAAATTTGATTTGTCAATCACTTACAAGATACTAGGTATAAATATAAACATAGTTATGAATACATGAAATGGATACATATAAAAAAAATAAAAAGAAACAATAGGACAGGGACAGTAGGCACATTGGTGCGCTTATGCATGCCCCCTACAGACCTCTTAGGAAAGGGGTGAGGTCAATAATAGACAGTCTAAAGTTAAAGTTTTTGGGGTTTGGAGAAGTTTAGATAGAATTTATCCTGAGATGTATAAACTGCCCATGACTCTGGAAATTATATATACCAAGACACAGAACAGGACAACGATATCTCCCTCCTCCCCTACATCAAAGGCACCACAGATAAAATCAGCAAAATTCTCCACAAACACAATACCAGGACAGCCTTCGGCACTGACCAAAAAAATAGCTAACATCCTAAGAAACACCCAAAACAAGATCTAGCTAGAAAACCAAGGAGTTTATGAATTACCATGCAACAATTGCCAAGCCACATACGTTGGACAAACCAACAGGAGAATAAATGCATGCATCGCAGAACACAAGAATGCAGTCAGAAAAGAAGAAAATACTTCCTCCCTTTTCCAGCACCTTAAAGCCACAGGACATGAAATTAATTTTGAGGGAACCAAATTAATCTCCAATACTGAACACTTCAACAAGAGAATAATCAGGGAAGCCATCAAAATAGAGAAACACCCCCATAACATGAATAAACAGGATGATACCTCCCACCTACCTGATATCTGGAAACTAGCCCTTATCAACAAATGAGTCCCAGCCATGAAAACCAACACCGGACCCAAAACAACACATAACGCCACCACCAATCTCCCTCATCAGACTCAAACCCAAACCCACCCCATAGATGAAAGGCAACCACCATCCAGAAACCAGAGAATGGATGCATCACCAGCTGGCACACACCCCAACCCAAACCAAGCAAACTGACACACACCATGAGCACATTGTCAGGCCTCAAACTCAGAGCAAAACCAAAACCCGGAACGTCACATCATAGCCACCTGCTCAGGATATCACATCACTCAAGAGGTTACACCACAAAACTTCATGATGTTACAACATAGCCAACAACCCAGGAGATGACAGCATAAGACCCAGGATGTCACAACAATAGAACTCAGAAGGTCATCACACAGCCCATGACTCAGGTCATTACAACCCAGGTGATTACAGCACAAGACCCAGGATGTCAAAACAATAGAACTCAGAAGGTCATCACACAGCCCATTACCCAGGTCGTTACAACAGAGGAGGCTGATAGACACACAGCCAATACCTCAGCCACACATGTTCTTATGAAAAAGCCAGCCAATGTGCAAACATCAACTCCATCAGCCAATCAAGAAATGACAACACAGCCAACCTTCCCACCAGTATTTATAGAGAGACAGCAGCTCCAATCACGCTTTGCTTGCACAAGCATGAAGCCAAAAGCACCAGCCTGAAATGGCAAGTGGGACCTCATCGAAACGTCACCAAGATACTCTCAATTTTATCCGAACACGCCAAGACCTGCATATATATCTATGTCTATATCTATATCTATCTATCTATCTAACTATCTATCTATCTATCTATCTATCTATCTATCTATCTATCTCTATCTATATATCTATCTATCTATCTATCTATCTATCTATCTATCTATCTATCTATCTATCTATCTATCTATCTATTGTTGATAATTACATAGACAAATCCAGGTAGTTTGCTTTGCAACATTTTCAAAAGTGATTCACCATTACCTCCTTCCTAGGGCTGAGAGATAATTGATTGGCCTCAAGTTACTTAGTTACCTCCCTGGCTATTGTACAACTAGAACTCATGGTATGTGAGTTTTTAGCCTGGTGCTTTTAACTGCTACAGAAAAAGACCTCTGAACCTGGCATTAGAAGGATAATTAAAATTGGCTTTTCCAAAAGGCCCTGGAGACATTGAGTTATGAGATGTTTGTTGTCCCTGGAAGAAAATTGTGAGTCGTTTGTTACTTGTTTGATTTTTGTGTCTATTTCTTGTGGAAATATGCATTATGTAGAACAGAATTTATATAAGCTATTTGGCGTAGCACATATGCTAGTAAAATAAAAGGAATGCCATAATAAACTCCAACAGCAAACTGAAGAAATGTCACCAAAATAAATTGTGAAGAAAATATCTGAAGCATCTTGAAAAACCCTACCTCTTTTGCAGGAAATTTTTTTTTTAAAAAATTGCAAAGCAGGTTTCAGTGGAGCATCAGCTGAAATTTCAAAGTAGTGAACATTTAAATGAAACAAGTCAATAGAAAACTGCTTATCTATGGATGTCACTAAAGAAGAAACCTGGTTATTCCCAGGGATATATTTCTGGTTTGTAGACAATTTACCACATTTTCAATTGCAACCTTGGCTTGCCCTCAAACCCCTTCTGACTCAAAGTCCTGCTCCTGCCTCATCTATCAATTTTTGAAGCACCAAAGCACAAAGCTCTTTTTGAAAAAAAAAAAGCATCTGTTGATAGAATCTAGCTATCCAAGAGCCAGCACATAAAGTTACATCTCAGTAGGAATAGTGTCAAATGTCAACTGCTCAGTTGGGCCTTAATAAAAAACAGAATGCAGGAAGCTAAGTCTCAGAGACCTATGTTTGGTGATATCATCAGCAGGGAGTACCTACAGACAGTTTGTGAAAAGCATAGAGGGATCCATTTTGTCTTTAGGAGCCTTGTAATATTTCCCTCTGAGCTCATTGATGTTTGCAACAAGCAACATTGCTAAGAACATTATGCAGTTGAGGAGAGGGGACCTGGGAATGGAGCTGCCTCCTAAGCAAAGTGAGTTTTCATATGCTGACTGTAAGAGGATTCACAGAGAAACTGCAAGTTCTCCTGTAAATAAGTGAAGCATTTAGAATTATATTGTGGGAATATGGTATATATCCAGAATATTTAAACATAGTTCAAGATGAAATGCGCAGAACCCCTGAGATTAGTGTCTAAGGATGAACATAGTGAATATCTAAATGGATAAAATATAGTTGCCTTTATACATCATGTAAAGAGCAAGAAAGTTTCATAATATTTATTTTATTTACTTATATAAATTAAAGCTTAGAAACCTGTAAAATCTTACACAGTGGTTCATCTTATGTGCCATAACCCTGGGTGGCTCACAAAACAATGGTATAAGTACCCTAAACAAAGAAAAAGCTACCCTAAAGCTATAATAAAAATGAAAAAGTTGATGACATATTCTCTATTATTGTACATTAAAAGAGCTTTCTTAATTAATATTTCCATAAATATTTAGGTACACTTTATGTTAGCTTCAAAGATCACATGATAACACAGCTATCAGAGTACATATAACCAATTTCAGTGAAAGTTTTAGATGCTGACATGTAAAAAGACATAATAGTACATGGGAATGAGTTTGGGAGTTAGGAGGAAGAGTAACAGCCTGGGCAACAATCAGCTTTGGGATGCCACAGTTGCCGAAGGAATGTTGTGTGCAGAATGAAGGGGGTGAGGGGGTTGAACAGTTCAAGGTTATTTAGTATGTCACATTCGAAATTTCAACTGCAAGTAATTGGTTCTCGTGATTAATGAAGTGTAGTAAGTGGGAGGAGATAGGGTGGAATTTGTGAGTCATTCTGGGAATGAATTTCAGTTTTGGAAATTCATAGATGTAACCATTGTTGTTCCTAATAAATCAATTGGAGATTATGCCTGTCTTGGAGTTATTGATTACAATGGACAATTTCTGTATGCCTAACATTATTTCCAAAACTCCATATTTTTCTAAAGGGGTTTGAGCTGATACCCCAGAGATTTTTTCCTAGAGATGGAGAAAAATCAAGAATCAGCTGACATTGGAGGTGAGCAGAATGGGGCTGGGGGGGGGGCTCTGGAGCACTAGCTGGATCTGTCAGCCCCTGTTTGGAGGAGATGATAGATGCCTTCATAATGGCAGAGGAGGAAAAAGATCTGAGAGCCAGACTGAAGCTTTTCAGTTCAGAGAGAAGTTGCAACCCAGATTTAAATGAACTCTGAAGAAATGTCCTTCTCCAGCCCTATGCATACTGCTATTGAAGCAGATTGGGGGAAGAGAGACAAATTGAGTTGGAATTCTCTCAAGATGACATCCCCAAGATTTATTCTGGGAGTCCATCATGGCAGATTTACCACAACAGTTCCAGCAATTAAAATTGACAGGCTTGGTCTCACAGCCTGTCTGGACGAGCTGGAGCCTGACACAACCTATCTTCTCTTCTTCAAGTATCGTGAGGGATGAGGAGATTACAGAGATGCCAGCTGGAGAGGCCCAGTGAGAGATGCTAACTAACATAGGTATGTTGCAGCCTCCAAGGCAATCCCCTCATTCCCTAGAAGGAAGATTACCCTGTGCAGAAAATATCCCTCCAGGGTGGGGACTTTATCCAGGCCAGGGGTGGATTCAATGCCAATGGCTACTGGCACCAACAAAGTCCTGGTCTGAAGGGGGGTTGCCCAGGCAGCAGACATCAGTCACTCCCTTTCCACCCAGGCAGGGAACCAGGCCACACCCACTTTCCTCATGGCAACCACAATTGCAACCCCAAATTGGAGCAAGGCTGCAAGGACCCCTCTTTCATAGAGGCACCACCCTGCCAGGCTTCTGGGCCCCAGCTCAGCCGAGAAACACCACCCGCCTGGCTCCTTTTGTTCCAGTTCAGCCTGCAGGTGCCTGGCCTGTACCACCTCCCCAACCATGCCTCAGGCCAGACCAAATATAATTTAAAGCCATATTCAATGGGCACCATGAACATTTCAATTACTTCCTCACTCAAATCCGATCCCATATAGAACAATTTGGGAATCAATACACAACAGAGCACGATTTGGTTATGGCCATAACAGATGGGATGAATGAAGGGGATGCTTCTGACTGGGTGGCCCAACTACACAACGAACAAGCCCCAGAATTACAAGATGTCAATGGATTTATTCAATTATCAAGACTCAGATTTGAATATCCAGATAGGGTGGCAGAGAATGAAGAGAAGTTAATGGAAATGAGACAAGGCAAGTGACCCTTGTCAGAATTTATTTGGGACTTTAGAAAGGTCACAAGCCACCTCATGGATTGGCCTGAAAGGATGACTTTACACTACTTTAAAAATGCCATTGATGCAGAAGTAAAGAAGGCCCCATTAGGGGAATACCAGAGACCTTGCAAGTGTGGTTGCCACCACCCTCAGCTTAGACCACAGCATCAACCCACACAGAAAACCCCTTCCAGTGGCCCCGACTAAGAGAATTGTGGCTAAGAGACCACTGACCAGACTAGCTGAAGCTGCTTGTACCCGACCCAATAGAATTCTGAAATGTTACCACTGTGGCCAAGACAGCCATAGTGAATCTGACTGTCTGGCTCCTGCTCCTGTACCACAATCGTAGTCTAGTATGGCTGGTAGAGGTCAGAAAAATCAAGGAAGACCTCCGGACATTAGCCGGTTTGCTAGACACAGCTGGGAAAGGCCCCTCTATACAGATGGGAGCAACGGACCGCCAGACCAACACCACCTCCCTGAGAACCCGACTGGCAAAGATGACCCATTGGTGTGTGCTCCCATCATACCTTTTACTATCAAGGTCAAGTTAGTGGTACCAAACATAGGGGAGGCTGGGGAGTTAGAAGCTGTCATTAATACTGGGTGCTCTAGATGCCTTATCGGACCCTATCGTTGAACAATTGGGCATAAAGTCTAACCCAGTTAGATGCCCAATCAGATTTGAGCAAGTGGATGGGACATTAATTGGAGGGACCCCAGCCACCCAAATGACAGAGTTAATCAAAATGGAATTGGGGCCTCATCGCAAACTCAAACGCTTTATAGTGGCCCCCAGGATGTCAGAATCAATCATATTGGGACTTGCTTGGCTAGACAAATGGGCCCCTATGATCAAATTGGAGGATGGATTCAGGAAAATCCTCATTGGACCGGGACTATTGCCCCCTCTTCCTCCCACTACAAAACCACCAGTCAACTTGAACTCAAAACCTGAGCCAGCATCCACAGCATCCCACCTTCTACCAGATAACCCCCAGATACCCAACCAATACAAAGACTTGACTGAAGCATTCAGTGAAGAAGAGTGTAATGTTTTACCTCCCCATCGAGCCACTGATTGCGCCACAGAATTAGAACACAGGGCAAAACTACCAAAACCAAAGATGTATTCCATGACAGCTGCTGAAATGACTGAATTAAGGAACTACATTGACCAAAATTTGGACCGAGGTTTTATTGAACATGCCAAATCGAGACTAGCTGCCCCCGTATTGTTCAAAGGGAAGGATGATGGGTTGAGATTATGTGTGGACTTTAGGGGCATAAACGCAGTGTGTGTCAAAAACATGTACCCTCTCCCCCTCATGAAGGACTTATTGAACCACCTGTCGAAAGGTGAGATATTCACTAAGCTAGATCTGAGAGAAGCTTACTACTGGGTCTGCATCAAAGAGGGAGACAAGTGGAAAACAGCTTTTAACTGCCCTTTGGGTAGCTTCCAATTCAGAATCATGCCTTTCAGACTTCAGGGGGCTTCTGCAGTATTTATGAAACTCATCAATGAGGTGCTACACCCGCACCTTTATTGGGGGGGGTTCCTTGTATACCTGGTGACATCCTTATCTTCAGCAAAACCATGGAAGAACATGTTCAATTGGTCCAACAAGTCCTAGAAAAACTTCTAGCCACCAAATTATATGTGAAACTCTCAAAATGTGAATTCCACAAGGAGTTGCTGGATTGTTTAGGCTATCAAATATCCAACCTGGGAATTGAAATGGACCCCAGAAATGTGAAAGAGGTGCTGTACTGGCAACCCCCCAGAATTTGAAAACAACTTCAAAGTTTTTTGGGTTTTGCCAACTCTATAGACAATTCATTCCATCATTTGTTGAAGTGGCCCTCCCTTTAATGGAGTTATTTAAAACAGGCCCGTCACCCAGCAAAACGAAGCCAAATCAACCCCTGGCTTGGACCATGGACTATCAGAAAGCTTTCAAGACCTTAAAACACCTCTTTGCAGCTGAGCCCATCCTCCAGACATGACCAAGACTTTTATTATCCAAACTGATGCGAGTGATGTAGTGGTGGAAACCATTGTGTTGCAAAAAGACACTCAAAACTGACTGATGCCTTGTGCTTATGTGTCCAAAAAGCTGATGGACACAGAACGAAGATGGGCAGTCTGGGAGAAAGAAGCATTTGCAGTATGATGGACTTTATTGACTTGGAGGCATTTCCTAGAAAGGGTGCAGGAATCCTTTGAGGTATGGACTGATCACAAAACCTCAAGGCCCTAAAGACCCCTAGGTGATTATCACCCAAACACATCCGCTGGGCCCAATACTTCAAGTGGTTCAACTTCAACATTAAATATACCTCCGGAGGGAAAAACGTATTGGTGGATGCCCTGTCCAGAAAGCCTCAGTTTGACAGCCACCGAGAGGAAATAGTACAAGCCTTAATTTCAGGAACTCAATCAGCAGGCCAAGTAACCACTCAAACCCAAGCCAACTGCAACCCCAAATGCCTGGAAGATAAGCTGACCACAGAATTGAAAACTGCCCTATTGACCAATCCTTGGTTCCTGGACCATCAAAACAAGTTTACAATGAATGAGGGACTGGCTTGGGAAGGGATTAAGCTTTATGTACCCACAACCCTAAGACTACTGGTACTAAAGCATAGCCATGATTCACGGCTGAGACTCACGGCAGATTCTTAAAAACCCTACATTTACTAAGAAGACAGTTCTGATGGCCAAAACTGAAACCTGACATAGAGAACTATGAGGACTATGTAAAAAGTTGCTCAATTTGTGCCACAATGAAACACAGAACTGGAAAATCCCCTGGCCTCCTTCAACAAGCCGCTGAACCAACCCAACCATGGGAAGAAATCACAATGGACTTTATTGTGGAATTACCTGAGAATGAAGGGAATATGATCATTTGGACTGTAATTGACTTATTCTCTAAACAAGTCTACTTTATAGTCTGTAAAGGACTTCCATCTGCAAAAAAGCTTGCAAAGCTGTTTGTGAAATTTATCTATAGACTACATGGAGTACCTCGTAGAATAATATCAGACAGAGGGGTATAATTTACCTCTAAGTTCTGGAGGGAGTTCTTAAAGTCTATTGGGTCCTCCCAAGGGTTATCTTCAGCATTCCATCCAGCCTGCAACGGAGCAGCGGAAAGAGTGAATGCCATGGTTGAAAAATACATTAGATGCTATGTAAATTATCAACAAGAAAACTGGGCTGAGTTATTACCTTTTGCAGAGATTGCTTACAATAATGCAATGCATAGCAGCACAGGGTTGACTCCATTCCAAATCAACATGGAAATGGATTTTGTCCCTATGCCAGAATTACCTAGACAACCTCCCACATCCATGAATGGATGAACTCATTAAAGAAAGGGTGGGAAGATACAAAAAAAGATTTGACCGAAGCTGCCAAAAATTATAAAAAACAGATGGATAAACATAGATCCCTGCCATTTAAAGTGGGAGACAAAGTATATTTGTCAACCAAGTATCTTAGGTTTAAACTGCCTCATAAGAAACTGGGCCTAAAATTCTTGGGTCCATTCCCAATTTCAAAAATAATCAATCCAGTCAATTGAGTCTTCTTCAACTATTAGGGAAGATTCATCCGGTGTTCCATTGTAGTTTGCTAAAACCAGCTGCTACATCAATGATAAGACCAGTGCCAATCGCTCCCCCCATTAACGGTACGAAGGGAGACACATAATGAAATTAACAAAATTCTTGATTCTAGATTACACCGAGGACAATTGCAATATTTGGTCTTATGGAAAGGTTACCCTCTCTCGGATGCTAGTTGGGTAAATAGTTGGGATGTCAATGCTGATCAATTGGTTACCCAATTCCATACTGACTCCCCCCACAAATCAAAAGGTCCTCGTGGAGGGGGAAGAGAGGGTTAAGGAAAATGTATTAACCCCTGTATATGTTTTGTTTGGTATCTTTTAGGAGAAGGACCTTTCAAGGGGAGGACGCCTGTCAGCTCTGGGGTTCCACAGCTGCCAAAGGAATGTTGTGTGAAGAATGAAGGGGGTGAAGGGGTTGAACAGTTGAAGGTTATTTAGTATGTCACATTAGAAATTTCAACTGCAAGTAATCAGTTCTCGTGATTAATGAAGTGTAGTAAGTGGGAGGAGATAGGGTAGAATTTGTGAGACACTCTGGGAATGAATTTCAGTTTTGGAAATTCATAGACATAATCAGTGTTGTTCCTAATAAATCAATTGGAGATTAGGCCTGTCTCAGAGTTATTGATTACAATGAACAATTTCTGGATTCCTAACATTGATAAAAAACATCTGAGATTGGAGAAGTAATGGGGGTGTGGCAAGTATCTCAGAAGAGACATTTTACAACTTTTCATGCCACAGTTGTTAAATGAATCACTGCAGTTGTTAAGTTAGTAACATGGTTTTTAAGTGAATTTGGTTTCCCCGTGGACTTTGCTTGTCAGAAGGTCACAAAAGGTGACCCCGGGACATTGCATCCCATTAAATATGAGCCAGCTTCCAAGTGCCATGGTTGTTGCAATAGCTGCAAGGGTGAAAAATGGTCAAAAGTCTCTTTTTTCAGTTTTGTTCTAACTTTGAATATATGTTTGTAAGTTAAAGACTATCTGTAATTAAATTATCAACAAAATTGATAAGCCTTTCTACCTTAAAATGTGGAAATTTATAATAAATCTGCTGTTTGTGTTTATCCATTTCACATTACAAATATCACATTGTAAATATTATTGCACAAAGTATATAATTAAATATAAAATTGGCCTTCTACAGGCTTATTAGGTATTTTGAAGAAAGTGTCTTTGATTTTTTTCCCTAAAATCTGAATCTTTGCATTTTACTGCAGTCATGTCATCAGAAGGAGAACATCCTATTCATTGTTGTTATTTTTATTGGATAATTATCTTAACTCACTTCAATTTGTTGATGTCTCACAAGAAATAAAATTAATCAATTATTAGCCCACATTTGCATATGTTATATCCGGGGTGGGATTCTACCAGTTCGGCCCTCTTTGGGCAAACCAGTAGTTACAACAATGATTTGCCACCCCACCCCCCGCCCTATTCTGTCCTTTATTTCCAGGGTTTTCAGCTCTGCTATTTGGTGCAGCACAGCGGATTGCCACTCCCCAGCTGATTTATTCACCAGGACTGCAGCAGAAGGTAAGTTTTAGAGCTAAAGAAGTAGCGTGTTTTAAAAGCTGTGCACGTGAAAGCATACATTCACCAACCAGTTATTACACCAGTTGAAGTGCATCCCTGGTTATATCATAATGGTCCATGCAGTATTTCAGAAGTTAGGACATTCTTCAATACAGGTGGGTAGAATTGTCCTCATGGTTACTCTCTGCACTTTTCTATTCATTATGAAAAAGGCATAAATTGTCTTTCTCATCACTGTAATAATTCTTCAGTTCATTTATTTTGCAAGCGGAAAATACCATAACATAGATCTTCATCAGCTTTGAAATTTATGAAAATAAATCCATGCAATCTGACTACATTAGAGAGGCAGCATTAATGCAATAGTCATGTTTAAATTACTCTTGTTGAATGTTTTGCCATGAATATCAAACTTCATTAGTGACCTAGATCCTGATTTTGATGAATTATTGTCTCACTCTTTTTATGTAATATGAAAATTGATGTTTATCTCTTAACAGAATAAATTTTGGTGAACACCTTTCTTCTTTGCAAAAGAGCAGCCACTCAGAACAATTAAAGAGAATTCCACAGAGCTGCTAAAGAACCATTTTTTTCAAATGCAGGATATTTGGCTTAATCCAATCTAGAAACAGGATTACTTTATCTTTTATGTATCTTTTCCTGTTTCCTAGCAATGAATATGCACAGATATACCAAAATGTCTGCCCAATGCAGATAGAAAATTATTTTTTCCCAATGTGGTGCCCTCTAGATGTTTGAGATAGGAAGGGTTTGCCTTAATGCAGAAATAAGCAAATCTCTGACTCAATAATAGGCATAGACAAATGCAGGGCATCTGGTCGACTGTCATTTCAAAGCTACAAATACATTGAGGTGTTTAAAGAAATTATAATTCCATCATTCGAAGGAACCAATGAGAACTGAATTGAAATCTTGTTCTTGCAATTGCTTGAGAGCTAATTAGTTTACTCATAGTTCTGGTTGTTACAGAGCTACCATCAAATAATAACATATTATACACCCGTTATCTCATGTCAGTAGATAAAAATGTCAAATCCAGTTCAATCTGGCTGACTGTTTGATGAAGCAGACAATAATTCCAAATCCAGTTTGAACATCTGGCTCACTATGCAATGAACCACAATAATTCTGAAGCAGGCTTATTCCATGTAAGCATACACTCATTGGATATTCTGTCATTCTTTAGCACTTTGCCTCATGGAGAAAAAAAATGAACTTAATGTTAACATGAATGTAGATATCTCTAGAGGGTTTTTTTTGGAACATAGCCATTTTTTTAAAAAAAACACCCTAGCTGTTGGTTGAATTTAAAATAGTATGCATGCTGCTGGTTTGCAGCTGTGTAGTACCATTCCATGTTGCTCTTCAGAGTAAAATTAAATTGAAGGTAAAAAAGATATCCTAAGCAAATTAAAAATTGATTAAAGCTTTCCAAGCCATTAAAATATTGATGCTATTTATTTTCAGTTTTTCTACTTTTAAGTGTTATACTTTCATTCAGCTTGATAGCAAGCAGCAAAATGGGGTGGGATTCTAAAGTTACTGGCAACATTCAAGCACAAATTAGAAGCCTTCAAAGGGCAATAAAAGTGAATGGTATAAATGAGGGATATTGAAAATTCAGTTGCATATTCAGATCTGAAAATAATTTATGCCCTTAATTCTTAAAATGTAAATGAAATGCCAGGGGAAGCCATTTCTATGCATATAGAAAACCAGAAGTGCATTTTCTGTATGAATGTTCACAAGTGGCAATTGCAATAGCACTTACATTTATATGCCACTTCACAGTGCTTTACAGCCTTCTCTAAACAATTTACAAAGTGAGCATGTTTTCCCCAACAATCTGGGTTCTCATTTTACCAACCTCAGAAGGATGGAAGGCTGAGTCAACCTTGAGTCACTGGGAATCGCACTCTGGCAGTCAGCACAGTTGGCCTGCAATGCTGCATTCTAACCACTGCACCACCACAGCTCTTAAGATGCCACCTAGTTCTGCCTGTAATACCATCAAATAAATACGTCTGGTGGTTAATATTTCCTGGGGTATCCCATTATGCTTTATTCAGACCAGTATGAGGTTTCAAGTGAGTTTAGATTGCCATTTTCACCAAATCAATGCAACGCTTTGCTCTTTATTTGCGGGATCATCACTTTTTTCCCAGTGTGCCAAGAGTATATTTCCTTTTAAAGTATGAAAGCCAAACTCTGATCTCTGTAATGAGATGCCACAGCAATTTATGATCTGATTTGTATTTACAGTATGGTGTAATCCAATGACATATCTTACATGCTATTGTCACACTTTCTATTATAGCTCAGTTATTCCACAGGAAGCTCATCTTTCAAAGTAAAATTGATCAAAATTGTTCAATATTTCAACAAACCAGATATGCTGCTTATTTTAATACTTTGTTAAAATATTTTTAACCAAAGAAGGAAAATCAGCTCGGTATGCCACTTGATTGCAATTGAGATTAACACAATAACACACTAATCATATTTTTAATATATATTTACAGTTACTGCTACATATTGTAAATGGAAGCCATTATCTTGGAACACAGCATCCTGAAGCAGAATTTCTTGTGTGGTAGTCTTACATCAATGGCCTGAATGATTGAAATTATTGTAAGAATTACAAACTAGGAGCTTTCATTAATCACCTCATTACACCAGACCTTGCATAGAACTGTATGCAAATTTATCCCCTCAAACATAATAAATTCTCCAACAAATTTCTCAAAGATGAAGTTGCTCATTATTAGCTAAAAAACAAAAACAAAATCCAAATGTGTTACTAAGTGTGTCATTTTTGCTTAAGAAAATTAGTTCCAAAGAATCTTTTTTTGCATATACAAGGTTCTATGTTGTTGTTTTTATATATAATTTTAATAAGTTTCAAAAGGAAAACATTAAAATACAAAATTATAATAAGCAGGGAAGATTTTTTAAAAATAACACAACCCTAACCCTAACCCGTCAAAATGACATATAAAGATATAAAAGTTATTTCCAAAATTCTTCAATACAAATATAGTTATAAAGTAAAATACTCTCTTGTTTTAGATAAGCAAGAAAATGGATATAAACTGAAATATAAAAGATATGCATACCAAACCGTTAAATCACAACAATGTATAACATCATAATCTCTTACTCCAAATAAAGCATGTAACCCATAAGACATCATAATTACAATTCCAAAAATACACATATTACTAAATATTTCTATAATCAAATATCTATAATAAAACCTCCTCTACCTTAAGTTTAAACAAATATATAAAAACATTAAACAAAATGTATCTCTATTAAATTCCAGCAATACACCATAAGTCTATAGTTGTCACAGATCTAATCCTCAAATCTCAAAATCAGAATTTCATATTTATTTTTATCAAGCATATAGTTCAAAATAGGTTTCCATATAGAAAGAACAGCAGTCAAAATTTTATCTTTGATCAGAGCTGTCAATTTTGCCAATTCAAACAGTTTCATTAGCCACACGGTCCATTTTTCCATTGTGGGAAGGCATACATCCTTCCATCTCTGTGCATATAGAAGCCTTACAGCAACACAAGGTTTTGTGTTGTTGAGTCGATACTGAGTCCTAGTTTCTCTTCAGCAGAAAGGAGATATCATGCTCTTGGGGCCTTTTAGGAATGGTGTAATTTAGCATGTTAATGTCTTCCTTAAGCAAGCAATTAAAAAAAAACTCAATAGACTTCTGCCACTTTTACTAAATCCATCTTACTCAACCTTCCGGTGAGGGCTTGAATAAGTAGGATAATCATGGAGGAAACAAAGATGCAGGTTGAGGAGGTCCTGCTCAACTATTTTTTTTTTTTACAAAGGATCTTACTGGATATTTGTTGCTTTTGCAAGTACATATATTCATTTCTTTATAACACCTCCCCTGAAATGGAAATAACAAACATAAATGTACTATTGATGAATGATTTATGAAAATAAATAGAAAGCAAATAAGTGAATGACAAAGAAATCTTTAACAGTGAAAATAAGCAGAGTAGTCAAATGGAAAGATTCTCAGGAAATTGCTAGTAATACTCCTTTCAAGGTTATATTTTATTTATATTAGCTTCTTTTGTTCTAAGCTCAACTGACTGGTTGTTGATAAATTGATGACATAGCCGTTGATAGGTATGTTTAAAATAGGAACAATGGGATGTGATGAGCGCAAAGGAAAAGTGCAAAGGAAAACTGAGATGCATAGGTTGTTTCCATGGACCCATTTTTTTTCCTGAATAATATTTCTAAAAACAATACCCTTCCTCTTGTATTCTAATGCCTTAAGGCATTTGTGGCTCAATGTCCTAAACATATAATTTACTAGCTTTCAAGCTGTTCAGGTGGTATCATTTATAGAAAATAGTTATTTCTGTTTTAAGGCAAGTCTTTGGGTTCCTTTATAAAATTTGCTGTACTGTGGATATTAAAGAAGAACCATGTATTGATCCGTATGGTCGCTCAGGAGGTGTGGATCAGCTGAGTTTGCTTCAGAATACAAATTCAACCAATGCCTCCAGCATCTCTTCTGGAACACATATGGACATCAATGACAAAGCCACCAGCATTCAGATATAGCCATTTAACAGCTTGAGAAACTGGTTAAAGACCTTTGGTTTTATCTTACAACATACTATTTTTAGTGTAACTTGCACTTTTTCAGTAGAAGTATGTGTGTGTGTGTGTGTGTGTGTGTGTGTGTGTGTGTGTATATATATATATATATATATATATGGATCTTTGGTTGTTCGGGTTTTCTCCCGCGTAAGATTCGAAGTATCTAGGCAACGTTTCGATGAAGTCTCATTCATCATCTTCAGGCTTCTGTCTCCGGCTCTGTGCTTTTCAGAGTAATGTGAGATTGCAGCTGCTTCCTCCTTTAACTGCCAGTGGGGTGGGACTTGATTGGGTGGGGGCTTGGCTGTGTTCTGATTGGGTGGGGGTGTGTTCTCATTGGTAGGGGTTTGGTTGTGTTCTGATTGGTTGGGGGTTAGCCGTGTTCTGATTGGTTGGAGGCGTGTTCTGTTCAGGTGGGGCTTGGCTGTGCTCCGGTTAGTCTTAGTTGCTGGGGATTTGAGCTGGTGAGTTGTGATCTTGCTGTTTGGCTTCTAGTTCGTGGTCCTGTTGCATCTTCATAGTGGGTGTCGGTTTGCTTCATGTATGGCTCGGAGGGGTTTGAAGTGGGTAGTGATGCAGCTGTAGTGCAGCTTCTGGTCCATGGTTGTGTCTCATCTTCTGAGTGGGTGAGAGTCTGTTTTCTACATGGAAGTGTGGTGGTGGCATCTTGTGTGGCTCTCATGGGTGTGGGTCTGGTGTCCTTCTTCATGTTAGGTACTCGTCTGTTCATGAGGGCGGGTTTCCAAATGCAACTGCCGAGATCAAAATTTAATTCCCACAAGCTTCCAATTGAAATTCCACACCAACACAGCAGCCACCAAACGCATCCTTAAAAGAACAGAACTGGCCCTAATTAGAAATGAACTTCACACGAAAAGGTTTCTCCTAGACCAAATCAACAAAGATCTCCTCACACTCCACCTCAGACTCAGCAACAAGATTCACCCTCTACTTTGGGACAAATCCAAACAACTTGCTGTCTGGAGAGCCGAAACACAGACCACCCTCAAGACAGATACTCACACCAACAAACTCAGGAAACTACAACAATGCCAGAAACCAACTCCCCCTCCCCACAGCCACACATGAAACAAACATTGCACAACATCTCAGACAAGATCCTCACTGAAGCTGAAACCAAGGTCCTTTCAAAGGATTCAACTTTGCTGTCGCCTCCCAAACACATCCCCACAGAAACCATCATATGTGGAGTTGAAACCAGCCTGACCAAAACCAACCCTGATGATGCTAACAAAATCAGACTCAAAATCACCAACATCCTCTGCACTAGCAAACCACCCAAAAGCAACTTATCCAAAGAAGAACAAACTGCACTACTTAACCTGAAAGAAGACACCAGCATAATAATCCTACCAGCAGACAAGGGCAATGCGACAGTGGTTATGAACACATCTGACTACCAAACCAAGCTAACCAACCTACTCCAAGACCCACATACAAACCCCTAAAGACAGACCCCACTACCTACCTAGAAAAAACTACCAAATCCAAAATAAAAGCCTCCCCCATCAGTGAAGAAATCCAGCAACGAATCATACCCAGAGAAAAATCATCCAGATGCCCCAAGCTTTATGGTCTCCCCAAAATACACAAAGAAGGAACCCCACTCAGACCAATAGTCAGCTCCATAGGCTCACCTCTACAAAACCTAGCCAAATTTCTCGCCAAACAACTACAACCTTATGCAGAATCCATCAACTCACACGTAAGAAACTCATTCCAGTTCATCGAGATCATAAAGAAACAAAACTTACAACCCAGCGACCTACTAGTAAGCTTCGATGTCATATCCCTCTTCACCCAGGTGCCAATAAAAGAAGCCTTGACAGCCATCCAAAACAAATACAACCCCCAAGCACATCCTAGATCTAACCAACCACTGCCTATCCAATACATACTTCACCTACAATGGACAAAAATACAAACAAATAGAAGGAGCACCCATGGGATCACCCCTCTCACCTGTCATCGCTAACCTCTACATGGAACACTTTGAAACACAAGCTCTAGAAAAATACGACCACAAACCCAAACTCTGGCTCAGATACGTAGATGACACCTTCATAATCTGGCCACATGGGAAAGAAAAACTGAACAACTTCCTCACACACCTCAACAGCCTACACCCCAAAATACAATTCACCATGGAAACAGAAGCCAACAACCAACTTCCTTCCTAGATGTCTTGATATACAAAAGATCCAATGGCTCCTAGGACACACCATCTACCAGAAGAAAACACACACTAACCGCTATCTACATGCACTCTCACACCACCACCCAGCACAGATCAATTCCAGTAGCCAAGACACTCATCTCCAGAACAAAATGCTTAGCCGATGAACAACACCAAAAACCGAACTACACACTCTCACCAACGTACTTACAGCCAATGGATTCCAAAGAAAGAAGATTACCCACCTAATCCAAAAAGAAACCCCAACCAAAATCCAAGACAGAGAACAAGAAAACGGCAAAGCCCTCCTCCCATATATAAAAGGCACTACAGACAAAATCAGCAAGATCCTCCAAAAACACAACATCAAAACAGCATTCTGCACAAACAGAAAAATATCCACCATCCTAAGAAACCCCAAAGACAAAATCGAATTAGAAAACCAAGGAGTATACGAAATCCCCTGCACTGCCTGCCCTACCACATACATTGGACAAACTAACAGAAGAATAAATGCACGCATTGAAGAACATAAGAACTCAATCAAAAAGAAGAAACGACCTCTTCCCTGGTCCAACACCTCAAAGCCACAGGACATGAAATTGATTTTAAAAACACCAGAACTATCGCCAAAACCGAACACTTCAACAGCAGAATAATCAGAGAAGCCATAGAGATAGAAAACGCCCACACAGCATGAACAAACGAGATGACACTTCCCGCCTTCCAGCCATTTGGAAACCCGCCCTCATGAACAGACGAGTACCTAACATGAAGAAGGACACCAGACCCACACCCATGAGAGCCACACAAGATGCCACCACCACACTTCCATGTAGAAAACAGACTCTCACCCACTCAGAAGATGAGACACGACCATGGACCAGAAGCTGCACTACAGCTGCATCACTACCCACTTCAAACCCCTCCGAGCCATACATGAAGCAAACCGACACCCACTATGAAGATGCAACAGGACCACGAACTAGAAGCCAAACAGCAAGATCACAACTCACCAGCTCAAATCCCCAGCAACTAAGACTAACCGGAGCACAGCCAAGCCCCCACCTGAACAGAACACGCCTCCAACCAATCAGAACACGGCTAACCCCCAACCAATCAGAACACAACCAAACCCCTACCAATGAGAACACACCCCACCCAATCAGAACACAGCCAAGCCCCCACCCAATCAAGTCCCACCCCACTGGCAGTTAAAAGGAGGAAGCAGCTGCAATCTCACATTACTCTGAAAAGCACAGAGCCGGAGACAGAAGCCTGAAGATGATGAATGAGACTTCATCGAAACGTTGCCTAGATACTTGAATCTTACGGGAGAAAACCAACAACCAAAGATCCACATATAAATACCCGAGAACCTCAGAAAACAATATATATATATATATATATATATATATATCAGAAATCTCATGAAGAAAAGGAAAGAAAATACTAATAAAATAAAATTAACAATTCCCTATTTTAATCCAAACAGACAAAGTAACTAAGAAGATAAGCCATTATTTACTTGACACCAGTAAGAGCTGGTATCAGAAGATCTCCACATTTCTAAACAGAAGAAAACTCATTGGCTCATTTGAATCAATTTAAAATCATTTGAATACTGCCTCTCATGCTTACAAACAAAACATGATGAATGAGCCACATGCAGTATTGGCTTTTTTGAAAGATTAACCAGGAAAACTGGCCTAAGTTCAAATAACTTTTCCTCAAGTGACAAATTGCAATATCGCTTAACAAGGTTACATTTCAAATGAATTATATGAGATATAGATTGTAAATCCATGTATGACTGCAAAATAAGTATTTCTGGTAAGATGTAATATTTGATAATTACAGCTGGATATTTTCAATTACAAATAAAGGGTACATGTATTTTTTTTAAAGGCAAAATTAGCTTTATTTTAATAGTTTTAAAGGTATTATTGCTCTTTATAGATTTAAGAAACTAAAACCAACATAGTTAAAGCAATAAAATAGCTAAGATATACTTATTGGTATGAAAATATTAAAAACCCGCAGGATAATATTTTTATTACATATTTAATAACAGCTACATGCTTTCATATCCTTCATGAGACAAAATGGGTAAACTCTAGAAAAAGTGTACTGAAATAGAATTCAGACAAAAATTGCTAAGGAGAATGAGTATAATTTCTCTGTTTCTGAAAATATACATTCTACATCGAGGGCATATGCACCAAGACAAATTCCTTGTGTGTCCAATCACACTTGGCCAATAAAGTATTCTATTCTATTCTATTCTATTCTATTCTATTCTATTCTATTCTATTCTATTCTTGTTGTCAGTGTCACTTGTTTTCCTGTTTTTTTCATTATCATTCTAGAAAATTATGACTTAATTAAAGATGCAACAAGAGACTTTCACCAGTTTATCCCAATAGCAACAAACTCAGGAAACGAAGAAATCTACTACATGTTCCAATTAGTGAACTTGCTGCCAGCTGCCACTACCAGCTCTTAAGTTACAGTAGTAACTGAGTATCTAGAATTCTTTATCCTTCCCAAATGCCTACAGCATCTTTAAAAAAAAAAATCAAGGAGATCTACTTTTACTACTGTTCTAGCATGAGTCTCATAGTTTTCAATTAGAAGAAAGCTGTTAAGTGTTGAAAGGAAATTGATGTCAGCATCCAAATATTTGATTCACTACAGTACAGAAGAAACCATATTGCCTTGAATATTTTAAAATTTGAATATTTTAATACATTAAAACAAATCATTCTGGAAGTAAGAATATTACCCAAAGCAGTGGCTTACTCTAATCATGTCCTTTTCCTGCCCCTGTAATTAAAAAGAAACAACCTTCCTTCCGATACCAGGGCACCCTAAGAATAGCATGTTCCATTGTTAACTTCAGGCATAATGATTCTTTAAAGTTTTCATAAGACTAAATCCAACTCTTTCTCTTGAGTTGCATTTAAACAACATACACAATCAAACTACTTATTTAATCTATTTGGGAGGTATCCTGAAACAAAAACTAGTTTAAGAATCCGGGTTCTTCCAGCATATTAAACTTTGCCAACATCAGCAAATTTTGTTAGGTCTGAATCTTCAAAGATGATTAGGGGATGGAACGCTAAAATATATGGAGAATGGTTGCAGGAATTGGGTATGTCTAGTTTAATGAAAAGAAGGATTACAGGTAACATGATAGCAGTGTTCTAATATCTAAAGGGTTGCCACAAAGAAGGGGGAGTCAAACTATTCTCCAAACACGTGAAGGTAAAACAAGAAGCCCTACACTTAAAGTCCTACACTTAGGCAAGAAAAACCAAATTTACGCATATAGACTGGGTGAAACCAGGCTTAATAGCAGTAACTGTGAGAGGGATCTTGGAGTCTTAGTGGACAACCAGCTAAATATGAGCCAGCAGTGTGCAGCAGCAGCCAAAAAAGCTAAGAATACTGCATCCAGTTTTGATCACCACATTATAAAAAAGATGTTGAGACTCTGGAGAAAGTGCAGAGAAGAGCAACCAGGATGATTAGGGGACTGGAGATTAAGGCATATGAAGAACTGTTGCAGGAACTGGGCTTGGCTAGTCTAGTAAAGAGAAGGACCAGGGGAGACATGATAGCAGTCTTCCTTATTTGAGGGGCTGCCACAGAGAGAAAGGGGTCAAGCTATTTTCTAAAGCGCCTGTAGGCCAGACAAGGAATAATGGATGGAAACTGAACAAGGAGAGATTTAACCTGGAAATAAGGAGAAACTTTCTGACATTGAGAACAATCAACCAATGGAACAGCTTGCCCTCGGAAGTTGTGGGAGCGCCATCCCTTGAGACTTTCAAGAAGAGATTGGACTGCCATTTGTCAGAAATGGTGTGGGTCTCCCACTTGGGCAGGGGGTTGGGCTAGATGACCTACAAGGTCCCTTCCAACTCTGATTATCTGTTATCTGTTATTATCTGATTATCTGTTAGAAGCAATGGATAAAAACTAATCAAGGAAATAACCAACATAGAACTAAGGATAAATTTCCTGACAGTTAGAATCATTAATCAATGGAATGACTTTCCTCCAGAAGTTGTGTCTTTTCCAGAGCTGGAGGTTTTTTTTTAAACCAATTAGACAAGCATCCATCTAAAATGATTCCGGGTTCCTGCTTGAGCAGGGGATTGGACTAGAAGATCTCCAAGATTCCGTTCAACTCTGATATTCTGTTCTGTTATCCGCAACTGGTAGATCTTAGTATGATCTGGTTGGGTGAATATAAGCTCCAGAAGAACAATTGTGCATCATTTGCATTTTATTGGCAAAGGCCCACAAGTTGTTCTGATAAGTAATATTCATTGTTCACCAGTATTCCTGTTGCCAGCATTAGCAAAAAAACATATTATAAGTTGCCTGGTTTCTCTGTAAGAATTTGTATTGTAAGTAACTAATGCATAACTAAAGGAGAAAAAAATCCCCCCAAATGAAAAAGAAAACGTTTTTGTGAGTTCATATAGTGCTCAATAAAAAAAAATGTTTCCTTATCATAACATCTCTCAAACTTTTTCCACAGATTCATATTTTTATGTATTTTCCTGACTGTTGGCAGATGCTTCTACATATGTTCCTTGATTTTATGCCCACATTACAATGGTATCAAAGCACTTCTAGCTCCATGGGCCCATTTTTTATCCCCCTCCAGCCTTCTGTTACCTGATGCAGCTGAGGGAAAAGATACCAGATAATGGGAATAATTTAGGGAATGTGTGATCAACATGGTCCCAGAAGTTGAAAACTCTCTACCCCATTGTCCAGTGTGGCAGCCAAGATATGCTTTCATGACCATTACAAAGATGTAATTTTATGTAATCTGCTTGTGCCAAAGTTCTTAGGAAATGCAGAAAATGGATTCATAAAAGTGCTCATTATTTATTGTGTTGCAAAAATAACAATACCAGGAGGCAGCCCAATAGCCTATTTAACCACAGTAAGGAAGAGCTCAATCAAACTCTGAGGGCCAATTCATGTAATATTTATTTGACTCAGTAAAAATAAGAATCACTTGTGGTTCTTTATATTTATTAGCAAGAGAAAAGCTGATCAGTTGACATCTGAATCTCACCAAAAGGCATAACTACATTAATCTCTTTGGGGAAGAACATTATTTCATCTCAAGATTACATATTTTCATTTGCCCCACTCACACAGTAAGCTGCTTCTGCATTTTACTTCAATTGACAAATGGTTGCAGTTATTTATTTATTTTTGTCTTAATAACAATGGAAGAAGTCACTGAAATCAAGTGTTCTATTACATAGTTAGGGGCAAGATTCATCATTCTATGAAAAGACATTGTCAGCTGCCACCTCATGTTTGCTTGTGCTTTGCTGCCATGTGGCAACAGTTTCCCATGAATTGGGGGGGGGGGATGCTTGGGGGAAAATGAAAGCAAATGCTGTATCACTTCAAGATGCTACTTCAAGGCCACATGGCTGGAAGAACGAGGCGGTTGCATACCAACCTGTGCTTGAACTGACTGTTATTGAAACATGTTGTCAGAACTGAATTGGCTATGGAAGTCAGTTAAGGGTGAGAAAAGTTGAATTTAGGGAATTCATGCGATTCTCAGTTCTGACTATGCATTACTGCAATACATTTGACTTCTATGAAAGTATACCTTTCTCAACAAATGGAGCCAAGGATCATTTCTGTTTAGAGATTCAGGTTGTGGCAGGTCTGACAGATATTTATTTTTCTCCAACTTTTCAAACAATTGCTATTTGTCAAAAAAAAAAATTACCAATTGTTTGACAGATGTGCTCAAACTTGCAATCCTGAAAGACAAGATGCATATGGGATGGAGATTGAAGGAAAAAAGTATTTATTCAGAACTAGAAAGATATAGTGTCATCTATATACATATATCAGGCAGATCTTCACTCCTTGGAGATAGTGTTTGAATAGTCATTTCCAGCTGTTCCTGTGACTGGGTAGCTATGGTGAATGAATGGAAGGCAGTTTGTGTCTTTCAATTTTGCAGACGCAAAACAAGAGTCAGTGAAGGCTGAATGGTTTGTCTGAACACCTTCTTGCTGTAGGTTTTCTCGGGCTAACAAATTGACCTTCCTTTTTGCTATGGTGCCATTCTTGAGAAACCATAAGTATGACTTGCACAAGAATATGCCAGTACATTTAATTAACTAAAGCAGTTAATCCATATTTTTCCATATACCAAGAAGAAGGTATCAAAATTCTTATGCTCATATTAGTATTCATTATTTAACATAGAATTTAAAAAATTATTATTTGGAATTGTAAGAATATTAATATTTTGCTTTCTTTGGCTTAAAACTTTGAACATTAACAGAAACATGGATTCACTTTGAAGTTCACAACAAATACTTTGGAATATTTCTTTGGCTTAAAATCCAAGAACCAGAATAAGAACTTTACTGAGAAGTTTTTCACTCCAATTAAAGCCAATCATAATAAGGGTTGCAAATAATTTTCAATTTGTTACTGAAGCAAATCTTTTCAAGGCTTTTTTCAAACTAGGATATTGCATATCTCATCCTATTTCAATTTTGCTGAGCATAGCTGCTCCTAAATTTTAATAAGGATGAAAATCTGAGTAGTACAGGAGAACATAGAACTTTGTAGCTTGTTTTTTTCATTGCCCATTAGTCTTTCCTGGGGTGTTTGAACTGCCAATCAAACAGTAATACAGAGCACATCCTCTCAATTTTTACTCTGGAGGGGCATAGGAACTTAGGACAGAGGGGTTTGAGAAGTGCTGGTAAAAGATGAGATGTAAACTCAGTGTCTTAGTCCCAAGAAAGCCTTCCTCTGTCAAAAACAGATTTATGAATATATATTTAATCATGGGAAGGATAGGGTTGATATACTGTAATGTTGTGGCTCCGATTCCAGAGCCTGTGCTGTTAGAGGAAGAGGACTCAGAAGATAAGGAGGAGGAACTGGGAATGCCTTCCTCCCCAGGACTTTCCTCTCTGGCAATGCCTTCCTCCCTGATAATACCTCAGGTTTCATCAGACAACCGAGAGGAACAGCCTGAGATTAATCAGGAGGAGGGCATATTGGAGCAGTCCTTGACAGGGAGTCAAGTGGACGAATGTTGGCTTGATCCTAGGCAGCATCGTAGGAAGAAATGTGAGCTGCGATGTAGGAGGCATGGGAGGGTCAGAGAGTGAACTGAGTCATTGAGACACACCCCACAGGGGATAAAAGTGGGTGTGTTTTCTCCAGAAACTTTGTACAGGACAAAGTTTACTTCTCTTCCAGGTTTTGTTGTGACTGGTTTTGTGATCTGCTTTGGAATCTTCAGTGAGTAGTTTTTCTTGTTATTTTTTCGGACTTGGCAGGCAGAGTGTGTTGGAATGCCAAGGACATTATCAGTATAAAGGATTAACTCTGTAAAGTCTGAGTCAGCTTGCCTGTCTGTGTTTGTGTGAGTTTGTTCTCTTTCATCTTTTTTGGAAAGAAGAAAGGTGAGACATAACACTGTTATATTAAGATAACTGGTTTACTAGCCATATCAATTCTACAAATTTAATTTTATGTTTAAAGTTAGCAAATTACTGTTGATTTGTATCTTTCCCATGTTCTATCTGGCCACCTCTTCTAATGCAACCCCATTCCAGGCAGGTCTGGAATCCTAGACCATCTGAGATAGAATGGCTACCAAACTGTTGCTTGAAAACCTCCTATGACTCCAGAAGGAAAACTCCACATTTCAAGTTTGGACTCTCAATGTAAAACTTCTGCTTTTTGGTTCATTTGGCCTCAGGTACTACAAAGAATAAACATCCTTTCCCATGTTAGCCCGTCAAGTATTGGAAGACTGCTATCATGTCTTCCCTTTTTGGGCTACCTGGTCCTTTCAACTGTTCTTCATAAGATTTAGCATCAAACCTCCTCCCCAACTTTGTAGCTCTTCTCTATATTTTTTTCCCAGTTCTTTAGCATTCTTTTTGTATCATGGCAACTGAAACTGGATTCAGAATTTCAGGTGTGGTATGATCCATGTAGCAGAGAACCAAACAATCACTTCCTGAAACCTTGACATTATACTTTTAGTAATGCAATTTAGGAGTGCATTGACTCTTTGAGCCATTATAATACACTACTGGCCCATGCTTAATCTGTAGTTGACAAATAGTATTTCAGGGTCAGGTGCTTCCTATCTTAGACTAGTAAAGAGAAGGACCAGGGGAGACAT
Organism: Pseudonaja textilis; assembly: GCF_049901715.1. Classification (NCBI taxonomy): domain Eukaryota; kingdom Metazoa; phylum Chordata; class Lepidosauria; order Squamata; family Elapidae; genus Pseudonaja; species Pseudonaja textilis. Next base: position 259,650,363 of record NC_141990.1, on the reverse strand, counting down.
GATAGCGGTCTTCCAATATTTGAGGGGCTGCCACAGAGAGAAAGGGGTCAAGCTATTTTCTAAAGCACCTGTAGGCCAGACAATGAATAATGGATGGAGACTGAACAAGGATAGATTTAACCTGGAAATAAGGAGAAACTTTCTGACAGTGAGAACAATCAACCAATGGAACAGCTTGCCCTCGGAAGTTGTGGGAGCGCCATCCCTTGAGACTTTCAAGAAGAGATTGGACTGCCATTTGTCAGAAATGGTGTAGGGTCTTCCACTTATGCGGGGGGGTTGGCCTAATAAGGTACCTTCCAACTCTGATTATCTGTTATCTGTTACCTTGTATCTAGATCTTTAGAGATATCCTAAAGATATCCTTGGGTTAGTGGGATTACATTCTTCATTTCAAAGAATTAAAAAGTGAGGAAAAATGCCCAAAAATTTAAAGTATAAATGCTGGGGAAAAAAAAACAAGTGTAGCATTAAAAAGACTCACAGGAGTTGCAGAAACAGGGTAATCCTAGACCAGAGAAGAAAATCCAGTCTTTCAGATTATGTCAGTTCCAGGATCCAATCTAGGTCGGTCACTGGGACCAGAGGTTTACTCTTCCGAGCTTTTGGACTTGTGCTGGAGCTCATCTTCAGGGAGCTTCTCTCTCATCAGAATGTTCTGGTGAGAAAGAAGTTCCTTGAGGATGGGCTCCAGCATAAGCCCAAAAGCTTGGAAGACTAAATATCTGGTCTTGGTGACTTGTTCAGATTGGATCCTGCAATATTTTCCTGGAACACATACATTTGCTTTCATTCGCATGTCAATTCCACTAAGTAAATCAGGTCAACAAATCAGTTCCATAGGAAGGCTAAAGCAACCTTCAGACTGGCTATAATAAAATAACCCTTCCAAGACTGATTGTGCTGTAGCTCTGCCTCCCTCTTGTACTTCACTGGGTTAGGAAAATGTCTGTCTGAGCAGCTTTCAAATATTATCTATCTCTTGTGGATTTAAAATATTTTTCATTCTTTGTTGCTTTGTAATAGATCTTGAATGCAAGATCTGTCATGGCTATTTTCCTTATTCTCAACAGACCACACCTTGGAAGTACCAAGGCCTGCCTTTTTAAAAAAAGCTGTTTGAACTGCAGGAATTTACATTTTGTTAACCGGCTTCTTAAAATTAAAACCCAGGAGGAACCATTCAGGACAAGTGTTATCCATGCTGCAGTAGCATGCTATTTCTATTGGAAAATTTAGCCACATTTCAAATAATCAACATCAGTTTTGGTCTATTACAGGGCAAAGTAAGACCCTTGCCTCAGATGTCACATTCTTCTTTGGCTATTTTTCCTGGACTCAATTGCTGCTGTTATTCTGATTGAGAACAAAGATTGGTGAGCCAAACAAGCTTTCCATGGATGGTACAATCTATCTAAATGCATGTTAACATTCTCACAATTGGTACAGTATGGTCCAGTTACTAGTGCAGATGACCTCTATGCATGGAGTAAGAAAAGTAGGCATCTCTACCTTCATCTCAAAGTATGTTAGGTTGACCTGGTAGACTACATCCCGGTGGATTGTTGCTTGAGAAGTATGGTGCTGTATCACAATCATCATATAGCAAAATTCAGATAGCAGGAGAATTCCTCTGTTGAGTTAAAATATTGGGTATTTTGTTAGGTTTTTCTTCTCCACTTGCATCTGTTGCATCAAGATCAGGCATGATGTTGGGAGGAATCACAGCTCTTGAAACCCATTAAACTTTTCCTATCAAATCCCATCTCTTGAGCCAAATAGTACAGTAATTAAAGCAGTATTTACAGTGTAATAAAGGCAAGGCTAATTACAAGTAAATGAGAGCAGGAGGGTAGTCTATGTGAGGGAAATTCATCCTGGATCAGACCTGACCAATAAATCTTTTAGCTTCTTCATTTGTTAATTATTATCTTCACAACCCTCTTGCTAGTAATGATTATCTAATTTATTACCACTGAGCAGGGGAATGCTGTATGGCAGCAAGAGAAACAAAATATAAAGAAGTCAGGATTTACAGAAATAATGCTAAAATCTCTTTGGTTAGTTCCTATGCATCATTTGTTACCTTCACCCATTATTTTCCCATTCTTCCTAAATTTATTTTTCATATTCTATAAGCAGAGTTCTAGATATTATCATACATGGTGAAATACTGTACAAGTAACAATCATAAAATAGAACACAACAGTCTTCTTTCCTTGCACTCCATGGCAAGTGGAAATGGGAAGGAGAGAGAAATTATATCCATCCCTATTCTCACTAGCAGTTTCTTTGGAAAAAGCAATCAGCAGTGTTTATTCACTGGATAAATTAATCCATAGTATCTCTATCAGGATCAACCAAAATATCACAAAAGTGTGTTTTCCATAAATCTTCATTAGGCCAAATGTTGCTCACATCCTAATTCTCAGACTGGGACAACCTGCTGCCAAACAAGTCAACAATTCAATTTATTGTTTAAAATAATTTTAAAAGTGATTTTAATTTTTTGTTTTTCACATTTCATTTTATCATTCCATTTCTATCCTTTCTTTGATGATTCTATTCCACCATTTTTTATTCCATTTTCATGGAACAAGAGTTATACTCTTGTTCCATGGCAAACTGTCCCACACTGAGTTGGTCATGGCAAGTTAACTGCTAGTTGTGCTAGACCCATGGACTTGACTGTCTAAGCAAATTATACTGGACAAGAAACCAGAAGACTTCCCTTAGACACAAATCAGTTAGATGTCCTTGGATTGATAATTGTCTCCCAACTCATTGTTGCAGAGAAAATATGAGGAAGCATAATGTGGATCTTATTGAGTTCTGTAAAATAAAAAATGGGATGCAAATAAAATAAAAGAGTAAATAAAATTTACAGAAGGTAGTAAATAAGATAATAAACTAGGTTTAGCATGTTGTGAACCCAGAGAAATTGTTCAAAATAAGTTGAAAGATTTGAAAGTGCCACTAAGATACAGTACAATATCACAAGTAGCAAGCAGATAACACACAAGGAAGGTGACCTCTCTTAATCTGTTTATTTAAAATTATTTTTCAACCACCTTAAGGATCTCTTTATTATTTGCAAATTAAAAAAGAGTAAAATTACCCAAAGCAATTAACCAGCTCTATATAAATTTGGAATAAAAGAAAGCTGATGATGACAAATTCTAATAATTTGATAGGAAATTCAGGTCAGAATTTTTCATTTTCTACTGGCAATTAGCAGTGAATGGATGTAGGAGGGATAGCTGCCTGGTTTTGGTTCTTCCTTTATTGAATCATGATTCACTATTGATCTTCCACCTTTTCTATATTCCTTGTTCTGAACCTATTGTAGCTGAAACCCTGCCGTGCCTCAGCCAGGCAAGCCATTTGGGCCATAAATACTGAACTGCATAAACCATGTGCCATTTGTGGTGTGCACAGCTCTCTTGCTTCTTCTCTGCTGCCTTGCCATCACATGAGAAAATTTGTAGTCACTGAGGGGACATTTGCAAATGCACATTGTAGTGAGTAGAGCCTGTTAATCACAGGTGAAAGCCTGGCACAATGTGGAATTAACATGCTTTTTCCAGGTCTCTGTGTTGAGGTGAATGATGCTTTCCCTGAGCCATGAAGCCACACCAAGGCAATAAAACATATTTTTCAGGGATGACATACTTAGCAGTGAATCACGGACTGTGATGGCTATTTTATTCTGCTCTACTTTACCAGCTTCACAACATTATTACCCTTTTGCACTGTCAGATATTAAAATCATATTAACGATCAGGAACTGTATTAAACTGTCAAAAAGTGAAATAATATAGCACCTCCACTGAAGGTTAGAGACAGCCCTTGGGTGTAATTCACTAAACTCCAATCTACCTGCTTGATACTCTGGAGATTAAATAGATTGCATTGTTTTCAGGAGATCAATTGCCATTAAGGTATAGGAGCAGCACGCCCCAAATTATTCACAGAACCAGCTGTATTTTCCTTGGTGATTATTTCAGGAAACGGTTACATTTAGGCAGTAAGGCTGCATTTATATATCCAATAAAATATCATTCTAAAACCAGTTCAGAAGATAAGAAAAAAGTGTGCAACATGATGTAGCTGTAATAAATTTACCATCCCTAAACTCACCAGAGTTTGGCCAAGAAGACTGCATAATAGTATTCAAGCTCCTTATTGGCTATGCATTTCAAAGAAAAGTTGGAAATGCATAGCCAAAAGTAACCAGTAGTTAAACTGGTTGCCATTCATAGAACAGTAGAGAAAATATCCTCATCTGAAATTGCTGTTAAGCCTTGATCAGTTGGCTGGAATACCACATTCTTTTATATTAGTGGCAAATAACTGATATCCCACCATCACCATGAAATCTCTCTTTTTTTGACCTTTGGTCAAAAAATAGCAGCTCCTTTTCTTATTCATTTGAGATAAAAATTAGAAAAACTAAATCCTAAAATAAGCCAGGCATGAATTTAAACAAACCTACCCATCAGAAAAAACATTAATTCACCTTAATATATGAGGTATTCAATATATAAATATCATTGCTTTCTATTTAGCCCACTCCCACCCTATCCCCAGTGTTCAGTTTGAACCTCGGCCACCAAAAAGATTTGCATCCATATTTTATAGCATAGTGCTGTTGTCTTTGCCTGATTTTGAATTGTTTTTATTTTTATCCATCTTGGACTATTGAAGGGGAAGAGGTGCATTAGGCTCTTCAGTGCAATGAATTCTGATGAATAGTTGTACTAAACAGTAATCTCCATAGGCTTCAGTTTATGTGATGCTGCATAATGTTAAATATACTTCATGGAACTGCATGCAGATTAAGGATTGGAGGACTCTGCAGAGTCTGGAACAATCTTGTTGAGGTGATAAGGATGTTTTTGGGAAGCATCTTTCTTGAGTCCTCTGGCAAGCTTTAAACTGAATCTAAATGGGGAGATGCAGTAGGCAAATATAAAAAGGACAGTACTAAAAGGCTCAGATGTGTGAAAAATCAAAGCACAGAATATGGAGAACAGACAAGAAATCCTTGTTATTTTTTTTTGGGTGGGGGGATGCAGGATATGACATTTTTGGTACCATAGAAACATAGTGAAATGGAACTCATGACTGAAATATCTTGAAGGAGATCCAACAAAAAGGAATGGGTAATCATATTGTATACCTATACAAAAGTCCATGACACTAAGATTGAAAATTGGTGCTGAAAATTGGTAAAAATTAAGGAATATTTTTTAAAAAACAACAGTGTTTGGGGTATATTTTAAAGTCCACCCACCCACCAGAAGTTACAGATGAAATCTTCAAATTTGATGGCCAAGGTCCCAGAAAATAGGTCATTACTTTAGCATGTGTTTCTTAAAAATAGGTTGTTTCAAACAAATCTTCCTTTTCTTTAGCAAAATGATTAGATGAGTAGACCAAGATCGTACTTTGGATGTAGAATACTTAGACTTCAGTTAGACGTTTGCTCAAAGCTTCCCTCTTGTCAAAATGGGGAAAAAAGGATAGATGACTTCATTACCAGTTGGATCTATAGTTAGTTGAACAACTGTATTCAACATATGGTCCTTAATCTATATATACATGCAAGGTATACATAGAAGTATCCCAGTGTTCTGTCTTGGGTCCAGTGTTCTTCCATATTTACATCTCTCATCAAATTTCCAGAGAACACAAAGCTGGGAGAGGATGATAGACTCAAGATTCAAATGGCTTTCAGCAGACTTGAATATTGAATGCTATCAATATGCTCTTCAGTGAAGAGAAATGAGAGATTTTTACACCGAGATAGAAAAATAGAAAACAGAAACTGATGTGCAGGTATAAGATAGCCAATACCTGGGTTGGCAAGTATTGTTGTGAAAAGGACTTAACATCCTGACAGACCACAGATTATGCATGAGTTACTTCTATGCTTCAACTGTCAAAAATGTCATGACACTTCTGAGCCATATCAATAGAGGTATAATGTCAAGGTCCTGGGAAGTGATAATTTTTTAAATGATTTTTAAAATGATCCTGCACTGGTCAGACTACATCTGCAATTCTGTGCCCAGTTCTGGTCACCATAGTGCAAGAAAGATACTGTAAAGAGTGCAGAGAATAGCGGAAATATGGTAAGGAGCTTGAAGACTAGGAAAAGAACCAATAGGTTGAAGTTTTACAGATATCAATACAAACTCAAAATAAAGAAGAATTTTCTGGCTGTGATAGCTGTGAAGTACTTAAACAACCTACCTTTCCAGGGCATGGGCATTCATTACTGGAGATTTAGAAGCCAAGGTTGTAGAGTGCTGTTTATGTGGGAGGGTCTGAGGATTCTTGTCATGGGCAGGGGATTGGATTAAGATATTTCTAGCCTTTTGGTTCTATAATTCTGTAACTCAGAAAAAATAATGTCTATTACTAAGGGAACTAGTTAAGTGTCCACTTATTTTCTATATATTACCTGTTGTAGAAGACAAACATATTGGCTGATGCTTTCAAAGTACATTGACACAGTAACTTTAGTGGAAGTCAAAAGTTAGTATCTCATGACATTCTCACTTTATAGCCATTGTAAGTTAATAGCCATTGTAAAGCCAGTTTACAGCCAGTTTACAGCCAGTTCTGTGCTGCATATGGGCCACTGTGATGTTAGAAAAATGGTTTTGCTTTTCAGAATAAATGGTTTTTTTTTTACTGTTATTTATGATATGGGCAGACACTACAAATTCTTCATGTGCATAGCTCATATGCAAACCAAGGAGTCAAAATGTAGAGGACCAATGCGATATTATAACTTAATTTTTAGTAGAAAATATGGGATGCACAACTCAAATAACATTGAAGTCAAAATATACACACTTTTAGAAGGTCTCTAGGTCACAAACAGTAGCAATAATAACACATAAGAAATGGTTTTGTGCTGAGTTATTCTTCCATTTTTATTATGTAACTCTGTTCTGTCTCACCTGTATCCACAGGTGAGAATCCAAAGTTCAAATATTCAAGCAAACAAAACCAGACCCAAAAGAGTTAACTGCTTTTGTTTTCACAGTCCTTGGCAGTCTTCCTGGAATCCCTCTGGCAAGTCTGAACTGTCCATAAATCACAACGCCGCAGCCATACACAATTCTTTCACTCCAAAAATCCACTTTGCTTCAAGCGGAGGAGTGGCATTAACACGCTCCTTATATATCCCCTGAAGGGGCATGTCAGTCTCTTTAATTAATCCTTGGCTGGACATCTCTTTTCTAATTGAGATTGACATTTCAATCTTCTCCTAGCATCAAGCCAGCATCCAGCAGTTTCATCATCGCTTGAAGCCTCTGGCACACTTTCCTGATTAACAGTTAACACCTGAGGTGCAATCAGGGAGGGAGTTCCAGAAGAGGAAGACGCCTCTGAAACTTCTAATAAATCAGGCTCATCTCTCAGATTCAACTCCTCCTCCTCCCCCAGACTCCTCTCAACGTCGCTCAGTAATGCAGGCTCGAATCTCAATGCCAGATCTTCTTCATCACTCGAGCCTACATCTGCTGACTGACCTGGTTCAAACCTCGGAGGCACAACATAACCTATATGAAATTTTTTGTCACATATTTAATATGGTGGTTGTGTGGCTTTTACTTCTTGTTAATTGTTTATTCCAACAATAATTCTCTATGAGTACTATGAAACATATTTTTTCTTCTTCTTCTTCTTCTTCTTCTTCTTCTTCTTCTTCTTCTTCTTCTTCTTCTTCTTCTTCTTCTTCTTCTTCTTCTTCTTCTTCTTCTTCTTCTTCTTCTTCTTCTTCTTCTTCTTCTTCTTCTTCTTCTTCTTCTCTAAATTATTTAATTCTCTACACTTTGCTTTGAGTCCCTGTTGCTTTTTTATATTGGTCTATTTCAGTCCCTTTAGTCTTTCTAATAATCCTCAATGCAGTTGCTAATTCCTTGGGTAAATCATGAATAAGAATACTTTGGGAAGAAGGAATGGGGACAATTGCTTGAGCTCAGTTCCTAATGCAGCATCTCTGGACTTCTGCTTGAAATCTCAGTCTCTTGAATCTGTGCTGCAATGCACAATGGGTTCAGTTGGCAGGGCTAAGTTTTTAATTGAAAGTCATTATTAAAATTGAATTCAATATTTTCCAATGCTTTATTGATATTTGATCTAATACTTAGATGAAAAAAGCACAAAAATTCAAAAGAAGAATAGATTGATTTTCCTACATAGTAGGATATTAAAGCACTGAAGAGATTAAGGGGTAAGTGTGATTGATCTCTTGTGGAATATTGTATAGGGCTTTACACCAAATGAAAAAGGCATCTGGCAACCCCTATATGACCAACAAACAAACAGATGGTCAAGGCTGTAGGCATTTATTTTACATCTCATGCCAGAATAGCAGGTTGTCCAAAACTGCCACAGTGGGACATGGGTAAAGAAATGACTAAAGGCAAGAATAACTAGGACTGTGTGAATAGCTGCCTAAGAGATAATACTGACTGTAGCATCAAGAGGATTTCCAGTAATTTTTTCTGCCAATTTTTGAAACAGATTTCTGCACCCCCTGCAGTTTGCTTTGTTTATTGCCATGGGATCCTCTTCATCTTAGAAAACATTGCCTTTTATTTATTTTGGATTACTAGAAGACCCACATGTTTTTAATACTGCGTTTTTTTCTTAGTGCATTACTGAAACCCAAAGCGATATTACCAATGCTTTCAATTATTAAAGAAGTACTGCTTCTTCTGAGATCTCAATGCTACCAACTATTCATATTTTATTTGCCTTTATTCACAGTTTGAATTAAAAATTGAACACCGAGTAACTGGAAAATATTATTTTTAAGAAAATGATGAATTGGTGCCAATGGACCACAATTTTTCTATTTTCCTATTAACTAATCAGCATGATGATTCTTTCCCCTACAGAATTTGGGAAGAAACCAATTGTCCAATTTTTACAGCTCTGCAGAAAGTAAAACAACATTAGAATTCATGGGAAGAATAATTAGAACTTTAAAAAGTTTTGAAAGTTTAGTCTTTTTTATTTGAAATGTAAGGTGAGTATAAAATAGGATAAATTAGCAAAACACTGTGTCTCACTTTCTCATTTTGGATATTGTTCAAAGGAGCAGTTTGGATCCATGATCCACATTATTTATTTAATCTCCACCCATTAATTAAACATTATGTCCTGCTTTTCACCCAGAAGCTCAAACAAGTATATGAAGCATTACTTTCCTCCTCCCCACAATGTGGCATAAATTGGACTGAGAAATAGTGGTAGGACCCAGACACACAGAAAGGACTGCGAGTGCACTTTGTAGACAACTACAATTCTCTATCCTGTTCTCTTTAATCTGATCACTCTAGTTTTTCTCTCTATAATTACTTTTGTAGTATGGACATTCGATCTACTACAGTCAAAAGTCAGTGCCTTAGCACTGATCCACACAAAATTTTGCCCTGGTGCCAGTATAGTCTACCAACCATTTCTTAAGGACAGAAATACTTGGCATTATTTTTATTTTAGCTCCAGCATATGGGAAGTCTCTCTCTCTTTTTCTGATATGCAATAAAATTATTATTTTACAACATATAAAACTTCAAGCAGATTTTTAGAGGTTTTTTTTTTACTGTACTTCATTTTATTGTAGGCAAATATCTCCACTCTAACTAGCTACTATGTACTATGGAATGCTTCTTCCATTCTGGTTCTCTATGGAATTTTTAAACTAGTTCTCTAATGGAACAGAGAAAAACGGGCCTTTTGTTTTTATAAATTGGGGTAAACATTTAAGTGAAAAAAATCACTTAAAAAAATAAGTGAAATTGCCAAGAGTGCTATCACTTTCTTTTTCTAATCCCAGTAACAAGGGAAAATGATAAAACTGTGGAATTTTCTTGCTTGTTTCCTTCCTTCCTTCTTTCCACCCTTCCTCCCGCCCTTAAACCAAGCATAGGAATTCATAAATCAGTCACTATACAGTGAGAACTGTCTTATCAATCTGATCAAAGTGGAGGAAAGGATTGAAATCCAGAAAAGAATTTCCTAAACCTATTTTATTTCTAGTTGGTTTATTCATGAGAATCAAGCAGCTTAAGATTGCAGCTAATAAAAAAAAGAAAATTATAATTAGGAGTTTTTTTAAAAATTGGTCTATGGTATTTGCCTACATTGCTCGAATAACTAGAGATATAGGACTAGTTCAAGGTTTGTCAGAAATTTTATAAATAACAAATCCGGTCTCTGGGATGTGAAAAAGCTGTTCTTTCTAGACATAATAAATAATACTTTTGTAGAGAATGGTATACTTCCCACGATTCTGGAAATTCAGCAAAATACTAATGTCCCCTTAGTCTCGTATTGCAGCCATAACAGTAGCTGTACTTCTATTATATATTTTACCATGGTGATATAATGACTACGCTATCATATGCAGCCAAGATTTACCTGCTGTCCTGAAAGCTGCTTGAAATGAAACAGTTAGGACCTACCTTTCAGGGAGTAGCAAAGAAGACTTTATTAAACTTGCTTAGTGAAGATGTATAACTTCCACAACTCCTAGAGGCTGGAAAAAGTCAGCATTTCTGAAAGATGTAGTCTATAAGTATGGCTGTGTCAATGCTAGAAGTCTTGAAGCTAAGGTGGGGAATAAAAACACTTAATTGTAAGAATATCATGCAAAAATCTGATTGGATGAAGAAAATCAGTGCGCTACAGTGATTGTTGGATACAAACTTAACTGGGAAAGTTAAAAAAGGGGAATATTGGTAGAGTTGTTGCTATTTATACTCTATTAAATAAGCTATAAAATCTAACATCTCCTTCCCTTTCAAATGTTAGCTGGAAAAATCAACAATTACTTGAGCTCAGTGTACCCTTGCCCAATAGACTTCAAGCCAGAAAGGTGAAATTAAAAAAAATTCTTTATTTTAAGTTTCTGACTTCTCAGCCAAATAGACAAATTTTTCCTTTCTTAGGCACTAACTTTTATATGCTTTTACTTGAGCAAACAACAAGCAAAGTTCATTCACTGATACATCACTGATCTTTTTGTACCTGCCCATAGATTTCCATGTAACATGTACAATCCCATAATATGCTTAGTATGCCAGGGGATAATTTAAAACCTCAGTAACAGATGTTTATTTTGAAAATATTCTACAAAGTTTTTAAAAAGTCAGAATAACATGGATTTCTGCTGGTGTCCAGGAAGTTGTTATTATTCAGGAAATAAAAAAAATGTCCAATAAAAACAACAATAAGGAACAGAAACTCTGAATAAAAAATTACAAGGAATGAATACAGAATACAAAATGAATGAATAAATGAATGAAAATGCACATACAGTAAAACATAAGGTGAAACAATAATCATTCAAAGCAAAATAAAAGTGATTCCTATTTTGTAAAGTGTTTCGTTTTCCTCAGAAACCAGCACAAATATCAATGGGTCTGTTTCTATATGGATCTCCCAGAACTAGTATTCAGAATCAATTTGCTTTTGATTAGATTGTGAGAAAGCAAGTATTCCTTCCCCCTCTTCACATTCTTCATTTCATGTATAGGAGTACATGGTTTTATCATGGTTAATATCTCTTTTTTCTCATGGTCAGATACTCCAACTCTTTCTAACATTACTGTCTTCAGCCCTATGATCATTTTGAATGCCTTTTTGAACATTATTTCTTATGCTCAACAGGTGTTCTAGCTTGAGTCAAGTTTACCCAAAGGTTTGAGGGTGGAATGGAATAAAAAACAGATGTCAGAAAAAGTTCTTTAAAATAGCTGAGGCAAAAGAAAGGTACGGTAAAGAATAAGTAACTGGAAATACTAAAGCCAAGTAATAGAAAATATTCCATGGATTTCCAAGGAGAAAATAAAATAAAATGTAATACTCACTTTTTATCAGATTTATTTTTAAAATATAATTTTTATTAACAAATTATTTTATGAAATTAAAATGCTACAGAAATATAAAAAGAAAGTTAGAAGAAAGAGATATAAAAGAAAACCGTGTACGACATTAAAAGACTAAGGCAAAGAAATATCTAATGAAGCAACTTCCAATCTTTTTGCAGCAGTTACAAACATGATAATTATTATCTCTGCCTTCCCAAATTACATATTATATCATGGTTCCCTTCTCATAAACAACTCTTGTAAATCAATAAATCCCCAAATCTCCAATTTGTTTTTATTCATATTCAACAAAAAGTCTATAAATAGTTATATTTATTTGTCAGATTTTTTAAATTTGGCATCCGAGGGAGGTGATGTCAAATGACTTCCAAATTCTATCTCCTAACTTTTCTGCATAACAAGAATTCAGTGAGGTAAATTGGGTTGAGAAATAGTGACCTGGCCCAAAGTCATTTTCCTTCTACTGCTGAGGTCAATCTGAACCTGAATCTCTCCAGTCTTAATCCTACACCACATCACAATGGATTATTTTCGTTACATCTTTTCTCAACCCACAATTTTGTCCATGTTATCCAGGACTGGTATGAACTGGAATTAGAACCATATAATCTGGATTGTAAAAATCCAAGGAGCAGCAAACAGAAATCCAGAAAATGTGACCTTCCTACAGGTGTTTCATAGTTGTCTGGATTTTTTCACCTCATATCTTATAGTCCTGTTTTGAAGAGATCTAAGATGCCTCCACTGATTCAAAACAGAGCAATAGAAGCAGGATAATAGAAACTGACAACAGGGCAGCAAATAGTATGCTAGAATGGATTCATGCCATTTCAAGGATGGGTAGATAGCTCTTCATTTTAGCCATGGGAAGAGCCCTTTAGCATTCAAATGGGCCTGCAAATAATGAGAACTGTACTAAGCCTCCTTAGTGGAACATTTAAAGAACCTCTCCAGTTAACTCAAAAATGTCGGTGTGGAACTGCAGAAACATTTGAAGCAGAACAGGGGTGAGTTTCTACTGGTTCTGTCCACCTCTGTAGAACCGGTACCTCTGAAGAGTAGCAGACATAGAACCGGTTCTATGTCTGCCGATGTTTTTGCCCACCCACCTACCCGGTCTTTTACCTGATCTTTATTTCCTGATTTTTCAACTTCAGCTGCTGAATGAGGCACAGCTGCAGTTAAAAAAGCAGGAAAAGACGGCTGTTTCAAAGGTTGCTTCCCTGCACGCAGCTACAGGCGCGTGGCTCACAGCATGTAGGGAAGCACATCATAAATCACCAAACCTCGTAAATCCCGAACTGGTAGTTAACCCTATCGTATCCCACCCCTGAAGCAGAAGAAGACATGCTGGATGAGCTACTTTACTTATTCCAAGGAACAGCACTGTTGGTTTTTCGAACTTGGCAATTTAAAGATGTATGGGCCTCAATTTCCAGAATTGCCTAGCCAGTATATAATAAATCTTGGGAGAGTAAATTTGAACAAGTTAGATGATTTTTTAAATTACAGTCAGATATCCTAATTAATAATATTTGTGGACAAAAATGAAGCTGGACAAACTTTCAGTCATCAGAGCAAAATGTACATAGTGATGACACAATTTTGTACTCCTTGACTAGTCTGTTCCCTCACAGCTTATAGACATCCATTCCTTTGCCATTTAGATAATTTCTTACAGATAAATTAAAAAGTAGACTAATTAAACATTATAATGGAACTATCAATCTGTGTTAGTGAGCTGGAACTGGGATGTAATTAGTTATTGATACCGACAGATTTGTTTAGAAGAGCGTTTCAGTGCTATCAACTGTTTCAAGCTTTATTCAACCTTAATGGCTTTTCAAAAAAAACAACAACCAACAACCCTGACCTTTTTATAATTCCACTTTACAATAAAAATGAGTTCATATACTATTTTCTAAATCTAACTATTTGTAGAACACTCAATCCAGTGACATCTGAAGCTCCTTGTTTTCATGGAAAATTTTTCCTTAGAGAAGATGATGGGTCTCTGGGTGTCAGGTGACATATATACAGATTTTAATTTGTCTCACTGCATATAGTGAAAAAAGTCTGAACGTGTACAATCTTATTTCAGTTTTTTACCGCTTCTATTGATCTCATGTGATCATGTGGTCAGTGGGTCATGTGACCCACTGACCACATGAGATCGATAATAGGGATGAAGAATTGAAACAAGATGTTTCAACTAAAGTCCCACTGAAGATGTTCACCTAGCTTGGTGATGAAATGTTTGGAAGCTAAACAGCAAGTTCGGAGAACAAACCACCACCCAAATTGTACATGTTCAGACTTCTTTCACTATATGCAGTGAGACAAATTAATGTTATTAATTTGTGTTATGTATCACCTGATACCTAGAGACTCATCATCTTCTCTAGGGAAAAATTTCTAATGTACAGTTTTAATAGTTATAACTTAAATCCAGCACCCAAAATTGGCCAGCAAATAATAAAAATAGCAATAAATTAGTTTTGAGTCACAAACAGTAATGGAATTAAAATACTGAATGGCCAAACCATCTGAAGCCACTAGAATGAAGTTTATAAGCAATTGGATATTTAACAGTTGGGTGATATCAAACATGGATAAGTTAAAAATGTGATTGGTAAAGAATATATCAGAAGAGTGAGAAAATTGTTAAAGACAAAACTGAACATCATTAAGGCTATCAATATGTGGGCCATACCTAATGACTTCAAACATTTAGAAATTTAAAGCAATAGGTGGAGGCTATAGCTTTTTTCTAGGAATATGTTACCACTCACAATATCAGCATATTAATTTCTACAAACATTGAGGAGAAAGTGGATAAGAAAAAAAACTGGCAATGGCTTACAACTGGAGCATTTAAAAAAAAATAAACTGAAGGCTTCATTTTGGCTACTTAAGAGCGGGGGTGGGATTCTACCGGTTCTGTCCAATTCTATAGAACCCCTTGTTAACTTTCTAAGCAGTTCAGAGAACAGATAGAAGCAATCTCCTTTTGTTTTTTGCCACACTTATTACATTCTTGGCAGACAGCCTAGACTTCCTGTCTCTGGAGCTTCTGAGGCCTGGCTTTCTTAAAGGGGAAGGATTGTTTTCAGATTTTTACACTGCTGTTGGGAGGAAATACTTCCCTGGACAATCAGCACTTTGAAGAAATAATTGAATAATAAAGCAAAGTGAGAGGGAACCAAGATGAGTGACATTCAACAAGGCTTCTTCTTGGTTAGCGAGAAAGAATGACATTCAAACATAAGTTTACATACCCTTTCTGAGTTTTGATCTAAAACTGGTTTTTGGTGAAGGTTAATTCTGTGCTTGGTGACGTTTAATCCTGTGTTTATTGATGGGATAATTTACCCTATTCAGCTTCAACAAGCAACAGGTTTCTTTTTCTATTTGGGGAGGGGGTCTTCCTCACTGCTTAGTACTATCTGGCATTGTCCTTTTGGGGTATACTTTTCAGGATGGAAAAGGCAGGATTCAAGCTTGGCACTGATTTTTTTTTTTACTGACTTTCGGGGGGCATGTGACCTTTCCTTAAATCTGGATGATTTCCTTAGGATATCTTGTGAGATGAGTGAGACCAGCTGGTATTTTTAACTGGTGCAAATGGATCTAAAGATTGTTTTTCCTGGTTGTGCTTTTTCTGGAGAGCTTAAATCACCTCTCTCCTAAAGGGTTTCACTTTATGAGTAAGAGATGGCTGTTTGATAGTTATCATCGCATTTTAACTATTTTCATTCCTCAAGGTGCTCTGGCACCCTGCTTGACTTGTAACTCTGGCTTGCAGGTATTTTTAATCTAATGATTGGTATTTAGGGCAGCTTTTTGCAAGCAAAGAAGCTTTTTGTATTTTTGTACAGGTAATCCTTGACTTACAACAGTTCATTTAGTGACCATTCAAAATTACAATGGCACTGAAAAAGTGACTTATGACCATTTTTCACACTTATGATCGTTGCAGCATCCCCACTGTCATGAGAGGCCAGGTGAGGAGAAGCACCCCTTGACAAGAGTGATGTTGAGTTGGCCACGCCCACCCAGTCACATGACCACCAAACAACACCCACCAACTAAGCCATGCCCATGGAACTGGTTGTTAAAAATCCTGAATCCCACCCCTGCTCAAGAACAAGCTATTCGAATGAATATAAGCAAGGCCAGAATTAGAAAATGATTAAGAAGATCACAAACTATCAAGATCTGAAAATCAAACTTGTAAGATTATGGTATATACTCTCCGTGGTTATTGGCATACTGGGTGCCCTACCAAAAATATTGGACAGTATTTAGAAAATTGGCACATAGAGAAAATTTCCATCTGTCAATTACAATGAGCCATACTATTTGGAACTGCACATATACTGTGCCGATACATTATGACATCCTAGGTTCTTGGGAAGAACTTGATGGATATGAAGGCCAACATCATCTGGCAGCTGTCATTTTACATTGTTGTGCTAATAAAAACAACTACTACTACTACTGCTATTGTTATTGTTATTAATATTATTGATATTATTGATATTGATATTATTAATATTATTAATAACGATATTGATATTATTATTAATAATAATAGTATTAATATTGATATTATTAATATTATTGATATTGATATTAATATTATTTATCAAATGTATATGCTATCTGACTCTCAGTAACCCAACTGAGTTGGAACCAATGAAACAAGCAAACTCCTATCAGATCTGCCCCAGTCCAATCCCTTAGGAAAGAATTCCTTTGATTCTATTGGTTAAAGCAAAGGGTTCTTTTACTAAGAATGGTGATTGCAGGAAACTCAAGCCAGCTCTGAAAATAACTTGCTTGCTGGGTGCAACTTAAGGTGTAGATTTGTCCCCAGCCCATTCCTCCCTCCATGACCAGTCCATTTCCAGCCAACTGGAGCTCACCAAGATGTTTTAAGACCTCTGAGATGTTTGGGAATAATCCACATATTTCTCAGGGTGACTGGCCATGGGATGCTGATACAAACAGGATCTGGCTGCTCTGATCCTTCTCACCTGTCATTCCCTCCTCCCAACTTTATAACACATACACACAAAGCTTTATCTTTACCTCATTTATCTTTACCCCTTCTTTGTTTTATGGTAGGATGCTTGTGAGCCCCTTCTCAAGCTGAGCCAAGCAGATTTGACAGTATAATAACTTTATGATTCCTGTCCCAGTTAAAGCTCTTATTGCACTGTTATGGTAGCTGTGATAGTGATCATGACAATGATGATGATGATGATGCCCTACCACAGAACCTATCACGATGATGTGGTAAAAGTGTTTTCATATAGATGAGCTAGCTAAGTTTTCATTTGGGAAGGTGGTTTACTGGAAGTCATGCTTATTTCAAAATAATTTGGTCCTTACAAAGAAGTAGGACTTATAGGTATATGATTTCTAATCAAATCTGCCGACAAAAATCTATTACCCACTTTCATCTTTGATGTCTAAAGCTCTATGTTAAATTTAAATGTGATATATTGTGTGCAATCTGAGAAATTCAATCTAGAAATGTGTTAAAAGATGTTATAACTTTCTCCTTACATTTTCTCTTTACTTATCCCTCATAATCTTTCTGATATTGATTGTGTTCAATACAGGATTACCAGTGTTCAAGCAATAAGAATAGTAGGTAGAAACTATTATTGAAAAGGTTTATCTTTTATTAATTATGAGTGATAGTAAATCCACTGAAGTGTTTTCTAGTGAGGAACAAGTGGCAGAAATTTTTGTATTCCCACTTCTGATGTCAGCCAGCTATCCTTCTTCTAATATGGCTTGATTTCTATTAAAGCTGTTACGTAGAAGCAACAATAAATGAATTATAACTACGACTTCAAACTATTACATATTTCTCTTTATTCCTTATTTGCCCCACAATATAATGAAATGCAATGGCAGAACTCTTAAGATTTTTTTATGTGCAAGAAGAAAATGGAAGTTTGGGAGAAGAATATTTTAAAGTGTATCTTCTCTACAACTATACCATCTTCTGGAAAATTTACTGTGCTATACAGTAAAGTTGAACTTGGATAAAATGAAAGCAGTCTTTGATTTATAAAATGTCCTTGGCCTTATTTCATTCTAGGAACTTCATAAAATTGTTGATCATGGAACAAATGATTTTAGATTAATCAGAAGAGATCCATATAGCAAGTCATATTCTGAAAAAAAAAAAACCCACAAAAGCTTTATTTATTTTCCTTGTAATCCACTTCCTAAACAAAAAGGGGTGGGTGGGGGAATCAACATGATCTGCAAAGTGAAAACTTTCCATTTGTCTGCTTGGAACTATTCATCTGAAGGATCTCCTGGAGTTCTTAATTGGAATACTAGAGCTTCTTTCCCTGCCTAAACTCGGGCCACCAGAGATGGGTTACAAAACTCTGGATGGCCATTAGATGTCAATAAAGAGTCCCAATAAAGAGTAATATTGATTTATTGGTGGCCTTTAGTTTACCAGATTGTGGTTCGACCAGGGTGGAAATACTGCTTTAAGATGACAATTAGCCAAGAACTCCCCCCACCCCCCCACCCCGTAATATGGGTTTGAATGGTTATTATGTGTACCTATGTACAGATAAGTGGTTGGCTTTCACTGGGAACAGGTATATCCATATCTAGGAACCATATCTAGGAAGCAAAAATCTACATGGCCATTAAATAGCAGCAAAGATGTACAGAAAACTCCATTTTGATGTCATTTTCTGATTGTCTCCATTTTTGCTACCTAGATATGGAAATCCTGTATGTAAGTTCCGTTTGGCTATTAAATGTTGCCACCCGAAGAGGCATCCTTTTTTGGTCACCATCCCTATTTTATGGAATAGCCTCCCACCTAAGATCTGAGGGATATTCTTTTAGGCTTTTAGAAAGCCTTGAGGACCTGACTGTCCTCCCAAGTAAAAAGGCACTTCTATCTTTATCCTTGTTTTTATGGATTGTTGTGAGCCACTTAGAAACATTATATGAGATAGGCAGCTGTTTAAGGCTTGCAAATAAATAAAATAAATGAACTACTAGAGCTTCTTGAGGATATTAATAAATCTGTTGATAAGGGAAAACCAGTAGACATTATCCACTTAGCTCTTGGAAAAGTCTTTGTTGGAATCAATCATTGAAGACTTTTCCGTAACTTCAGTAGTCATAGAATAAAAGGGCAAATTTGCTTATAGATAAGCAATTGGCTAAATAATTGAAAACAAAAAATAAATGGATAGTTTTTGCAAAGATAGAATGTACCTAGGGAAACTTCCATGGTTCTGTGCTAGGACCAGTCTTTTTTAATATATTGGTAAATCATCCTGGATTAGGCATGAAAAGTGAAATAGCCAAATTTGCGGATGACACGCAATTGTTCGGAGTGGGAAAAACAGAACAAGATTGTAAAGAGCCTCAGTGGGATCTCTGCACATTAGAGGAGTTGACACATTATGGAGTTAATGCTAGCAGTGACTGATGAGTAAGGAAATCTTGGAATAATTGTAAACAGTCCAATAAAGGTGTATGCAGCAGCTATAAAAAAAGGCAACAACATGTTGGAGATAATAACAAACAGTACTAAAAATAGAGGTGCCATTATCATAACACCCTAATATAAAACAATGGTGTGAATGTGTGCGATTCTTGTTGCTGCACCTCCAAAAGGAAGTGGAGTTAGATAAGGTTCAGAGTAAAGCAACTAAGATGATCTAGGAACTGAAGCAGCTTCATTTTGAGGATAGGCTGTGACATATGAGGCTTTTTGGTCTAGAAAGAAGGCAAATGAAAGATGTGAAAATTAACAAAAGAAGATGGCAGCTTCAATCACATGATTGAGGCCTTACTTTTTTAATATGTACCATAAGAGTTCAATCATGTGATCTTAGCTGATATTTTAGCTTTTTTGACCATCCCATAGTGGCTCCTAGTGGTTTTACTCATGTCCATTTTATCTGTTCTATTTTGTTTTAGATGAGGCCCATGGACTGCATGTGGCCTGGACAGACAGTAATGCAGCCCCACAAGATTGTAAACTTTTAACATTATTGTGTGATTTATAGACATTAGCTATATTATATATTTTATATATGGCCCAAGTTAATTCCTCTTCACCCAAGGTGGCCCAGGCAAGCCAAAAGATTGGATGCCCGTCAGGAGCGTCAAACTCATGTCATCACAGTGGCATCATGTGACGCATCAGGATTTTTTCCCCCTTTGCTAAATTGGCCATGGGCAAGGGCATGGCCAGCATGCGATGCATCCAGCCCTTGGGCCAGGAGTTCGACTGTCCTGCTTTATATTAAGGGAATTTTGAGAGTTTAGTTTTCATTTACCTTTTCAATCAGCATGCCTCAGGCTTGATAGTTTGAGTAGATTGAGGTCTACCTATTCTTAGAGTGGAAGCTCATATCTTGAGCCCATCTTTGTTGTGCTTGAGGCCATTCTTTCCTTCTAATCTCTGCCTAGGCTCTGACTGTTGTTTCAGTTTTATCTGGTCTTTATCAAATATACGCATTGGCTATATTCTACATGGCTAAAGGCAATAGTTAACCTTTATATAATTATCTTAGTTTATTCTTTGTTAATTTTTTTCTGTCAACTTTCATCTTTAGAATATACCACTGCTTCTATATTTTATAACATACGGGCAGTCACTTCAGTTACCTAAGGGGGAAGGGATAATTCTTGTGCTAGTATGTTCTGTTTGTCAGGAAGAGGAGTCACATTTCCTGAATACATTCAATGAAAGATATACTCTTTATTATTTTAACTAGAATATGAACATAAATACATCATATTCTTGTGTAACAAAAGAACGGGTGTAAAGGCTATATGTCCTTATATGTATATAGTCTATGAACATGCAGAGTTGGACTACAGTTGAATATATAGGCACCTCTCTGAATCTCAATTACTGTTTGTAAACTCATGACTGGAAGAGTTATCCCAATATACATTATATGTATGCACTTAGTTTGTAAGACTTTGTTAGCAGGAGACTCATGTGCCATCCTGCTGCATTGTTCATCAGTGTAATTGTAATAAAATGATCCATTTCTTTTTGTGTGCCTTGTTTTATCCAGCAAATATATGTCAGAAAGAAAACTTATTTCCTAAACTGGAATTTCTGGCCAGTTGATAGACAGTGGGAAAAATGTTCTAATTAATTCCTAAAGTATAAGTAGGATGATCTTAACGATTACACAAGTCTATATCAGGAAAGAGGTTCTGACAGTAATTGGGTCCCAAGTTATTCAGGGTATTATATATCAGCAACAAGATCTTGAACCGGTCTCCGTAGTTAATAAGCAGCCAGCCCAATTGCTTCAGCTCTAATGTAATATATGCATAGTCAGACCCTTCCCTAAGCATCTTGGCTGTCTATTTTGCACCATCTGTGACTTCTGAATCAATAGCAAGGGTACAATAAGCATCTTTCAGTACTTTAAATAAGACTGGATAAGCCACGCTTTGTAGATCTATTCAGCTAACTCAGCTTTTGCTATAAAACAGTAATGTAATAATAATATAGTGATGATGATGATACATCTCCTTTCATCATTTTTTTAAATAATGCTGAATTCTCAAATTACCTGTGATATAGCAAGAAAAAGAAGGTGAAAGGTAACAAAGTTTACTCAAATACAATTCAGCTGCACAGATGTCAACCCAAGTGTGAGGATTGCAAGTATAAAACTGAATGAGAGTCCATGAAGTAAAAGCAATAAAAAAGCAGCACAGCTGGAAAGAAATGCAGATGTCCCTATTCAGTCCAGCTGGAAAAAAAAATCCATCCTATTTATTGAATCATATTCTCTAATCACTGTTTTTACTTATATAGTACAAGATAAAAATAACTAAACAATAGTTGTAAGTTATGAATATCACATTGAAATACCAACAATCTTGGCAAATATTTGTGCTGTATGTTTTGATAACAAGTACAGTGCATAATTAATAGGACAGGTATTTGGTTTTTCTTGCCTTAGGTGAGCTGCAGGGGTGAACAACAAGTTGCCAGGTAGTTTAAATTTATTGTGAACAGCATCTGTTCATAAAAACAGAAAGAAATGTGTACTAGTAAGTGTATTAATACTCTTGATAATTTAGGAGAAGAGGAATAGCCATAATAGTAATAATTGATACCAGGGCCTCTAAATTAGAAGATTTTGAGACAGAGATGAGGCAACCTCAATGCTCTGACTGTTCCATTAGTCAGAAAAATCTTCAGTATGTGAATTGAACTGGTAAAGTGAAGAGTTTTAGAAGTGGGGTATATTCATTTCAGATGAAAAGAGGGTTTCCTTAATACATTCCTATTAGACCTCTACTTTGAGAATGGGCTGGTTATTGTGGTGTAGGGTTAATGGAAACTATTGATGTTTAACTGTGAAAAGGAACCAATGTTAGACAGAGAGTAGTGAGGGACATATTTTGAGGTGACATGGTATGAAGAACTGGAAGGGAGGAGTTAAGAAAAAATAAAGCAGTTTGTGTGCAGAGAACTCACATGTTAGGAGTATTATTACAAAATACGACATGGTGTCAGAAGTTCTGTAACACGGTAACTGAACAACGAGATCTACCCAAAAGAGGAAAATGAGCAGCAGTGGGGATGAGCAGAATGATGAAGGAGTTAGCAGAATGGCTAGCATACCCAGCACTACTTTTAACATCCAACCGCCAGGGCCCTTTGATTTTTCCAAACCAAATGAGTGGACAAAATGGATATGGCAATTTGAGAGATTTAGGCAAACAAGCAATCTCGCAATAAGCTCCGAAGTATTTCAGGTGAACACTTTGATTTACTGTATGGGAGACGAAGCAGATGATGTTCTGCATGGCCTGAAACTCAGTGAAGCTGATCAGCATCAGTATACTAAAGTAAGAGACGGCTTTCAGTCATTCTTTGTAGGAAAAAAGAACATTGTGTATGACCTGGCAAGATTTAATATGCGCAAACAAGAAGCAAATGAGACAGTTGATGCATTTGTCACAGCACATCAGCAGAACACTGTAACTATGGAGCACTACATGATGAGCTCATCAGAGACAGGATTGTAGTAGGCTTGGTCGATACACGGCTATCAGAACACATGCAAATGGAAAAAAGGCCTTAGACCTGGATAAAGCTATTAATATGGCAAGACCATCAGAGGAGATTAAAAAATAGCAAACCATATTGCTGTAAACCTAAAGGATGTGAACTCTTTGGACAGACTGTTTAAAGGCAGTCATCAGAAAGAAAAGCAAAAATTCAGCAGATCAAAGAATGGAGCAAAGCCTCTAAGCAGGCAGAACAAAAACACTAAAGACCCCCAGTGTCACAAATGCAGTGGCATGCTTCACCCTAGACAGGAATGTCCTGCTAAGGATTCTAAATGCCATACATGTGGGGAAAAGGGTCACTATCAACGTGTATGTTTTGCAAGCGAGGCTGTGCATGGCATTGAGGAAGAGGAGAGAAGCTTCTTTCTCAGCTCTGTGACGTCACATGCTGATCCATGGACTGTGGAAATCAGAATGATGGATAAAGACATCACGTTCAAGTTGGATACTGGATATGTTGCTATCCTCACTGTTGTTTCACAGAAGAATTTCGCCAACATTTTTCACAACACACAGGTGCCGGTGCTGCAAAAAGCAGAGAGGCTTCTACTGGGTCTAGGGAGAATTCCACTGGAAGTGATGGGGTTTGCCAAACTACAGCTAAAGAAAGGAGCAAAACAAATTACAGAGAAGGTGTATGTAGTCAAAAACCTGAGTATGCCTTTGCTGGGACTGCCAGCTATTGTAGCTCTTGGTCTATTGGTTCGTGTGGACAATATTGACAAGGAAAACCTGAAGTCAAGCTACCCTAAGTTATGCAGGGGCTTAGGGGAGGTTCAACAACCTTATTGTATAAAGCTCAAACCTGATGCTGTGCCTTTCTCTTTGAAAACCCCAAGGAGGATTCCCCTACCGTTGATGGGGAAAGTCAAAGATGAGCTTCAACGCATGGAAAACTTGGGAGTAATCACTTGTGTGGAAGAGCTATGGACTGGTGCACAGGCATGGTAGTGGTGCCCAAGAAGGACAGCAAAAAGGTGCGTTTGTGTGTGGACCTGACTGGCTTGAACAAGTATGTGTGTCATGAAAGATTCATTTTACCATCAGTAGAACAGAGTCTTGGAACACTGGCTGGTGCTAAAATGTTCAGTAAATTAGACGCCAACATGGGATTTTGGCAGATACCCTTCACCGAGGATTCAGCAAAGTATACCACATTCATTACACCCTTCGGGCGGTTCCACTTTAACCATCTTCCATTTGGCACTGCCTCAGTGCCCAAACATTTCCAATGTATGATGACGGAAGTTACACAGGGGCTGGAAGGTATAGTTTGCCACATTGATGATCTACTGGTGTGGGGACGGGACCAAGAATAATATGACAAACGACTCCATGCAGTGCTAAAAAAACTGGAAAAGGCAGGAATCATTTTGAATGTGGATAAGTGTGAACTCTCCAGGAGTGAGGTGGTCTTTTGGGGTCACATCATCTCTGATGCAGGGATATGACCTGACCCAAGAAAAACAGAGGCTATCAGAGCTATTAAGGAGCCCCCTAGTGTGAATGAACTGAGGAGTTTTCTTGGCATGGTAAACCAGCTGGGGAAGGTTGGCAGAAAAAGACAAGCCACGTCGTGATCTCCTTTCTAAGAAAAACTGTTGGGTTTGGGATGTGGAACAGGTCAGGGCATTTAAGACATTGAAAGATGCTTTGTCTTCCCCTCCGGTGCTGGCCATGTATAATCCAAACAAAGTGACAAAAGTGTCAGTGGATGCATCATCATATGGCTTGGGCGTCATTCTTCTTCAAGAGTGGGGAGATAAATGGAAGCCTGTGGCTTACGCATTGCATTCACTCACTCCAACTGAACAATGTTATGCACAGGTGGAAAAAGAAGGCCTGGCTCTAACCTGGGCATGTGAAAGATTTCGGGATTTCCTCCTAGGAAAGCATTTCTGCCTGGAGACTGATCACAAACCACTTGTCAGTTTATTTGGAGACCAAGCACTAGATCTTCTACCCTTGAGAATTCAGCAATTCAGGATGAGGCTCATGTGTTACTCTTACTACATTGTGCATGTGCCCGGAAAGTCACTTTGGACAGCAGACACATTGTCATGTTCACCTATGGACTCTCACATATCCAAAGCAGAACTGGAGCTGATGGAAAGCACTAACTTATATGTGGACTGTGTAGTAGACACCTTGCCTGTTAGCCACACATATATGGAAATCATAAAAGAGCAGTTGCAAGCTGATAGTATTTGCTCTCGAGTCATGAAATTGTGTGCAGATGGATGGCCAGTGCATGCAAAACAGGAACCTGCACTGAGAGGATACTGGCCAGAATGAGCTACACTCACTGTACAAGATGGATTACTCCTGAAAGACACTAGGCTTGTGATCCCATCCACTCTGAGGAATGAGGTGTTGGAGAGGCTGCATGAAGTACACCAAGGGGTGGTGAAATGCAAAGAACATGCTCGTCAGTCTGTGTGGTGGCCAGGGCTCAGTCAGCAGGTCAGTGAAATGGTGCTCAAATGCAGGACATGTATTCAAGAGTGACAGAATCCTAAAGAGCCACTCATGACATCTGAGTGCCCAGAAAGACCATGGCAAAAGTTAGTGACTGACATGTTTGTACTTGGAAGGAAAACATATTTAGTTGTGATAGACTGTTTCTCCAGATATGTTGAGATTGCACTGCTATCAAACACTAAGTCAACTGATGTCATTGTCCATCTGAAGTCCATCTTTGCCCGGCATGGGATTCCAGAGGAGTTGATGTCAGACAATGGACCACAGTTTTCTGGCCAAGATTTCTCTCATTTTGCATCCACATATGGGTTCAAACATGTTACCAGCAGTCCAAAGTTTTCACAAAGTATTGGAGGAACTGAACGTGCAGTTCAGACAGTGAAAAGTCTCTTGAAAAAGACTAGTGACCCTTATCTGGTCCTGCTTGCCTACAGAACTACCCCTCTCCAGAGCGGGTTCAGTCTGGCTCAGCTGCTTATGGGGTGACATCTTCGTACCACTGTGCTGACTCTTCCCTCTTAGCTAGACCCAGAATTGCCAGATGTTGATCATTTTTCTTGTAAAGAGAGAGAGAAGAGGAAATTGAATACTGAATACTACAACAGGAGACATCATGCAAAACCTCTTAGTGATTTGGTACCAGGAGAGCATGTATGGGTCACTGATACAAAATAATCTGGGACTGTGCAGCAGAATCACATGAGTCTAAGGTCATATCTGGTGGATGTACCTAAAGGTGTGGTGAGACGCAATCATCAGCACTTGATACCCTTACACACACATGCAAGTGAAGGAGGCGCGGTGGAGCAGAAGCAGTTGCCAGAGACAAACAGTGAACAAGTTTCTACATCACCTGGGAAAATACTTAAAAACTTTCCTAGTGTGACAGCTACCCCAAGGACAAGGTCTGGGAGAGCTATAGTTAAACCAGAGAGACTGAATCTATGAACTGAGAAACTGAAAAAGAGTTAATGTTGATGTGTAGTTCAGTAAGAAATCTGAGTTGCAGAATAGTTTAAACACAGTTAGGTGTATTGGATTGGATTAGTAAATAGTTATATGATAACATGTTCTTCTCTACAGGATTTAGATAGGAACAGACCTTCAACAAAAGAGGCAGAATAATCCTCTATGATCTTGTGAGACAAAGGTAGTCTACCCTTTGTTCTCTAGAAAAGGGAGATGTGGTGTAGGGTAAATGGAACCTGTTGATGTTTAACTGTGAAGAGGAACCAATGTTAGACAGAGAGTAGTGAGGGACATATTTTGAGGTGACACAGTATGAAGCAACCAGAAGGGAGGAGTTAAGAAAAATAAAGCAGTTTGTGTGGAGAGAACTCACGTGTTAGGAGTATTATTACAAAATATGATAGTTATCAGTTAACTTCTGGATGCAATTCAGAATGCTAGATATTACTCTAAAGCCTTTCATGGTTTAAGGCAGGCGTGTCAAACTGGTGGCCCATGTACAGGCCATGCCCATCCCAGCTCCACAAAGGCAAAACAGTCACAATACATCATGATACATCTGTTGTGGTTCACCGGCAGCTGGTGCAGATGGCAGAGGTCTCTGACAGTGAGGACTCAGACAAGGGGCCTGTGTGTGACATAGGGATGAGGCCAGGACTATTGGAGAGTGGGGTGCTGCCTTCAGAGCTTGTGAAGTCTAGCAGCAGTGATACAGAGGACCCTGGGGAGCCTGTCCCAGTTCACATGCACACTGGGCTGCTGAAAGGAAAGACCAGCTGAAGCAGCAAGGGCGATTTGGGAGTAAGGCTGGAAGGTGATGGCCCCTCCCATATGGCATAAAAACCAGCCCTCGGGGATGTGTTCTTTAGACTCAGAGTCCTCATTGAAGCCCTGCTTACTCTGGTTTGTTTTTGAAGCTTCTATCAGTGGATATTGAATCAGTCTTCTATCCTTGGCAGCCTTTTGCAATCTTGAAAGGGCTTGCTTTTGATATTGGACAATTAGGTTTACATGTCTCTTGGCTGGGAATGCACTGAATTCCCAGCACCACATTAAAAAAGGTTTGCTTTTACACACAATTTGTGTCTGTTTAATTTGAACAAGGCTTGGGTCAGAACAACATCACGTGATATGATCAAGTTTGACATCTGTGGTTTAAGATTGCATGCACTGTGAAACTGTTTCCCAGAAACATTTGACCACTTCATAAACTTCATAGATTGTACTCTGAGTCCTGTTCTCAGGAACTGCCATGTATAGGACCTTGGGAGCTTGCCTTTTCAGTTATCCTCTATTGTCTAGAATTGCTTGCCCCATGGTTAGAAGAGCATCTTTTCTCCTGGCCTTCAGACAGTTCATTAAAGCTTATCTAACCCATCAGAATGTTATCTGACTACTGGAAGTGGTAGGAATGGTTTTTAATTTGGGGCCATTGATTATTATATTTTCAATTTTTACATATTTTCCTATAAATTGTTGGAAAATAACATTATTTATAAATGTTATTTGTTTTATTTTGAGTTTCAAAATCGGCACTACACCCACTCAGAGACAGCTTCAAATGGCCCTTTATAACACTTGAAAATTACATGAAAAACAAATGGAAAATAAATAAAACTTCCTTTAACTGAAGCAGCCATTCAAAGCTCTGTGCAAATCTGTTCCAAACAAACTTCTCTCACCAGCCTGTCTGCCTACTGGATGCATTTTTATTTTTCTGAGGAAAATATTCCCATAGTTTATACAAACAAAAAAAGAACTTCTTCCATGCATAACATAATCTAAAACACATATCACAGAAATGGAAAGGAAGAAAAAAAGAGGATTGTAAAAGGAAGAAGAAACAAAAGCAATTTTAGGAGCTTGGTGGAATTGCTGGTTAGAGTCCTTTGGACAACTGAAGATGCTTCCTGAATTTATTGTTTAGGGTCAGAGACGGTGAGTCATTAATTCCAGACAGAGAATGCTGCTATATATTTTGCTAAGCAAAATGGCTTTCTAAAATTATGTGCATTTGTACAAAATAGGATATACTCATGGGGATATCAATTGCTATCCTCATTACTAGGGTTCTTATTTATATGGTGCTATCACTGAACATACCAGTAGCTTTTGTTCCAAGTTATTTACAGTAAAAGTATGATGTAGAGATGGCAAAAGAAGAAGATAAAACCGAAGGTGATGAGGAAATGCACTTTCAATTCAGTTTTAAATATTGATGCTAATTTTTAGTAGATGATATAGATGAATAGATTAAAGCAGCAGGTAAAATAAATGAGAAAAGATTGGGAACCAAAACTTTGCATTAAGTCAAGAATGGATGACAAGGATAAAAAGTCAGCATTACAGTCAGAATGGATGACAAGGATAAAAAAGACCAAGTTCTTTCAGGGTGGAAAAGAAAAAGGAGAGTTTTGAAAATGAGAGCAGTGGGTGGGGTAGACAAAAAATGAATTGAATGGAAAGACAAGTATCGTATTATAGCTCATTATTTGATTTTGGTAGTTCTGGGAAGAGCCAAGAGGACAGTTGGGCAAGAAAACTGCATAGATGAAAAGGCTACAACTGATTAACTGATTAGAATGTAGAATGTAGTAGAAAGGCAGTATTTTTGCTACCTTGTTAGGCAGACTAAATATGGAGATAATAAGGCTACAATTAAAAGCTTCATGGTTAATTAACACTAAATAGCAGTGTTTAAAAAGAGCATAAAAATTAAACATGCCTCTGAAATGCCAATGACATGCTCAGGTAGAAGTACCAAATAGTTGAACATGATGGATTGGCTGCAGCTGGATCTTCTTAGACAGAAATATAAAATAGGTATTACTACTGAATCGATGGTAGTGAAAACTTATAGGATATATTGGAGTTATGGAAGAAGACAAAAGAAAAAAATAGCATAAGATCTCAAAACAAAAATATGACACGAGAGGGATGGCTTTCCAAAGAGGGCACAGCATAATATTTCCTGCCTGCAGGAGCGATCCTTTACGTTCTGCAGGCAGGAAATATTATGCTGTGCCCTTCTTGGGCCAGACCTGGAAAGCTCTAATAATGTGGGTACTCCGATATCACTGCATGTTGATGCTAAGGGCAATAGGGCAAACAGGCCTTGTCAATGAAATTGGACTTCCTCTCATCATGGGGAAAGCCATATTAATGGATTGATATTTGGAAGGAAGGGAGAGAATCAAAATTTTAAAAAGATCCCCCTGCCAAAAAAGATTTTGTAAATGGCTCTGTCCCCTAATTTTTACCTTTTGGGATGCAAACTTTGCAAAGCTTTGGATATGATATGAAATTGCCCAGCCACATACAATTGCTCTGCTAATTGTGCTATGTTTTACTGAGTTTGGGTGTATGTATAAATGTGCAATTGTAGCAGACTTTTCGGTACCTGTGCACAATATACTGCTTGTCTATATTCCTGATAGAGATTTTCCATATACAAACAAGTCCTACATTTTCAAATGGTAGG
Organism: Pseudonaja textilis; assembly: GCF_049901715.1. Classification (NCBI taxonomy): domain Eukaryota; kingdom Metazoa; phylum Chordata; class Lepidosauria; order Squamata; family Elapidae; genus Pseudonaja; species Pseudonaja textilis. Next base: position 259,620,390 of record NC_141990.1, on the reverse strand, counting down.
GAGCTTGAAAGTAAATCAAAAGAGAGAGAAAGAGAGTTAAGGTTCCATTTTCAAACCTGAGAGGTAGACCTGTCTCCTGCATAACACCATGTCTTCATTGAAAAGGCTGATGAAAGTTCATCTCTGAGGATCAGGGTCTTGCCAGTTGGCTAGAGCTGTGAGACATTGCCATCATTTTGAGGTCAGATTTTGCATTCTCAGGATAAGACTTGTTTCTGTTAATGGATAATAAAATGTTTGATTCAAATCTTTGCAAAATCAAGAAACACTCTCCATAAAAGCCACCTAATATTAAAGCAAAGTTATACACCTAATCACAAATGAAAATAAAGTGATGTTCAATATATTATTTATTCCAACAATTCTAAAAGACTGTTTTACAACCAGTAGCAGTCATGGTATTTGTTCCCCATGTTTGTTTGTTTTTAAAAACAGGGCTTGCTGGGGGATTAAATATAATATGTTCTCTGCCTACAAGATGCTAAACAATCATCAGTGCAGGACCATTTTCTAGGCAAGCCCTGTGTGTATTCATGTAGAGTAAATAAAGATGACTTTGTAGTCCATTGTAGTCCATCTTGTTATTAATCCATATCAGACTTTTTAAAAAATAGCTCATACATATGTGCCATACTTGCTGCTCTATTACTGCATTTATAGAAATTGCACTGCAGTAAATTTGTAATATGCTGTATCAATTGACTTTTCTAGAGAATAATGTATCTTCATGGATGACTCCAATGTGGACAGTTACTCTGACCAGATTTAGACATTACACTAAACCAAAATGTGGTTGTTGTTTTTTGCCTGATTGTGTTGCATAAATCTAGCCATTGCAGTTTTAAAAACATGGATTAACATGATAGAAGTTTGTCTAAAATTAAGCAGGAATGGTTCTATATACACAATACGTCCCACACAGTATGGGAAATATAACCACTTACTATCTGCAAGTAAGTATATCATTTACTATCTGACATTGTACTATATGACATTGTAAATTAGTAGGTGCACAAAAAGAAGTTAGAAACTCAACAGTCTTTCTTATCCCTCCCCCCCTATATTTTTTGGTATTTTAATTGTGGTTAAATTTGCTCCATGTACCTTTTGTTTTTCTTTATCAACATGTGCAGAAAATATTAAGTAAAAGTCCAATTGTAGTCTTAAGAAATTAGCTTAAAAATGAAACCTTTATTGTACATCAAATAATTTAATACAACCTCCAGTGGTATTTTTTTTTTTAATATATTCAGTTCTACATTGAAAAAGCTAAATAATTTTATGCTCATTAAGATGACTTCTAAATTTCTAATTAATATTGATATGATATATTTTCCCCTTTTTATCCTCATCAGATTGGTTTATCTAAGCATTAGAGTCTTAATATCCTTCAATCAATATTGTACAAATATCATTGAACTGAAAAAACAATATATTAAGATTTACAATAACATAACAAAAAAGAAAAAAAATGAGGCTTAAATTGTAGATACTGTGCAAACCCAACAAACTGTGGTTTAGTGTGAGCGGCAAACCCAGTATTATTTTCAGTGAAATGTCTATTTCTTTGAATAGACAAACTTCTTATCCCTCCCCCCCACCATATTCTAGCATACAAAGAGTCAAGTTTTAGTCTCTATCTGGTGCACCCAGCTTGTTTAGGTCTTGTTATTTCATGATTTTGGAAAGTCTAAGCTAATGCATTACATTAATTTCTGAAGAAAGAACATGAAAATAATTAAGACAATGATTTCCTTTATATAATGTAGAAGTCATACAAAAAAATACATACAAAACAAAATGTTGTTAGCAATTTAACTTTTGTTGTGACCTCCACTGTACTTCAAGGTATGTCAGTGATTTTGTTTTGTGCTGGAAATGAGTTTTTTGTTGTAAGAAGGACATTGAAGTGCATGCCATTTCTATTACTATGGGGAAAAATTGGATCTTTTTTTTTTTAGTTCGGTTATTTCTAACATCTTTGCAGTAAATATGGACCAGAATATTAGGAAGAGAGCAATAAATTGCCCTTAATTCTGACCTTGTCAAAGGAGAGAAAGAGAAAGAAATACACTTATTTTGGAAGTGATGGAAGAATAAAAAAGTTGGATCTTCAATGAGTTGGGTCTTCATTTTCAGGCCTGCATGTACGTACATCTCTGACATATAAGAAGTGTTCCTGTACCTATCAGAATGGACTATTTTCAGTAGATGCTGTTCATATCCATAGCACTTCACACTGAAATATTTAATATTACAAAAATTAAACAGATTATTTATTCATCTTGATAGGAAAGGGTTTTTAAAATTATTAATAATTATAGCATTTTGCACATCTTATTCTAGATGGCTCACAAACCTACAATCCTCTTCCCCCAAATTATAAATATAAGGCAATCAAAATGTCTACTAAAATTAAACTAGAACAGAGAGACCAGCAAGAAATTGACAGAATTGAGAACACATTAATCAACATATAGCTGCAAAATGTGGGAATTTTATCATAATATCAATGCTTAATCATCATCTCTGCAGTCTTCAAAATATTGTAGCTGTAGCTTCAAAATGTTTGGCCCAGAATCTTCCAGGGTTGTCCTTGAAATTTGACTGACTGACTGATTGATTATGTGCCATCAAATCAGTGTCAACTCTTAGTGAACACACAGATTTTCTGGAGGAGGATCTGTCTTAGCCTGGTCTTTAGATTTTCCAATGGTGTACCCATCACTTTTACAACTGATTTTCTCTAAATATGGTTTAATGTGCTTAGTTTCAGAGTTATAATACAATTGTGTATGTTGCTTTAATTTTTGATCAGGAACTGCCCAGAGTTGGTTAGAAGATGGGTGGCCATTTTTTAAAAATAAATAAACCACATACTCCATACCCCCATAGTTTATTTTGGTATAACAGACCAATTAATAAAAGAAAGAAAGCTACTAAAATTAATATGACACTCAAAAAATGGAGTATAATTTGATTGGAGCACTTAGTTTGTATTAGTTCTTACTATTTTTATTAAAACTTTCAATACCAATATATATTAAAAAAGAATTAAGCTCTACATAAATGTCATGTGTCATTCTAACACTATTTTGATGCTTTTGTGTGCTGGCACAGAAACCAGGTATTATTCAACTTTTTTAATATAAATTTTATATTTGTAAATGTGAAAAGGTTCTGTTATGTTCTGCAAATGTCTTCTATGAATCAGTCTTCCAGCAGATGATTTGAACAATCACCTTTGCTGAGTGGGATAAACATGAACCTAAAATATGTCTTCTTTCACTAAATAGGATATGATGATGGCCACAGAGCTAGCAGCAGCAACCATCTGTTCATCACTGTGTTAGTGGGACACTGTTCAGTCTTTAGAACTGTGCATGCAGCTGCTGAAACAGATATTCATGCCAGAGGACACATAGGAAGCAGTTTGGTAGATGGTTTCTGTTCTGTCAGACAATTTGCTTCTTCATCAGCTGACTGAAATGTGTTGTGGATTTATCTTCTTGACAATTAGGGACAGGTGAATGCATGTGGCAAATTATTCTTCCTTGAATAAGGGTTCTTTACTTTGCCACATAATTTGGAAGGAGGAATATAAATCCTTCCATTTGCCACCATTCAGTCAGAGCTAAAGAAGCTTCTTGATGATAAGCAAAATATCTTTAAAGAAAAACCAAGAAAATCCAATTGCCTCCTGAAAAAGCACCTTTGGGAAGCTCTCCATAGCTTCTGGTCCTTAGAAACTATCCTTGTTTTGTCTATAACTAAATGTCTCTTCAGGGACATGGTGGCTCAGTGGCTAAGACATTGAGCTTGTTGATCAGAAAGGTTGGCAGTTCGATGGTTCAAATCCCAAGCACCGCATAACGGAGTGAGCTCCCATTACTTGTCCCAGTTTCTGCCAACCTAGCAGTTCAAAAGCATGTAAAAATGCAAGTAGAAAAATAGGGAACACTTTGGTGGGAAGGTAACAGTGTTTCATGCGCCTTTGACATTTAGTCATGCCAGCCACATGACCACAGAGACATCTTTGGACAGCGCTGGTCTTTGGCTTTGTAATGGAGATGAGCACCGCCCCCTAGAGCGAGAAATGACTAGCATCTATGTGTGAGGGGAAGCTTTATCTTTAAATATCTCTTCATAAAGTTTCTTTAGTTCTTTAATTTCTCTGTCACTCTCTTTTTTGGGAACCTTCATCCAACTAGAACTTTTGTAACACCAAGGTGCTCATCAATTAAAGGAAACAGTTATGATAAATTAATGATACAAATTAAAAAAGAATTGGAAGTATGGGGTAACTACAAATATCACTAATTGTGACAGTCAAAATGTCCACATTACCAAAAATACTATATCTTTTTCAAACCGTACTGGTAAAATTGGATAATTGGGGGGTGGGGGGGTGGAATTGGATAAAATAATAACTAAATTTGTCTGGGCAGGAAAAAAAGCTAGAATAAAAATGAAATTACTATAGGATAAGAGAGAAAGGGGTGTCTTTGGACTCCCAGACTGGGATATGTATTACCAGGCAGCAGCTATGGTATGGATTAAAAACTGGATTAACCTAAAAAAAAAAAAGAATACTGTTAATTGAAGGCCATGATCTGCAAAAAGGGTGGGATAGCTTTTTATGGGATGGGAAAAGTAAACAACATTCTTATTTTCAGAGACATTTCATTAGAGACTCATTAATTCAAATGTGGAGTAAAATTAAAAAGAACCATTATGTTAAAATACCATGCTGGCTGTCAACCATCGAGGCACAAATCTATCCAAAAGCAATGGATATGGTGAAAATGAGAAACTATAAAGACCTATTAGATGAACAAGGAAGACTGAAAACAATACAAGAACTACAACAACAAAACATAAACTGGTGGCATACATGCAAGTCCAGGCAAGATACAAAAAAGATAAAGAACAATATGGATTTTATTTGGATAAGCAACAATTAGATGGAACTCTACAAGGAGCAGAAAAAAAGATCAAAAATATACATTAATATATTTTCATAAATTGTATATTGAAAATATCAATTTCCTTTTAGATTTCAGGATGGAAGAGGAGGTAGTTAAGGAAACAATGGTAATATAGGAGAAAAATACCGGACACAATATAGATTTGGAACATTGGGAAAAAATGTGGGGAACAAATTATAAACTATAAACTATAAACAAATTATAAATTATAAACTAACTATGTCTACAACGTATAGGGAAAACATGTATAAAATATTTTACAGGTGGCACTTGCCCCCGGTTAGGCTAGCAAAAATGTTCGTGAACCAAAGTACAAATTGTTGGAAGTGTAAGAAAAAAGGGGCACTTATTTTCATATGTGGTGGACTTTCCCAGAAGTCAAAAATATTGGAATACAATTCGACTACGGTTAGAAGAAATAATAAAACAAAAGATTAAATTTCAACCAGAATTATTTTTTTAGGCATAATAAATACAGGGAAATACAATAAAAAAGATAGATATATTATGTTACATATATTAACTGTTGCTAGGATCTCTTACACACAATTTTGGAAACAGGGAAATGTGCCATCAGAAGGAGGAGTCATAAAGAAAATATTAGACTGCAGAGATGGACAAGCTGACATTAAAACTAAAAGTTAAAGAGGAATCAACATATTATACAGCCTGGGATGCCTAGTATGCATGGCTTAAGAATAAAAAGAAATTAAAGTTGCAATCAGGCAAAGAATAGGAAACTATGGATATATTTATTGTGAAGAAAATAGAAATACTGTATATGATGAAAATATATAAATTTGTAATAAGAATAAGGAAAATAATAAGTAATTGTAATGTAATGTAATGTAATGTAATGTAATAAGAAAGTATATATAGAAATAAGATAAAGAAATATAAACAATGTCTTGACATAGACACAATGGTGTATATAATTTTATTTTATGTTTTTAAAACTTTTGAAAATTGAATAAAGTTTTTTTTTTTTAAAAAAAGAACTTTTGTAGTCTTCCCGTTCCTCTCAGCTTTCCTTCATATCTTTATCTTGCAATTTAGGGACATAGAGAGAATCATTCATTTTCTCTATGTCCCTAGCCAATCTTAATTAACCTTTTCATTCTGAAACACTGACACCACTTGCTGAACTCATTCTGGTATGGTTGAAGTAATGGATAAAAGACACTGCTTCCTTTCGCAGATGTATCATTTAGGTTTGGGGGATTTATTTATTTTTTCTTTTGTATTTTGTTAGGTTTTTTTCTATAAAGAGACATTGGAGAAAAAATAATATTGTTCCTAGCTTCAGAATGGGTATTTATTTATTTAATTTGTATACCACTCATGTCAGATGTCAGTGAAATTGATAGTTTACAATCAAATAGATAAAAATAAAATGAATAATATAACAGATTAAAAAAACAGCAGTTGAAATACAAAAAATACTGTCAATAAAGCCAAGAGACAAGCTCTTTCATACTTCTGGGGTTATAGGCCCAGCCATAAAACCAAATTTTTAAGGCCTTGTGCAAGGTCAGCAGGGCCAGGGGTAACTTAATCTCAGGTGGAATGATGTTCCACATCATGGCAGAAAAGCCCTCTTTTGCTGCACCTTAGCATTCAGAACATGATCCTCTTGCCAGAGTTGGTGCAATGAGTAGGAAGAAATCCCCTCCCCCAATAAAACTGAAGATTTTTCTCTTGGCTATTTCACCATATTTCCTCATCTTTTTGTTATTAGAATTTAAACTAGGAAATAGTCAAACTTAGCATCTCTGGAGATTTTGGACTTTTTAAAAAATCTGTTTTTATTTGCATCTCCAAACTTGAGACATGCTCTTTTCTCTCTCTCTTGTTTCAGAAGGAGATAGTTTATGATCTCTGGGTTAATCCTCCCAGGGTGGTAACTAATCTTAATTTTCTATGGAGATTCTCAGTCATCCAGGTCATGATTGTCCCAAAGGTGCTTTTTCAAGAGGCAACTGGATTTTCTGTTTTTTCTTTGACAACATTTTGTTTCTTATCCAAGAAGCTTCTTCAGCTCTGACTGGATGGTGGGGAATTGAAGAATTTATACTCCTTGCAGACAGCTAGTCATTTACATTCTTTAAATGAGTTGTTAAGGCCACCTGGAGGTTCATCTGTGTCATCAAAGTCACCCGAGAAGTGCAAATGGGTGTGTAGCATTTCTTGAAACTGTTGAAAGGACTGTGTTGTACTCTGGAGATATATGATATTGTACTCCTCCCCCTTCCATTTCCCACCATCCAGTCAGAAATCCTTCCATTCCCTACCAATAGAAATCCTTCCATTCCCACCATCCTATCAGTGATGAAGAAGCTTCTTGGATGAAAAACAAAATGTCTTCAAAGAAAAAAAGTCCAGTTGCCTCTTGAAAAAGTACCTTAGTTAGTTAATTACTTAGATGTGGGGTGACAATTGAACCCAGTCCAAATAAGTAGGATGATGAAATCTTATATAGCATATAATAGCAACTTTTGGGTAGTTGAGACTAAATTCTGTGAATCTTAAAAAAAATATTTAGCTGTGTTACATTTATATAAAGGCATATTCTACCATTTCACATTCCCATCTTAATGTACTGGAAAACTACATTTTATAGCACTCATGAACAGAGAAGGACCTGAAAACCATAAAACTTGTGTACTTCACTTGTGTACTTCAAGTTGCTCTTTCTGATATACATATCTATCAAAATTTAATATTATTGAATTTAGTTAGACTTTTTTAATTAGAAGCATTGTAACTTCTTTAGACTGTAATCTGTATATAGTTCCCTTGGAATAAATCCATTTTTTTCAGTGGACTTTACATCTCTTAGTAGACTTGTTTAGGATTGCTAAATAGACTAAAATAATTCCCAAAGGTCTCATTCATCAAGTAAGCAAAGCAGAATCACAGATGGCAAATACTTTTCTAATGGTACAAAATAAAAGATTTGATGATAGACTTTATCTAGGTAAATAAATCAGTGTTAATGCTCCTACCAGACTCTTAATGCTTCCAGCTGGAGTCAAAGCACTATTGTTAAATGAAATCACCATTGTTGGAACTATGCGCAAATAGATATTTTGAATCTATTGCTAAACTTAGTTTTGTTCAGGTTGAATTACCCAGCCCAGAAAATATATGTTCCAAATGGTTATTTATTCTGGAAATTTATGCTTTTATGACTCAATTATAAAAATGAATATATTATCACTGACATTAAACATGAATAACTACATTGAGCAGGAAATGGACATTATTTAAAAACTAGCAATTCAGTCCCAGGGACTGAATAACTGTGCCATTTATCCCACATAGTATTGTTCTCCAACACAGAAGTCATTTAAGTGCTGCTCAAGATTATAGACACACAATACTAGTCTAAAAGGGACAAGCATGATCATTCAAATAACAAATGGTTCCAGAGTTGACTCTGACCCAAAATTGTTTGGTTGTGTCACTACCCAGTCCCATCAATTTGAACTCCCGTAATATTAAAAACAAATGATGATGATAATCAGTCTGAATCAATCCACTGCATGATGAAGAGTATGGACTGTAATCTATCATACTGGTCCAGAGCTGCTTGATAGAGAGATGTTTTTTTTTACCTTCCCAGTCTATTGCCAAGACTCTCCTAACCCAAAGTCACCCAGGCTAAGGTTCTGTGCCTAAGGAAAGATAGAATGTGAATCTCTACTTTTCTAGTACAGCACCTTAACCACTGTGTGACACTGCAGTCTCAGACTGCCGCTCTGTCTCTCTTCCTCTCTCCTCCTCCCTTTCCCTCTCCCTCCCTCCCCCCTCTCTCCATCATCTATATCAATTGCAATTTTACACACGATTTTCTGAAATTACCCCATATCTTACTTTGGAAGAGATAAATGGAATATTTATCAGACAATATGTAAGCTTTGTTATAGTGTGTTTCCATTACATCACTAGGGGAGATACCTGTAGCAACTATCCATTGCTAAATGGTATTTATGACCTAGGAAACAAAAAGATGCTGGATAAACTGTTGTACTCTTGAAGCATAATAAAGCAGTGGTATTGATTATTTCATTCTTGGAAGGACTGGAACAGATTAACATTGCTTAACCTGTCTTTCTGTAGTTACTTTCCTTTATGCTGCAATACCTTTCCAGAAGAAAGTTAGCTAGGACAGCAACTCTCCAAACAACAGCTACCACATTGGCAAGTAGAGTTAGAAGGGAAAGAAGGAAGCCATGTTCAGTTTCCTCTTGCCCAAAGGTATCTTTAACTAGACAGACTTTCTGTAGCAGAGGCAAGCAAAGCCATTTTTTTTAAAGGCCAAATTGATGAACATGAAACATTTCCCCATGGAATGTAAAAAGAAAATATGACAAAAGTGCTGAGAAAAGTATATCACTAGCCACTGTGTATTCAAGCAAGAAATTCACACCTTCAGCTATGATGAACACTTTATTATTGAAGTCTAAAATGAAATAGTTGGAACAGGCTTTTAGTTCATCAAGTCCAGCTCCCTACTCCATTTCTTGTTTTTGTGTTTTCTTGAAAATAGTTTTTCAGCAAACAACTCTGTGAAGACAAATGTTTACTAAATAATTTAGGGCAAAAGTTCATTTATTCTGGAATGCTCAATTGCTAAAAATCTGAGTAACACTATTACCTTCATTAAGATAGCAATAGCACTTAGACTTATATACTGGTTTATAGTGCTTACCGGCCCTCTCTAAGCAGTTTTACAGAGTCAACATATTGCCACCAGCAATCTGGGTCCTCATTTTACCCACCTCAGAAGGATGGAAGGCTAAGCCAACTTTGAGCCTGGTGGGATTGAAACTGCCAAATTGGAGGCAGTAGTCAGCAGAAGTGGCCTGCAGTACAGAACTCTAACCACTGCGCCACCGAGGCTCTTTATTAATACCACATGGTTAGTTCAGTGACAACCAGCAGACATATGTTTCCTAACAAAAAAGTGAAAATAAGAGAGACCTACTTTCTATTCTCCACTGATTTTCTCGGGTTCTTTTTTTTTCCTTCAGAATTTATTGAGGGAAAATTATTGTTCAATTTTGTATTAGTGCCTAAGAAATAAGGAAAGTGATACTACTAGGCTCTCTTGAATTATACTGTGGAGTGGAGGAGAGGTAACAATTAATGGATCAAAATTCAACCTCACTTCCCTGGCCTGAGTCATGTTCAAATGGCTACCTGCCAGTCCCTTGGTATTTTAAAGAACGTGGTGCCTCCCTGCTGGGAAGCCTGGCACTCATCAGTGTAGCCAGATGGAGAGAACCCTACATGTTTACTGATTAAAAGTAAATGTAAGTCTCTGGAATTGTTGCCAGAACTATGCAATTAATTCTCAGGACAATCAGTGTCTTTGGCTAGGTCAGCAATAGTAGAAAAAATGAAAATAATAATAGCAACAACAAAAGTAAGGCACACAAAAGCATGCAAATCACATTTCCCAAAGAACAGCAAAATTATTCATTCATATCCTGCTGTATCATTTAATCCTGAGTGTATTCAATAGTTTTGCCAATTTTGTAGTGAACATCCAATAAATTGCCTTACTCCATGCAGTCTTATGGGATCCCAGCTTGCAGTAGATTCTTACATTGTTCATTAGCCAGAAACATTTCTGTTAATTCTACAATTCCTTAAAAAAAATAAGTGACTGAAGTCTTCACTAATTTGCTATTTTTCGGTAATGTTACAATTGTAAGATTTCCCCCCCCCAAGAAAATATACACAGAGTGGTATTACAATGTTGATTTACATTAATATATTACACCACATTGACTTTATATTAATCAAGATTCATTTCGAATTTGAGATTCAGATTGGGAAGATTTGGTTCAAATTTGTGATCTGAAGATTCTGTGTGATGCTCAATATATATTACCTTTATTTTGCCTGGAAATCAAAGAGCCAGGGCATCATTTAAACTCATTTCAATTATGTCAAAAATTATTCTGAGTAAATAGGCAAAAATAATTGACACAATGATGCTATTAAAACATACCATCTAAGTTTTAAGGAAAAGCGAGAAGTAAATTAGAGCCAATATCTTATTTTAGATTCCTATATGCTGCTTCTGGGGAATCAGTCCTTCAAAATCCCTGCGATTATTTTTAAAATTAAAAATGATTCTTTTTTTACCTGCTGTGACATTCAGGGTTAAAAGGAGGACCATAAAAAGTGCTCTAGTGATGTTTATGTATTTAAATTGTTGATGACTTTCATAACTGTCATTTTGATTTTCTTGTCTTTTCACAGTTACTCAGTAATAAAACATTAATCCTTGACTTTGCTTTCAAGTGATTCATGATTTTGTAAAGACTGGATAAGAACAAAAGTTTTGCATTTCTCCAATATGGTATAATATTTCTTTAACAGTAGGTGTCTCAAAAAAACTTTATTGAACATTACTGAAGGAATATCATTGTCCAATCTTCCAAAAATTCTTACCCTCAGGCAGATACAAATAGCAATAGCACTTAGACTTATATACTGGTTCACAGTTTTTACAGCCCTCTCTAAGTGGTTTACAGAGTCAGCATATTGCTTCCAACAGTCTGGGTCCTCATTTTATCCACCTCGGAAGAATGGAAGGCTGAGTCAACCTTGAGCCTGGTGAGATTCAAACTGCCAAATTGCAGGCAAGCAGCATGCAGCAGAAGTAGCCTGCAGTACTACATTCTAGCCACTGCACCACTGTAGCTCTTAACGTTGTGTTGTTACTGATAACAGGCTGGCACTTCAGTATTTTGGTTTTGATGCTGAGTCATTCTAAATACTTCAAAGACTTGTGAATGGATGACTTTCCCCTGTGCAAAGAACTACAATATTTTAAGGGAAATGTTAATTTCTATGTTGCATGGGTATTGCATGACATGGCAGAGATCTAAAGTAAGTTTGACTCCAGAGCCAAAAATGAATTCCTTTGCTGGATTGCTTTTACACCTTTTCTGACATTCCATGTTCGTCCTTTGCCTGGCATTTTCTTTCCTCTCTGTCCTTCTTCTCATGTAACAGATTGCCAAGGAAGATATAGCTCATTTTTTTATCAGCTTGCTTGCTAATTATGTCCATGAAAAAAATTCAGGGTTAAAACTTGGCAATGTTGCCCATGCATGCCTTCAGCACATTAACTGAATCTGTCATTGATTCACTGTAAATTCCTGTGCTGAGCATTGGAGTTGTTTATAGGCCCAGGGTTTTCAAGAATTATGATGGTTTGAATACGTGGAGGGAAACAGATGAAAAAAAAATGCTTGTGTGACCTCTAAAAAACTCATATCACAGAAGAAAACTGCCTCGTGCAGCCTTTTGTCACATAGTAAGCTACATTTCACCATATTTTTCCAGTTTTTCTCCCCTTGGGAATAAAGAAAAGTGCTTTTCAGAATTTATAGATGGTATGCAATCTAGGTATGCCATTATTTATAATCTGTTGGATCTTGATCTTTTTACACAATGAAAGTGTTTGACAGATTTTAATTATGTAAATCTGAAAAAAATAAACATAGTAACAGTAGCAACAAGAATAGTTTATTTTGAATCAAGTCAATTTTACCTTGATGTCTTAGAAAGTACATGTTTTCACACACACACACACACACACACACGCACACACACTTTTCTCAGGAGGGGATATATGAAGTGTCAGTACAGAAAAAGTGAGAGCCTGACAGATTTCTCAAAGACTGAATCAAAACAATTTTAATACTGCAAAGTGAATCTTAGTCTTTCTCATTTTAAATAACACTTCACCCTCAGGGATTTTAAAAAAAATAACCCAACACATTCCTTTATTAATAGCGAACAATAAAAGTGATAAGACAGTAAAAGAAATCTTGGGGCAGGAATAAAATGTCACATAAAAATAGATACAATGAAAGAAGGAGATAAACTCTGGAATAGGACAGGTTATTTGATCCTATTATGTGGAGAGCAGACATCTTGATGGATGAATATATGTCAACATTTTGGAATATATCTATGCAATATCTAAAGGTCTTTTTCTGAATGTCATAATTCCAACTTGTTTACAAGGGTTTTACAAGATTCAAGGAGTAAAGAATAGACATTAATTAGTTCATAGGGCTAAATCAGTGAACTAAAAATTAAAAGGGGTCTTGGTGTTATGTCCCTTGGACAAAAGGATTGATGATAGGTCTGAGTACATCAATTTCAGTCCTTGGCATAGATTGTATTGTCTACTCCTAACTGCCCACATAAGCAAGGTTTGATGGAGAGACTAATAATGCTTTTGGTCTTCCAAAATTCTAAGCAATATGTTGATTGTAAAAATTTGCCTTCTAATATGTAGAACCAATAAAGCTAACTATTGATTTACAACAGTTCATTTAGTGACCATTCAAATGACACTGAAAAAAAGTAACTTATGACCATTTTTCACACTTATGACCATTGCAGTATCCTCATGGTCACATGATCAAAATTCAAATGTCGGGCAACTGCTATGAATTTATTATGGTTGTAGTGTCCTGGGGATATGTGATTGCCTTTTGCAACCTTCTAACAAGCATAATCAATGGGGAAGCCAGATTCACTTAACAGCTTTGTTACTAACTTAACAACTACAGTGGTTCACTTAATAACTGAGGAAAGAATTGTCATAAAATGGGTCAAAACTCACTTAACAAAGTAAGTAACAGAAATGTTGGGCTCTATTGTGGTCATAAGTTGAGAACCACTTGCATGAGAGATTAAATATGAGGGAGGTTGGGGGGAAAGAATGATTGACACCAACACCCAGCCAATTGGAAGGGAGTTTCTTGATAGCTTATTTCATAAACAGCAGCTTATTGAAAGATGCAGAAAGCTCTGGAAGAAGAAAATCAAGAGATTCCACCTTAATGGGCTCAGAACTCAAAGTAATTTGCTTTGTGAAATGGGTACCTATATAAATTGAAAGTATACAAAGGCTGGAAGTTCCTATTATAGTTTCCAAGATCTTATCCCTAATTCTTGCATCAGATTCATTATTAAAGCCTGTTTGATTGTTAATTCCTTAATCGCGTCCTGGGATATGGAGACTGACAAAGAAATGGGTCAAACAACTTGTTCCTCTGAAACAAAATAATAATAATACTAGGTAAGGAAACTGAGCTCTCATTTCTGGTTTATTTTTTTTTTCAAATAGTTCCTTTTATTGTGATATCATAAATCTTGATAAACTGTATTATTCCAATGTATTTCAATACAATATTGATATAATATTTCAATATTATTCAACGCAATTTATTTATATAATATTATTCAAATTCTATCAGTTTGTAAGTTTATAAAATTGAAAAGAAAAAGAAAAAAGAGCAGATCAATATTCAAGTTAAGGATGCCAATATATTTAACTTTTCATTCAAAGTGAAGTATAACACAAAAAAGAACTGCTGCAATTAATAACAAATTACTAGTTATATAATAAAGGTTTTGGTCTTGAATTAATTGCTTATTAGTAAGATTTCCATTGCATACAAGTGAAACTCAAAAAATTAGAATATCATGCAAAAGTTCATTTATTTCAGTAATGCAACTTAAAAGGTAAAACTAATATACGAGATAGACTCATTACATGCAAAGCAAGATAGTTCAAGCCATGATGTGTCATAATTGTGATGATTATGGCTTACAGCTCATGAAAACCCCAAATCCACAATCTCAGAAAATTAGAATATTGTGAAAAACTTCAATATTCTAGGCTCAAAGTGTTCCATTCTAATCAGCTAATTAAGCCATAACACCTGCAAAGGGTTCCTGAGCTTTTAAATGGTCTCTCAGTCTGGTTCAGTAGGAATCACAATCATGGGAAAGACTCCTGACCTGACAGTTGTGCAGAAAAGCATCACTGACACCCTCCATAAGGAGGAAAAGCCTCAAAAGGTAATTGCAAAAGAAATTGGATGTTCCCAAAGTGCTGTATCAAAGCACATTAATAGAAAGTTATGTGGAAGGGAAAAGTGTGGAAGAAAAAGTTGCACAAGCAGCAGGGATGACTGCAGCCTGGAGAGGATTGTCAGGAAAAGGCCATTCAAAAATGTTGGGGACTTGCACAAGGAGTGGACTGAGGCTGGAGTCAGTGCATGAAGAGCCACCACACACAGACGGATCCTGGACATGGACTTCAAGTGTCGTATTCCTCTTGTCAAGCCACTCCTGAACAATAACGTCAGAAGCATCTTACCTGGGCTAAAGAAAAACAGAACCTATTTCTCGGTGGTCCAAAGTCCTCTTTTCTGATGAGAGCAACTTTTGCATCTCATTTGGAAACCAAGAACCCAGAGTCTGGAGGAAGACTAGAAAGGCACACACTGCAAGATGCTTGAAGTCCAGTGTGAAGTTTCCACAGTCTGTGTTGATTTGGGGAGCCATGTCATCTGCTGGTGTGGGTCCACCGTGCTTCATTAAGTCCAGGGTCAATGCAGCCATCTACCAAAAGATTTTGGAGCACTTCATGCTTCCTTCCTCAGATGAGCTTTATGGGGATGCTGGCTTCATTTTCCAGCAGGACTTGACACCTGCCCACACTGCCAAAAGCACCAAAACCTGGTTCAATGACCATGGGATTACTGTGCTTGATTGGCCAGCAAACTCACCTGACCTGAACCCCATAAAGAAACTATGGGGCATTGCCAAAAGAAAGATGAGAGACATGAGACCGAACAATGCAGAAGAGCTGAAGGCCACTATTGAAGCATCCTGGTCTCCCATAACACCTCAGCAGTGCCACAGGCTGATAGCTTCCATGCCACACCACATTGAGGCAGTAATTTCTGCAAAAGGGGCCCAAACCAAGTACTGAGTACATATACACACTTATACTTTTCAGAGGCCTGATATTGTTCTATGTACAATCCTTGTTTTATTGATTGCATGTAATATTCTAATTTTCTGAGATTATGGATTTGGGGTTTTCATGAGCTGCAAGCCGTAATCATCACAATTATGACAAATCACAGCTTGAACTATCTTGTTTTGCATGTAATGAGTCTATCTCATATATTAGTTTCACCTTTTAAGTTGCATTACTGAAATAAATGAACTTTTGCATGATATTCTAATTTTTCAAGGTTCACCGGTAGTTGCTTAGTGTATACATAGTTTGATAAAAGTAAATAAGAGATAGTTAAAACACATTTAACAAAAATAAAAATACTTGGAAGTAGAAAAAAGTGATAAAAATATGAATACCTGCTAGAAATATTTGCCTGAAAGCAAGCATTGGTGGGACTGCAAAGTAGATAAAACATTAGAAAACAAAGAAGCTAAAGTGCTCTGGAACTTTAAAATTCAAACAGGCAAACACCTGCCACTTAATACCACAGTCTTCACCATTGTTGATAAGAAAGACAAAAAGACTTAATAGTGGACATTGGAGCATCTGGAGACAGTAGAATAAAAGAGAAAGAAATGGAGAAAGTAACAAAATACAAAGATCTGCAAATAGAGAAAGACCAAACACACCAAACAAAAGCAAAGATAGTACCAATAGTAATGGGCACTTTGGATCCAATTCCAAAATAACTGGAGCACTACTTGAACCCCATCAGCATTGACAAAATCACAATTGCAAAAGGCAGCTTTACTTACATCCTGTAACAATTTCTTTATATCATCAAACAACATCTGCCTATCCCAGTGATGGCTAACCTTTTCGTCATTGTGTGCCAAAAGTATGTGCATGTGCACACGTGTGCGCACGTGTGTGTGCACACATGCCTGCAACCATAATTCAATATGCATGCAACACCTGCCCCCCTGTGCCTGCATGCATGACCACCCACTCCCCCCACCCCTGCATATGTGCACATGACCCCCACTCTTCCCCCTGCACATGCACACATGACCCCCTACATGCACCCTGCCCCTCTGTTCATGCACACACATCTCCCCCACGCATCCCACCCCTGTGCATGCACAGCAGATACCCGACAATCAGCTGGCTGGCAGGACGCACATGCACAGTGGACTTGATCTGGGGTGATGGCTCGCGTGCTGGCAGAAATAGTTCTGTGTGCCATTTCCGGCATGCGTGCCATAGGTTCACCATCACGGGCCTATTCTAAATCTTTGGGAATGACTTAATAGGTGGGGTATTGTTTACTTCTTGATTTATGGAACATGGTTGGGTCATGGTTGTCCCAAAGGTACTTTTTCTTTTCTTTTTTTTAAATACACTTTATTGATTTTACAATTAAAATAGACCAAAAACACATACATAAATAAGAGAGAAAAAGAAAATAAGAAAAAAAAGAATAGAAAAAAAAAGATAGAAAACAATTAAAAATATTTTCATCTTCAACAGTTTGTGAGACCTCCTTTTTATCCTTATTTTATGCCATATACACAATTAATCCTTACATATATCTGTATATCACTACTACGATTCTATCATATCTTCTTTTGCCTTTTAGTGTGAAATCTATCTTTGGTCTATCCATTTGTACCAGCAGTTCCAGCTGCCATAATATATTGAAGTGTCTTTATCTCCTCTGATGGAACATGAGGCTGTTTCCAACATTGTGCAAAAGCCAATCTGGCTGCTGTCAACATATATATTATTATATATTTCACTTTTTTTGGTAGTTGTTTATCAAAGATTCTGAATAGAAAGGATTCTGGTTTAAATTCGATCTGTTCTCTTGTCATTTCCTCCAGCCAATTTCTAACTTTCTGCCAATATTTTTGAGCTTCTGTACAAGACCACTGTTGAGGTAATTCCCCTTTAGGAGAATGAGCACATACAGGAAGACGTATAGAGAGTAGTGTTTGAATAATACACACACAGTACACAGATACACTGTACAGTAAATGTAGATTTTTACTTCCAGAAAGTTTAAGCAAAGTTCAAGATAAGCAGTCCAAAGTCATTCATAGGCAAATCAGTCAGTTTTTCAATCCAGGGATAATCCAATAACAAATTCCAGTGTCAAAAACAGTTCAGTAACAAACTTACATCAAATCCAGAAATAGCAGTCAATTAGGAAAAATGGAGGAACGGCAATACTTTCCAACAGAAGGAAACAGAGATACATTCACACTCTCTTCTGAGACTCAGACTAAGACAAACCATGTTTCTGGCTCCATCTTATGGCTGTTTGAGAAACCAAATCTAATTATAGTTTTGCATTTTCTTAAAGATACAGTTTTAGAATGTTTATCCTGGTTTATATATTTCTAACCTAAATACCTGTTAGGTGACTTACATTCTGAACATTCTCCCCTTTTGGGTAAGATAATATATATAACCTTACATTCTAAGTCCATAATCCTCACAGCTAGCCTTATGCTTTATAGAGGCTTGGGCCTTTGTAAAATGATCTGCTATATTGTTTTCTGACATACAGTATTCTAGCTTAATCATCTTACTTTGCAGACATTGTCTCACATTTAAATATCTTAAATCTGTGTGTTTCGTTCTTGTTTTAACAGCAATATTTGAAGCCATCTGTATTGCTGATTGGTTATCTTCATAAACAACAATAGGGTCTTTTACATCAATTCCCATATCAATTAATAATTGTTTATACAAAACTAAATCTGTACATAGTAAAGACAAACATGAGAATTCAGCCTCCATTGTTGACAAACTTAGATGTTTCTGTCTAATAGATCTCCATCCAATCAATGCTTTCCCCAATAATACAACAGTACCCGATGTAGATTTTTGTGTATTTATGTCTGTAGCAAAACTTGCATCAGCATATGCAGTCAAATTCAGTTCATCTTTTGGCTCCAAATACAATGCATAATGCATTGTTTGTTTCAGGTATCTTAACACACATTTAGCAGCTTTCCAGTGCCTTTCAGTTGACTCAGCATTAAATCTCGCTAATTGATTAACACTGTATGCAATATCTGGCCTCAACCAATTACTGAGATAAGATAAACTACCAATCAAGGACTGATAAATGTTCTTATCAAAAATAGGACTTTGAACATCACTATGGCTAAACTCCTGGCTCATTGGTGTTTTAGCCGGCTTACAAAGTTCCATTTTAAAGCTTTTTAGTAATTGGTTAATTTTATCTGCCTGTGAGATCTTGTATCCTCCCCCTAGTTCTATCTATCTTTAAACCAAGATAGTGTTTGATTTCTCCCTATTGTTTTATCTTAAATTTCTGTTCCAACAGTGAGATTATCTCAGTAGCTTCTTGTTCAGTTTTGGTGATTAATGCTATGTCATCAGTAGATAATAACAATAATGAAATCATACCATTACTTTTTCTTTTAAATAAACATGGATCAGCCATGCCAGCTACAAAACCTATTTTAGTTAATTCTTTAACTATACATTGGTTCCACTCATATCCAGATTGCTTCAAACCATAAAGACTCTTTTTCAATTTCCAGCAATCATTATTATCAGTATTATCTTTTTTGAGACCTAAAGGTTTCTTTAAATATATATGTGCTGCAACAGTGCTTGCAGATATGCCATCTCTACATCCAAATGATTTACAATATATTTCTCTTTAGCTGCCCACATTTATGCTGCCCTTAATGTAGTAGCCTTCAGACTAGGTGCAAACACCTCATCATAATCATTTTCTGTCTGATTAAACCCTTGTGCTTTATGGTAACAGTCCCATCTACACCTGTCTTCAGTTTATAAATCCATTTACATCCTATGGCATGTTTACCTGGTGGTAACGTAACATTTTCGTATACCTCCAATCTTTTTAAAGATTCTAGTTCCTTATCCATTGCTTTCTGCCAAGCAGCCTGATCCTTAGCAGGGTACAGTTTTAGTTCACTATAGTTACTTGGAACTGTATACATTTGCCATACAACACTAGCCTGATATCTATCAGGTGGTCATGTTACTCGGGTTGAACATCTAGGTAATACAGGGCTCACTGCTGGACTTTCCTGTGCCACCTGCTTCTATTCTTCTACCTCCTCCTGTGCCTGTTCTTCTACTTCCTCCTGTTCTTCCTCTTTAATGGCTATTTGGGGTTTACTGATTTTATCTTTAGGGACTATTCGGGTATCATTAATAATATCATTGCTGGATTCCTGTTCCAGTTTATCCCATCCAATGTGCTCAAGAAATTTTGCACTAGCACTACAATAAACATGAGCTGTGCCTTGATCCCAGAATCTAAATGATCTATGGTTGGCCTCATAACCCAGAAAAAATAACTTCTTAGCTCTATGTTGCCCTTTCAGTCTTACTTATGAGGGAATATGCACCCATGCTGGAGCTCCAAATGTGTGTAGGTAACTTAAATTTGGCTTTCTGCCATGCCAAGGAGTGAATGGCAATTCTCCAGTTGTTGTGTTAACTACATTGTTCAAAACATGGTTACTACACATTTTGGTCTCACCCCACAGTTTTCAGGTAAACCTGAATCAGATAACATAGTACGAGCCATGACTTGTAATGTTTGCCCTCTTCGTTCTATAAACGAGTTACATTGTGGTCTGTAAGGTGCAGAGTGTTTATGCTCAACACCAGCCGATTTCAACATAGTTTGGAATTTTTTGTTAACAAACTCAGTCTCATTATCAGTAACTAATGTAATTACTTTACTTTTTCATTTTTTTCTCAGCAAACCTTAGCCAGTTAAAGAAATGTTGGAATGTTTCTGTTTTGTTTTTCATTAGATAGCAGAAACCATATAGTGAGTAATGGTCCATAATACTCAAAATATAACAGGCACCTCCTAAACTTGGTTTCTTAAGACCAATTATATCAGCAAAAACAATCTCTAAAGGTTCTTTGGTCTTAAACCCATTTAGTCTGTTTGCTGGAGTAACCTTGCTTTTATCTTGGCTGCAAGCATTACAGTGTAAATACTTGCTACAGGGTTTCAATTTTACTCCCTCTGACAATTCAACAGTTTGTTTGAGCATTTTGAAATTAATGTGTCCTAGACATCTATGTAGTAAATGAATACATTCATCATGTGGCTTAACATTGTTATAAACTGAGTTAGCTATCTTCAACTGGTCATCATGTATTACATATAAACCATTCTTTAAAGTAGCAGTAACACTTTTACCCTCTTTCTCTATTATACAGTTATCTCCCTAAAGGTTACTACATACCAATATTAACTAAAGCCCTTACTGATAATAAATTGAATTTCAGTTTAAGTACATATAACATAGTTAAATGTTCGTTTATACAAGAACAATATGCAGTACCTTCACCTGATGCTTTAATCTTCCATCCATTTGCCAATGATACATGTTGTTTACTCACGGACATCTTTACAAACCTGTTTTTATCTTTAGTAATGCATTGCAATGCTCCACTATCAACAACCCACAAATCATGATTTACAGTTAAATTGCTAGACATAGCTAAACTAGCATTCTTCTTAGCCTTCTGGTGTTTACTAGTATTCTGTTGTTTTCTTTTCTTACAGAATTTAGCTATATGTCCCCTAGCCCCACAAGAAAAACATTTCCTAACAGTAGGAAGACAAATCCTCTTCTTGTGGTTGTTTCTTCCTCAGTTGGTCCCTATCCAGCCGTCTTCTTGCTTCTTCTAACAATCTTCCAGTTATGTCAGTCAATGTCAGTTTATCCCTGGGCAGGATTTCTAGTGAAGATACATAATCATCATAACTTTCATCCAACAAGGAAAGAATGATGTAAACTTGATGCAGCTCTGAAAATATCAGTTCTTTTTCATATAGCTCTTGAAAAGTTCTTGTCATGAAGTTTAAATGAGCTAACATATCTCCACCTTTCAGAAGACGTGCTCTAAACAGTTTACGTGTAAGATGTATGTGTGCACCTACACTGTCACGAACATAAATCCTCTTCAAATTCTCCCAACACCTAGCAGCAGACTCTTCTCCACGAATACGGACTAGCTGCTGGTCACTCAGTGTTAGTCCAATTATACAAAGAGCTCATTCATTGTTTTGTTTAAAGTCAGCAATCTTCTTGGCATCATCCTCATTTTCTGGATCCCAAGCATTTACATCTGGTGGATCTTGAACTACATTTCATAAACCTTTTCTACGCAGAAGTAGACTGTACTTCATAGACCAGGAAACATAGTTTGTTCCATCCAACCGGGTTATCAGTGATAGACTTATTGAAGTGACTTGTGCCATCTTTACCAGGATAGTAAACCACAATTAAACAGTAAACAGCTGTCTGTATACAGTACTGTGCATTCACACTAATTCTCAGTTATCTGAGCCTGGTATGACCTGGGCCTATAACCAGTGTTGAGGTAATTCCCCCTATAGGGGAATGAGCGCATACAGGGAGACGTATAGAGAGTAGTGTTTGAATAATGCACACACAGTACACAGATACACTGTACAGTAAATGTAGGTTTTTACTTCCAGAAAGTTTAAGCAAAGTTCAAGATAAGCAGTCCAAAGTCATTCATAGGTAAATCAGTCAGTTTTTCAATCCAGGGATAATCCAATAACAAATTCCAGTGTCAAAAACAGTTCAGTAACAAACTTACATCAAATCCAGAAATAGCAGTCAATTAGGAAAAATGGAGGAACGGCAATACTTTCCAACAGAAGGAAACAGATATACTCACACTCTCTTCTGAGACTCAGACTAAGACAAACCAGGTTCCTGGCTCCATCTTATGGCCGTTTGAGAAACCACACCTTATTACAGTTTTGCATTTTCTTAAAGATACAGTTTTAAATGTTATCCTGGTTTATATATTTCTAACCCAAATACCTGTTAGGTGACTTATATTCCTAACAACCACCACATATGGAAGAAAGTTCCCTCTTTTTTTTTGATTTTCCAGCAGGTTGGACTATATTGGGGTGCATCTTCGCTAATCTCGAAGGAGGAAGGTGCCACATGTAAAACATTTTATAGGCATTTTCTTTGTACGCTACCAATTTTGTGATTTTGTTATTTCTACCCCAGACCTTTTCCTATTATGTTAAGGTGATACTACATCCTATATTCCTACTCCAGGTTATCATGTTCCCTTTAACAATTTCTTTCTCTAATTCTACCTCTAATAAATAATTATAAAATTTTGTTATATTTTTTTTGCCTGATCCTAATAAAATTTTATCTAATTGCTGGAGTTTATTATTAATTCCAAATTCTTTCTTGTCCTGTTTGTATCTGCTTTGATTTTGAATATATGCCCACCGTTCAATTTTTAATCCCTGATCTTGAAGGTCTTGCCATGATTTCAGATTTCCTTGCGTATCCAATAGGTCCTTATATTTAATCATTTTAGTAATATCCAGATTATTTGGGTGGATCATTGCTTCCGTTGTTGAGATCCAGATTGGTATCTTTAAATAGTGTTTTTTCCCCATATTTTCTCCCAATTAGTCAATGATGAATCTCTGATTAGGTGTCTGTGAAAATATTTCTGGCTAGTTTTCCCAATATCCTATAAAAAAGCATGCCACCCCCTCTGCAAGTCATGGCCTTCTAAGAGTAATATTCTCTTATTGGTTAAATTCACCCATTCCATCAACCATACTAAAGAGGCCGCACTATAATACAACTCCCAATTTGAGAGTGCCAGCCCTCCCCTGCTCTTCATATCCTACATTGCCTTTAAGTTTATTCTAGGTTTTTTCCCTTGCCAGATGAATTTTGCAGTTATTTTGTTAAGTTCTTCAAAAAACTTTTTGTGTACTTTAATTGGAATCATCTGAAATATATAGAGGAATTTTGGAAGAATATTCATTTTAATAGCAGCAATCCTGTCTAATAGTGAAAGTTGCAGTTTGCCCCATGTTTCTAAATCTTTCTTTACCTGTTGCATTAATTTGTCACAATTGTTTTCCTTTAGTGTCTTACAATCTGCTGTCAACCATATTCTTAAATATTTATCTTTCTTTATCACGTGTAGTCCCATAACTTCTTCTAGTTCTAATTTCTGTTTTCCTGTTAAATTTTAGTCATTAATTTCATTTTCTTCCTGTTAATTTTTAGTCCTGCTACTGCTCCAAATTGTTCTAATTCCTTCATCAATTTTTGTACTCTTTCTATTGGTTCTTCAATGAAAAAATCATATCATCCGCAAACGCTTGCAACTTATATTCTTCTTTCTTAACCTTTAATCCAATTATGTCTGGGTTCTGTCTAATTCATGTTAATAATACTTCTAGTGATAATATGAAGAGCAGGGGTGAGAGTGGGCAGCCCTGTCTGACTCCTTTTTCTATTTTTATTGGGTGGGTATATTCCCCTTTTATTATAATATTCGCCTGTTGTGTATCATAAATGGTTGTTATAATATTTTCATATTTGGTGCCTAAATTCATATTATAGATTTTTTGGATTAAAAATTGCCAATTTAAGTTATCGAAGGCCTTCTCTGCATCTAAAAACAAAAGTGCTATTTGTTTTTTGGGGTGGGCTTCATAAAATTCTAAAACATCTAATACTATTCTTAAATTATTCCTGATTTTTCTGGTCGGGAGAAATCCATTTTTATCTTCATGTATAAGCTCATTTAAAATTATTTTTAGTCTACTTGTTATAATAGAAGTAAATATTTTGTAGTCAGTATTTAGCAAAGAAATCGGCCTATAATTTTAGATATATTGGGGGTCCGAATCCTCCTTTGGGATCAGCAAAATCAATGCCCCCCTCCATGAGTCCGGCATCCTGGCTGCCAATAAGATGTCATTAAAAACTTCCACCATAAGAGCTCCTATTTGTTCTGCTGTTGCCTTGTACAGCTCCCCTGGGATCCCATCTGGTCCCGGGGATTTATTTTTTTTCTGGTTCTCTATTGCTGATTTCAATTCGAATCAAGAAATGTCTTGGTTTAATAATTCTTCCACTTCTTCCCCAATTGCTTTATCCTTCATTTCATCTAAATAGTTTCTTATCCTATCTTCGTTAACTTCTTCCTTTTTATATAACTTCAAAATATTTATGGGCAATTTCTTTTTTTTTGTTTTATCCCTTGTTGTATATCCCACTTTCCATCTATTAGCTGATAAACCAATCTTTTTTCTTTCCTTTTTTTAAGTCTATATGATAGCCATCTCCCTGGCTTGCTGGCATGCTCAAAATGAGTTTGTCTAGTTGTATTCAGATTTATAATCATTCTCTCTTGTTCAGTTAAATTCAATTCATGTTTAGTTATTGTATCTGATTTTGCAATTTTAAATCCTTTGGGGTACTCTGTAATTGAGTTTCTAATTCCTTAATTTTTTGTTGTAATTTGTTTTGCTGGGCGTATTTTTCTTTGTTCCTCTTGGAGTTATAAGAGATAGTTATACCTCTTATTACTGCCTTCATTGTATCCCAAATGTTTTGTTTCATAGTTGCTCCATTATTATTTTCCTTTGAAAAATAGTTTAATTCCTCCTTGAGTTTGTTAGTATATTCTTTTTCTCTTATTAACTGAGTATTTAATGTCCATCTTTTCTTGGGTTTTTCCCCTACCCTTCCATATTATCTGAATTGGATTGTGATCTGCCCATTCATTGGGTAGAATTTCAATCCCTTTTATCTCATTTGCTATTTCCCCATGATTTCCTCCTGTGATGGTATTTTCTCATTTTTCCAGTTTTTAGCAAATACAATCCTAGCCGCTGTTAATACATTTACAATCAGGTATTTCAAGTCTTTACTATATATTTCAGGTAAAATTCCCAATAAAAATATCTCTGGTTTCAAATCTATATTCTTTTTTGACATTTTTTCCAACCACATGTGGATTTTAGTCCAATATTTTTTGGAATCCTCACAAGTCCAACATATATGGTAATATGAGCCAGGTGACTGATGACATTTCCAACATTTTTCGGATTTATTCTTGAACATTCTTGCTATTCTTGCTGGAGGAAAGTGCCACCTGTAAAACATCTTATACAAATTTTCTTTATATGCTGTTGACATTGTCATTTTATAATTTTGAGGCCACAATTTTTGCCATTTCTCTAAATCGATCTCATATCCAAAATTCTTCCCCCAAGCAATCATAGTTTCTTTAACTTGTTCTTCTTCTAATTTAATTTCTAATAAATATCCATACAGTTTTTAAATTATCTTCTCATCAGTACCTGTCAAAATCGTATCTAAATCAGTCAATTTATCATAGAAATCTTCCATTTTAGAATCTTTATCATACCTTGAATGTATTTGCGCATATGAAAATCAATTCATCTTTATACCTTTTTCCTCTAGTTTTTGTATAGATTTGAGTCCACCCTTTTCGTTCAATATTTCATCATATCTAACTGTTTGTTCCTTTTTGTATATTATAGGATAAGAAAATGCTTCAATAGTCGATAACCAGACTGGAATTTTCAAATAACATTGTCTTTTAATCTTCTCCCAGTTTAACCACAGAGACTCCTGTATATAATGTCTTCTAAAATACCCCTGTGTTTTAGTTCCTTTATACCATAAAAAAGCATGCCACCCCAACAACAAATCATGTCCTTCTAATGTCAACAATCTAGTATTTCTTAGTGTTATCCTTTCTTTAACCCACATCATATCCTTTTCCTTTTTATCATCTAGTTTAAACCATTTATATTAATTGATAGTAATTTCTTTTCTTCTTCCATTTAATTAGTTCTTTGTCTTGTGACTGCTCTGGTCTCTCCTTGTGCCTGAAGATGTGTCCTACTTTCTTCTCTCTTCTGTTGTAATTGAGTATTTTGTTGATTTCCTAAAGTTCCGTCTCTGTTCTTATGATAGCCTTGATTTTCCTGGGAGTTCGTTTCCAGTTCATCCCTACTGCTCTGATCTTCTGGGCCTACCAACCGTTCATAAAATTCCTGGGCCTTTTCCATGGAGTCAGTTTTGATTTTCCTCTCATCCCACAAAACTAACATCCCCTTTGGGATTAGCCATTTATATACAATTATTTTCTGATTTAGGTAAACTGCTAAAAATTTATTATCTCATCTTTGTTCTCTTACTCTTCTTGGTATTTGTTTGAGAACCAAGACTTCTTTGCCTTTATATGTGATCATCTCTTGACATCCTATATATGATGTCCCAGACACTCCTTCTCGCAAATCGTATATGGACTTCTCTTGGGCATTTGTGGCATCTCACATAATTAGTGCTAACCCTGTAAACTTCATCAAACTCCCTCAAGATGTCATCTTTATCCTTTTCCAATTGTCCAGCCAATATTCCTGCCATTAGTTGTTCCAAGTCTTCTTCTTTTGATTCCACTATATTCTGGAATTTCAAGTATGTAGCAGCCTTATCCATCTTTAGGTAGACCAGTGAGTCCTCCATTTCTTTACTCGCATTCTTTAATTGTTCATCTACCCTTTCTAATTTCCTTTCAGTTCATTCTGTCCTTTTCTCTACCTCTTTTATTGTTGCTTCATTTTTCTCCAAGGCCTGTTGTAATAATCCAACTTTGTCCTCTACTTTGGAGATATCTGCTTTCATTTCTGCTTTTAGTTTCCCCATCTCCTCTTTTAATTCATTTATATCTGCTCTTGTCTCATTACAGTTTTTCATCATTGTTTCCTTCATCATCGATTACTGTAAAGTAAGCAGAATCAATTGGATATTTGCATTCGAGGTGTTAGCTTGTTTCTCCACTGGTAATGTTTCTTCAATTGTTTTTTGTGCCATGGACAAAGCTGTTGCTGATGTGGTTGTTAACACTGGGGTGACCTTTCTTCCAATTTCAGAGTTGTAGTTGTTGTGGAAGTCATTTCTTTTAAGATTTGTTTCTGTTGTCGCAATATATTAATTATATTATCCCAAATTAACATTCAGTAATAGAATCTCTATATTAGGATTGACCGGTATCTAATTACTTAATCTATCTATCTGCTGGATATCTGTACTCTTTGCCAATTTACTGGAGTATAGGTTCTTGTAGATAAAAATATTATCACCATATGATTTTAAATCCAAATTCTAAATCACGTATATAATTTTGTAAGGCCTCAATGTTCAGCCTCTATACATAACTTCTGCATAATAGAAAACAATGTATAAATATCATACCCAAACCAACTATATTTAAATATTATAAATAAATATATGTATTATCTAACCTTATTTTAAATATTCTTAGAACACAAACAGTATTACATTCGTCCCCAAATGGATTAATTAAATATTTAGAGTGATTGCACAATGAATTTTAATATTAATATATGAAATCCTTTATAGTTATTAATTAAATAATACGTAACGTTCTTACTATTTTTCCTATATATCTAATCAAAGTATAACTATCACTATCATTAATAAATCAATTAAATCAGTTACTTCAATTATTTAACAATCAATTACAACAATCAATTTTCCTTTCCCCAGGTATACATATTTATTAACATTATAAAGAGAGATTGAAGGAGGAGAGATAGTTCATCATAGCATTGGAGGGTGGGGAAGTAAAGAAAAATGACCAGGTGTATAGAGGGAAGAGGGAGTAAAGAATGGGAAAAAGGAGTTTTAAAGTAATTTTTTTGCTTTCCATCTCTAAGTTTAAGAGCTTTCACTCCAAACGCACTGGAAGTGGGGAGGTAAAAAATGATGAACAGTGACTGTAATTACATGGTATCTCCACACATTCAGAAGTTTCCACTTTTCCTTTTAGTCTTAGTGTTCCTAAGTTCAATTTTCCTGATTTTCTTCAGATGGAACCACCTCCTCAGTTAAATCAATATACTCCCTGAAGGGCAGTTAAGTGGTTCACATCAGTTAAATTGTTACAATAACTTCAACATTTCTAAATATTGCCTGTGGTGCCACACTGTCTCTATTCCGCCGGCTACGATCTACTTCCCATCTCCGATTTAATAAAGTCTTTCAGAGTAAAAATCGAATGAAATATTCTGAATCCCCCACACCTTCCAGTCACCTTCCAGACACCAGATTCCCTTCTATTAATATTGGTGTGGTATATCTCCCGACCTTGTAAGCTTCCCAATCTACTCGTTATTGTCTTCTATCTTTCTTCTGTGTGCCAAGCCCCTTCACTTTCACTTGCCTCACATCTGCTTTTTGGCTGCTTCCTTTTAGAGCTCCGGACAGACTCTTGTAGCAGCCTTATAAAAGTCTATAGCATTTCAATCACCCTCTCCACCACTAATTTTCTCTGCCAAACTCTTCACCAATGATCCCACAAACTGTCACTCACTCGCTTCTTTACATCGGTGCCAGTCCGGGCTTCGGAGTTGCCATTGATAAGCAGCTGTTTCTTGCTTGTTGGACTCTGGAGGGCTCCTCTTTGCTGCAGGGGGGTTGCCTAACCCACACTGCAGCTCGAGTCTCCCCCACACTGGCATGGATCTCTCCGGGACTCGTGTACCCTCAAAAGATCACATCAACCGCAAAAAGAGGCTAACTGAAACCATGGGCGGGCTTCTGCACCTCTGTTCATCCTTGCCTTAACACCGGAAGTCCCAAAGGTATTTTTTGAAAAGGCAGCTGGGCTTTCTTATTTTTCTTTGAAGATGTTTGGCTTCTCATTCAAGAACCTTCTTCTGATCTGGTGGGAATGGTGGGAATGGAAGGATTTATATACCTTGCAGACAGCTGGTCATTTACATCCTTTTAGAGAGTCATTGAGGCCAGTTGCACTACTCTGATGACCCTGAGAATATAGATAAACCTCCAAGTGGCCTCAACAATTCTCTAAAAGAATGCAAATGACCAGCTGTCTGCAAGGAATATAAATCCTTCCATTCCCCACCATCCAGTCAGAGCTAAAGAAGATTCTTGGATGAGAAATGAAATGTCTTCAAAGAAAAACAAGAAAGTCCAGCTGCCTCTTGAAAAAGCACCTTTGGAATTACTTCTTGATTGTTGGTTTGATGTTAATATTGTTGTTAATACGTGTTCATCTGGCTATTGATTGCTGGTGGGAAAGTGTTTTTGTCTTTTTGTTCCCTTTTTGGCTTGTTGATTATGTCTTTTGCAGAGTATATAGATATTTTTTATGTCTATATATCAATTCATGGCCAATTTGTCAGCCTGCCAGGCTTCCAGGGATTCTCTAGTGTTTTTGGATTTGTCTTGATTGAAATAGTTTCCCAGTTGAAACTATGCTTAAGCCTGTCAATATGCTGTGGAATTAAAGAGTTATTGTCTTGACTTCTGACTGGTAGTTGGTGTCCATGGATACTGTTTCTTTCCCCTTTCATATGTCTCTTTCCTTTTTAGATTTGATTTTATCAATTAGTCTTGGTTTATTCCAGTTTTCACTTCTTGCTTTTCAATAATGTTATTACTGAGAAGTCATCAAATTACAGGTTAATATGATAAAAAAGATAATCAAAACCAGTTATCTTTCTTTTAAAAAGGAGTGCTTTTTATTCAAAGTTTTGAATGGAACAATAAGCAATAATACATACCAGAAGAAAAAGCAGGAGGAAAAAATACAAGGAAAAAGAAGAAAAAGAAAAGATATATAAAAAAACCCTTTCCCACACAAAGAAAATTGACTTCTCTCCTTCATCCTAGCATAACCAATTCCAAATGTCTTCATTTCCTCTTGGGTAAGTGTAGAACTCTTCATCCCAAACACATCTCTTAACAATAGGCATAACATACAAGTAACCCCTTCAATCCAAACAAAAACAGTTCTCAAGGATGTGAATAACTTAGCTGTTCCATTTAAACAGATCCTTCAAACTAAGTTTGCTGTAACCAAATAGATTCTTCTAATGAAAAAGGAGAGGCACTTAACCCAGTGGTATTGCTAGCTTTTGTTACATGAAGGTCACATTTGGTATGTGTTTCTATAGATCATATTAGTTCATCTTAATAGCTAAAAGCAGCTATTATTTCCAGCTGTTGCAGGAAATTAAATGATGGTCAATGGCATTTGCTAACTAGATAAGAAACAAAGAAGCAATGTGGTTCCAGCTGCAAGTGACAATTCACACATAAAGTAGAAAGGAAGAGAAAGATACATTTGGGTTGGTGAGGAATAGGGATCATCTTAAGAGACAGATTAGAGAAGAAATGAAAATATAACTGTTCTTTCTTAGCTTACAGGTGAAACTCAAAAAATTAGAATATCGTGCAAAAGTTCATTTATTTCAGTAATGCAACTTAAAAGGTAAAACTAATATATGAGATAGACTCATTACCTGCAAAGCAAGATAGTTCAAGCCATGATGTGTCATAATGGAGATGATTATGGCTTACAGCTCATGAAAACCCCAAATCCACAATCTTAGAAAATTAGAATATTGCGAAAAGGTTCAATATTCTAGGCTCAAAGTGTTCCACTCTAATCAGCTAATTAAGCCATAACACTTGCAAAGGGTTCCTGAGCTTTTAAATGGTCTCTCAGTCTGGTTCAGAAGGAATCACAATCATGGGAAAGACTCCTGACCTGACAGTTGTGCAGAAAAGCATCACTGACACCCTCCATAAGGAGGGAAAGCCTCAAAAGGTAATTGCAAAAGAAGTTGGATGTTCCCAAAGTGCTGTATCAAAGCACATTAATAGAAAGTTATGTGGAAGGAAAAAGTGTGGAAGAAAAAGGTGCACAAGCAGCAGGGATGACTGCAGCCTGCATAGGATTGTCAGGAAAAGGCCATTCAAAAATGTTGGGGACTTTCACAAGGAGTGGACAGAGGCTGGAATCAGTGCATCAAGAGCCACCACACACAGACAAATCCTGGACATGGGCTTCAAATGTCGTATTCCTCTTGTCAAGCTGCTCATGAACAACAAACAATGTCAGAAGCGTCTTACCTGGGCTAAAGAAAAACAGACCTGGTCTGTTGCTCAGTGGTCCAAAGTCCTCTTTTCTGATGAGAACAACTTTTGCATCTTGGAAACCAAGGACCCAGAGTCTGGAGGAAGAATGGAGAGGCACACACTGCAAGATGCTTGAAGTCCAGTGTGAAGTTTCCAGTATGTGTTGATTTGGGGAGCCATGTCATCTGCTGGTGTTGGTCCACTGTGCTTCATTGTCTGGGGTCAATGCAGCCATCTCCCAGGAGATTTTGGAACACTTCATACTTTCTTCCACAGATGAGATTTATGGGGATCTGGCTTCATTTTTCAGCAGGACTTTGCACCTGCCCACACTGTCCAAAGCACCAAAACCTGGTTCATTGACCATGGGATTACTATGCTTGATTGGCCAGCAAACTCGCCTGACCTAAACCCCATAAAGAATCTATGGGGCATTGCCAAGAGAAAGATGAGAGACATGAGACTGAACAATGCAGAAGAGCTGAAGGCCGCTAATGGTCTCCCATAACACCTCAGCAGTGCCACAGCCTGATAGCTTCCATGACATGCCGTACTGGGGCAGTAATTGCTGCAAAAGGGGCCCAAACCAAGTACTGAGTACATATTCATGCTTATACTTTTCAGAGGCCCGATATTGTTCTATGTACAATCCTTGTTTTATTGATTGCATGTAATATTCTAATTTTCTGAGATTGTGGATTTGGGGTTTTCATCAGCTGTAAGCCATAATCATCACAATTATGACAAATCACGGCTTGAACTATCTTGCTTTGCATGTAATGAGTCTATCTCATATATTAGTTTCACTTTTTAAGTTTCATTACTGAAATAAATGAACTTTTGCACGATATTCTAATTTTTTGAGTTTCACCACCCTTTTACTGGAAAACATGATGCATTTTTTAATTACTTTATTTTGAACTGAATAGTCTTAAATCCAAAATGTACCTCTTGGGGTACATTTTTCTGTAGATTACACAGAACCCCCTCCCTTGTCTGTTCAACAAAGATAAATATGCATATATTATGTGCATAATTCAACTTTGTATTATAGGATAGAAAAGTGGCTGATGTAAAAAGAATGCCTAGAAAAAGAGAAAAGAAATCAAATGGGGGAAAATATTAGAGGCCTGCCTGGAATATTTAATACAAAGAAATGTTAAAGATAACATTAAGGTAAATCTAGAAATGACAAGATTTTTTTATTTATTTTTAATGTCAAACTATATTGAAAAATCAATAAAGTATACATATTGGTATTTAACTATGTTCTGGTTCATTTATTGGTTAGAAAATGTCAAGGGAAATATGATTTAGAAAAATTCCACCCTTCCTCACTATCCTTATCGAGACATTCATCACAATTAATAACATAGTTAGTGACCTTGAGAGGTTTCAAAAGCCAATATAATCAAGAATTTAAAAAGCTGATACTATCCATCTATGTAGACTGAACAAATTCTATGACAACAGAAGGGTTTATATAATCAAAACATCGATCTAGGAACTATTGATACAATAAAAGAAATTATAATAGGGGTGCTTGGCCACTAACAAAAATAATATACCATCATTTTTGGTTGGAATCAAATTTGTGGAACAAATTATAGGACAACTAACAGTGATCAGTAATCAGGAGGTGGCCTCTCTGAACCAAGCACCTCTTTCTTTTGGAGTTGCCCTGCATAGCCTTTTGAACTTCCAAGAGCTCAGGCTTCTTAGTGGCATTATCAACATGTAACATTTGAAAAAAGTAAAATCCTGGTTGTAGCTCATTTTGTTTTATGTCTAATATGCCAAGATTAATGCTCAAACATTAATATAATTGTGATGAAAAGGTCAATGGTGATCTACACCAGAAAACTATATTCACATCAGAAAGTTATGAATGTAACCCTTGTTAATAATTTATGGCACTGTCTTTTCCAATGTGGTAACATGCCGTTTATTTCAATTGAAGCCAAGTCTATATCCTAGAGTTCCCTAAATATTATCTTGCTAACACTAGAAAGACATTAACAAGGAAATGTTCTGTAAAGATGAGGCACACCCCTTCAGGATGATATGTTCAGATAGCTACACTCCATTTGCTTTGAAAAATGGTCCAATTATGCTCCATTTCAGTATGCAGAAAAATGATGTACTTGCATAACTAGAAACAATAAATCTAACACTTAGAGAAGCTCCCTCACACAATTAGTTGCCAGACTGAAGCAATGTAATCTTGAAGGAAACAATAGTTGCTTCTATCACTCACAAAGGACAGATATAAAATACTAATCTAGTGGAAGAAATATGCAGTTTTAATTGGATATCACTTTGGGCTTTTTTGTTAAAGTTCCAGCCTTTTCTCTGCCCTGAACTCTGTATGTGGGACAGGAAAAATACTTATACCTGTCTTGAGTCACATTGTATGATACTAGTATAAAAGATTTAAACCAAGGAACTATTCTCACTGTAGTTCTTGTGTACTATACTAGAAATAAGCAAGAAAGAAATGGAAGCTGTAGCCAGAAAAACAGAGGACTGGTTAACAACTCGTTACCTAGAAACATAATCCAGTGATTTCATATAATGCTGCAAGTTGTAACTATGAAAATTTCAGTATCAAACAGCATTCACCAGAGCATCTTTTCTTAAAGTTGTATTGATTTGTTTCCTAGATTTCTATCCACCTTTCCTGCAGAAGCTCAAGGTATGCACAATAAGCTTTCCTTCAAGCTTCCCCAGAACAACAACCTTGTGAGATAAGTTGGATTCTTAGAGAATTACTGGGATCAACTGAGTTTCCAGGACTGTGTGAGAAATTGAATTTCACCACCCCACCCGGCCTTTCTATTCCAACATCCCACACATTTGCCATGACACTGCCCCAAACAATATAATTTGATTAAGAATTAGTGCTGGATTATACACAAGCATGACTAGCAAAATAAATCTTTATTATGTAGGTGTATATGATTTGAACATTTATTGATTTTACAAAAATAACATCAATTATAATAAGGCTGAAAATGTGGGGCACTATTACAGTGATACCAACATTTGTAAATGGCATAATATCAAAATTATTGTAACAAAAGTTATTGTAACAAATGTTATTTGTAAAACTTCAAATAGACTGCTGTACCTCATACATATCACCAAATCACCTATATTTCTGTCTTAAAAGAAATGGGGAGTGCATCAGTGTAGATTCATAATATAAGGCTGCTGTCAATCTCTTTTTCATTATGGTAGTAAGGAAATTTACGATTTATATTTAATTCAAACCCTGTTTTATCCCAGGCATTAAAATGACTGGAATGGGAAGATTGGTTGTAGATTATAATAGTTTTAGAGTGTATTTCTTTATCTGTTGAATACTATATTGATAGGTATTTTTATAATGCCTTGCCCTAATTTGTCTTGCATTTTTTTTCACGAGTGAAATGTGGGGTTTTTATTTTCACTGTACCATCTCTCTAACAGATACAGACCTCTGGGGAAGTTTAGGGAGACGATATTGTGCAATAGAAGGCAACATTAGCAATTACAGCCCCACAACTTTCAGAAATAAAGTAAACTAAGAGAGAAAAAAAGGGAACCACTGAGAAAGTAATGGAGATTTCATTCCACGATTTGTTGTTGTTTTAAATATAAAAGTAATAAAAATAAAGGGTATGGGTTAGGGAACATAAACAGAAGTGAAAAATATTATTAGGATAGTATTTTCTTTTTCTATTTTTTTCTGGATACCTAGACAGTTTTAGAGAAGCTGAAATAATTCACAGAAATGCAACAAAGATGATCAGTGGATTAAAAAATAAATGCTATGAAGAGAGATTGAATAATCTGGAAATGCTTGGGTTTTGGAAGAGAAGCCCAGGGGAGGACATAGTTAGTGCTTCTCAAATGCCAGATAACCTATAGCCAAAAACAAGATCAATAACTACCATAATTATCTGCATAATTGCAGGATAATTGTTTCAAGACATAGGAAGGCAGTTTCTAAATAAATAAATTTGAAAAATGATAGGCTTTGTAGGAATAAAGCAAGGGAAGTTCGCAAATGACAATTACATAATTGTGGGAAACTACAACCTTTGTAAGTGTGGCCTACTTGTCAAGTGCCCAAATTGTGATTACATAACTTTGGGGACCCTGGATGGCCTTAATTTCAAAGGCTGGTCAAATGTCCCACTCATTCCCCTGCTGTTGCTGAGTGAATGTCATAAGCCAAGGACTATCTGTAGTCCAAAACTAGTCTAACCCATCACTAGAAAAAGAGACATATGGGTGCCTTCTTTCCCACCAAAACAGATGATTCAAACCTGTTGCAGTGTGCTAGTAGGAAAAATATGATACTGCACAAGAATTTGAACTTGTGAACACACTCAGACTTGTAAGACTGATGTAGATCAGGTCAGGAAACAGACTCTACAGAAAGATTAGAACTCTACTTTTATTGTGGTGGTATCATAGAATCAATCATGCTTCCCAGATATGTTTTCTTTCCCCTGAAAGCTCTTCTGTGGTGATTGTTTGATTCTAACAGTGCAAAATATCTCCCCAAATCTTTTACTTCTGATTGTCACCAGGCATGCTTTTTTGTTGTGTTCTCTTCCTTGTGGAAACCTTCTTCCACCATCAATTCCTGCTGCAGCATCTCCATTCTTTGATCTGATTGTCAGAGTATATTCATGAACTGGCAGAGGCATAATTAACAAAGTCAGCCAATGGGAGCTGAATTGGGGTCTGAGAATCTGGGCGTGGCTTAACTCCGTGCTATCAATCCTGAAAGAGAAACTAACTAGCTAGCTTGCTGAAACTGATATCTGCTCTGAGCTGCTCCTTGCTGTTTGTGTTACGTTACATTGAAAGAATCTACAAATGGTATTGTAAATGTTACACATATTATTATGTTTCTAAAGAAGTTAGTGATCCTGCTGAATTAGTCATCTGTGTGTTTTCTGGACTTGAATTTCTGCTGCAAACTCTAATACTGATAAACCTGGATTCTTTCACAGAAGCTTAAGTGTAATTACTTCATTCCTCTGATCCTTTTTCTTTAAGGATTTCTCTAGTGTTATATGGCTTACAGATGTAAGCCAGTTTGTTTTAAATAGAAAGGCAAACATTCCATAAATATTGCAGGTCATAGTACCATTGGTGAAAGGTGCTTATTTTGTAGGGCATTTTCAGGTTTTGATTTCAAGTCAGTTTTGGTACCTACTGACTGTACACCTCCCTGTAGTTTTATCAGCTCACATTTTTGGAAGTGGATTGTCATTGCCACTTCCCTAGGTCTGAGAAAAAAATGATTGTCTCAGAATCATCATGGCTTTGTGTCTAATGATGGACTAGGGCCAGGGGTAGCATAATAGTTAGAATGAAGCATGCAGGCTAATTCTGTTAACTGCAGACTGCCAGTAGTTCAGCAGTTTGAGTCTCATCAGGCTCAAGGTTGGTTCAGCCTTCCATCCTTCTAAGGTCAATAAAATGAGAACCCAGATTGTTGAGGACAATATGCTGACTCTGTAAATTGCCTAGAGAGGGCTGTAAAGCAGTGTGAAGCAGTATTTAAGTCTAAATACTATTGCTAGAATTCATACTCTTCTGGCATTTAGCCTGATGCCTTTAACAATTGTTCTCTCTATAGTCTTGGGCAAAGAAACAGGCCTTTAAAGCCCTTTGAAGTATCAGTAGAATTGGAAATTCCCTTCAACAGCCGACAAGTGAGACAACTTGTCAACTACACTAGTATTAAATAAATGTTTCCTCCATAATTCTGGCATTGTTAAAGGAAAGGTACAAAGTGTGCAAAATTTATTGGGTTTATCACCCATTACCTTGGAATAAAGTCAGGGAGCTGCAGTGAGGCAGATGGGATGAGCAATGGAGACAGCACTTACTATAGTTCCATGTCAGAAACACTGAAGTGCTACCATGATGAAAGGATTAGCTGGTATCATCACCATTGCCCAGGTAATGCCTAGTTGGGTGCTCCTTTCATGTCCCCATTAATGAGCCACAAAAGTGGTACCTATTTATCTACTTGCATTTGCATGCTTTTGAACATCTAGTTCAGCAGGAGCTGGAACAAATGATGGGAGCTCATCTCAACACACAACAGCACATAGGCTTCAAATGCAGCACTCAGTTTGAATACTTGTTAGGCTAGTATAGCTTTATGCCAGCTCAAAGTCAATGGACACTGTGGAGAAAGTTCCATAGAATTGAACCAGCTTTACAAAAGATAATCATGGTGCCTAAGAATTATGTCTCTTTTCAGGAAAAAAAATTAAAATGTAGTGCATATTGAAAGATGGGATAAGAGAGGAATGGGATAGACAGATGGATTTGAAGTAAATATAAAATAATATGCCAGATTATACTGTGGTATTAAATGCCAGAGAGTTATAGTCACTGTGAGTTTGCAGTCTTACCCCTAATTGTTATGCTTCTAATAGCTAGGTAAACTGTTGCAATGCACCTGCAATACTGATTATTGTTATATAGTTATTGATTATTATAGATTAATATTGAAAAGCAGTTGAAATCATTATTGAAAAAAGTGACTTTCACACTTGTTCTACAATTTAGGATTAGATGCTGAAATATCCTTATTAGTATAAGGCAACTCCATGGTTTAATTCAAGAATTAAAATACAAATTTTCATGCAAGAGCATGAAATAATATGCTCTTTTTCCTGAGTACATATACCAGTAACTCTATTGTCCATTTTTTCATCTCTATAACATTTGAAGTAATTCCTTTGTTTTTTCAGCCTTTTTTCAGATTATAATAGCCAATTGGTTATGGATTGCTGGTTCTAATACAAGTGTAAATACCCTCATCCTGATTATACATTGTAGGTGGGTAGTGCAAATTATAAACAATGTAATTAAATTTAACTCTAGGAAGGGCTTCCCACGACCTTTAAACATTTCCTGAGGTAATTGCAATGTTTTAAGTTCAATATTTCATTTTCAATCATTATCAGAGACAAGTTCAAGAGAGTCTTGACATTTGACTTTTTTTAGAGATTTATGATACTTTATGATTAGATTCCAGGTTGGAGCCAATATTTTAGGACTATATTTTGAACTCAATAAGGCTTAGCCTGACAACAGTTTCATCTAGAACTCAAAGAGGCCTCTAATATTTTCCCTCCCAATGTAAAAGCAAATGCATTTTTTCTTATACATCAATGCTACTTGCTTTCTTTGGCATAAGATACCAGAGATGCTACTCCACTGATTTGAATCTCCAGAAGGTGCTAAGTTATATTAGACCTGTCATAAAGAGGAGGATGAAGAGTAGAATATGAAGTCAACTTTTTAGTTTGGGATTCACTTTCTTCTCTCTCATCCCATCTATGCCAGTAATACCACAATTGCTCTGAAGTTTCCAGAGAGAGAAAACAATGACTTTGTGACACTTTTTTAAGAAGAAGAGTCAACAAATAGTAATAATTTCCCCCATCCTGATTTGACTGTTTAGTACTACCGTATATCTGTCATTTTTCAGTTGTGTCTTTTACTATATTTTTCCGCTTCTGCTTCTACTGTGCTAACAGAGAAGACCTTCACCTATCATCTTTTACATGGATATTACTTCACAACTGAATGTCCAAGAGTTACTTCTCTTGGATTGGTGTAAATGATTTGTCTCATTACTGATTTTGTTTTTTACTAGCTCGGTAATCTTGAATGCAAAGGACAGATCAATAGTTGTGGTAGGAGTTCTGGGCTGCTATATTCCATCTTTTTAAAGATTCTCAAACTTAAATTTTATTTCCCACAGAAAACATTCACTAGCATTTATGATATCAGCTTCTAGCACTCAGTAATGATGAATGGCACTAAAGGACATCACACAGTCAACAGGATTTCATTTCCCCTCAATCTCCAAGAACCTAAAGTATCTCAAAATAAATGCAATCTGATATTAAACCTAAGGGGCAATTCAAACTGGTCAGATCTGCAGAGCAATTTCTCTTGCAGCTACCTTTACCATAAAAGAAACATTGCCCATGACACCACATATAGCTGAAAAGAAATCACATTTCTGAAGAATAGGGTGCTCTCTTAATAACTGGCTTGGTAATTTAATTTCATGTCCATTATAAATATCCCTGAGCAACAAGGTGAACCCACTTCTTGAAAACATCTATTATACAATATCTTTGATTTGTGTTTGTAATGCCTGTTCATTCATTTACAGGATTTTGGATAATTTTGTTTTTGTGCAGAATGCAGAGAAAGGCCTGTTATAGCCACTTTTATTTCATAGTGCTGTTGGAAGAAAGGTTCATCTGGGTTCAGTTCCAAGTGTCACTGGAAACATGGAGGCTGATCAGAAAGATGGTTTAATGGTGAAGCAGAACCACAAAGCACATGAGATTCTGGATAGCTGACCACATGGAATGGAGAGTGAAAGATATTTATACCCTCTGTTGGGCTTTGAACTTGCTTCCTGTTCCTGTGGCAAGAAATGTATCCTGATTGGCTGTCAGACTCCCATGGGGCTATGAAGGGGTAACTTTGTAGGTTGTCTTGAGTGCCAAGCTTGGTTGAATCTTGCTGGGTGATGTAATGAAGGGGCTTTGGGCAATTCCTATTATGGCTTAATGGCTTTGCCCTGAAGGAACTTGAGTGAGGGCATTTGCTTATGAATAGACCTAGCCATTTCTTTATCTCTTAAGTGCTGACATCTGCTGTGGGCTATTGAGGAGGGTAGGGGCTATTAAGAGTGAGTCTGCTTCCTGCCTAAAAAAACAAGTTTCTCCATTTCTCACCCAGGGAATTATAATATTCTGCCTTTTTAATATTTCCTAGAATTTTTCATTCTTCTAGGAGAGGGGTGAGTACTAACTTCCTAAAATGTCATCATATTTTCTAGAACCTGACTCTACAGAAGCATATTTGAGGGTGTTCAACACTTCATGTTACACTGAACAGTGGAGTCTCTGCAAACAACCTTATGAAGAACAATGGAATTACAACAAAACTATGTTTGGGCATTGGTTTCCTTGTGCTTTCCCCAATTAATTCCTCCTTTGTGGGTCAAAACTTTTATTTTATTCATTTACCTCTAGAAATTACAAATCAAATTCACTAACCAAAGGAGCAAGAAATTCAAGAAACTTCCTCCCTCATTCCTGCATTTCCTTCTTCCACAAAAAATTGAAACACAAAGATCCACTAAAGTAAAAAAACAAATAAACTTATTCTTTCTTTGGCTCTGGAAGGAAATGATTATGTGTATAAGTAACAGGAGGAGGGACATGCCACTTGGGTAGGAAATTAAAGTCTTCAGTTTGGAAATAGTTCATGAGAATGTGGAGTTGTATTCCTTCTATTACAAAATAACTTTTTCTTTTTTTCGTGATAGAAATATTTTCTCATTTTTTTTCTCATTTCCCTCAGAGAAATAATTTAGAATGTTTGGAGCTAAGACACGGAAGCCACTTAAAAACCTATTTTGGTTTGGTTACAATGTCTGTTTTTAACCTGCCTTAGTACCAACAAATATCTGGGTCAGAAATCAAAATTTAACTTGTTATTGCCATTGTCATAGAACAAGGAAAATGATGTTGACACTGAAACCACTGCAGGCTTCAACAAGTACATAGAACAAGATCAGAGGCACCTTGCACGCTTTTCCTCTAATGTGATATGTGCCATCATTCATACGCCAGCAATGTCCTTTTGGTTTAAATAGGAAAAACTTTACACAAAAGAATTAATGGATACCAGCGTGACAGGACTTGAAATAAGGACAAAGTAATAATAGAGCATTTCAATCTCCCAAAACTACTATTGCAGACTTTAAAGTCACTATTTTGGGGGAAAAATGAAATTTTAACAACATTGTTGAATGAGAAATTGCTGAACTCTCATACATCAAAAGGTTTCAGGCAATCTCAAAAGGTTTCAATAAACACAATGATTTTTTAACACATGAGTTGTAATCTGTCTCACAGGTAACCTCTATCTATATAACCAACCTGCCTTCTCCTGCCCTCCGTACCACTTCTTCATCCCAATGTAAAAATCTGCCTCCATCTAGTCATTCTATGTATCTCATGAAATGAACTGCAGCTCATGAAATCTTACGCCTTTAAATAACATTTGCTGGTCAGAAGAGACATGACTAGAATCATTCTGATTTTAGCTACCATAGGTTAACATGGCTCTCTACTAATAATAGTTAAGTTTGCAAATGGTTATGCACAAAAATATTAATGAACCCCAATGCCATATTGTTTTGAGTATTAGTATTATAGCTCTTATTTTTAATTTTATTAAATGTATATACCACCCAACTCTCTATCCAAAATGACTCTAATTAAGATTGATGGAATGTAGTCCAGAGTCACAAGAGAAAAGGGCTCTTTCACGGGGTGCTGAGACAACATAGCTTTGAATCTTTGGTATGCAGGAAAAGGACAAAGGTGGACCCCACCATAGCAGTTTTCAGTGCATGGTTAATAGTTATGGGGAAAAGTGGTTTAGACTAGCAATATTTCTGTCTATAAGGGAACACCAATGTGATAAGCCAGGGGATGGCACAAAGGCAACAAAATCAGATAATCAGTAGGAATCCCTTTATTAGCTCCAACTTTGTCCCCAATATCCTGGTTACCTTCTGGGCTGGAGAAAAACTCTCCCAGGAACAGCCTTTGGCTGCAGAGAATCAAGTCCAAAATGTGGTCAACAAAAACTGTAACTATAAGTCCAATCATGGCAAGATGAGATAATTAGTCCAGCGGGGCAAGACAAGGAATTCCAGACATGAAGGAATGCCAGTAATTCAACATGGTTGGGACAATGACAGGAATGTAGATAACCAAAGTCAACACAAGATAAACTCACATTTGTTCCTAGCAGGCACACACTCAGATTTTTAACCTCTCTTTTAATCTCTCATTCCCAGATGTGACTAATAAAAGGTATCAGGGCCCTTTCCTCCCCCTAAGTCACGCAGCCCACTGCTCTCTTCTCCATTCCTTCCTGCATGCCCTAGGATAAAGAGGGTCTTCCTCTGAACTCCCTCTCCCTTGTTCTACATCTTTCCTGCTCTGCCCAGCCTGATATTGCCCTTCCCCAGTTTCCTCCAGAGCCAGTGGAGCCACACTCCCACTCCCTGTCAGCTGTTCATCTTCCTCCTCGGACTCAGACTCCAACAGGGGCATAACAACCAATAAGGAAGCTACTCTGAAGTCTCTTCTTGTGTCATTCTTTTTTCTTTAGGCTTGACAGATAGGGAAACTGGGAAAGAGAGGGAAAGAAGTGAATTCTATTCTTCCATCATATCTGTGCTCCAAATATTCCTTTTACTTTCAGTAATATCTGTATCTTTGCAAAACTTATATCTGGAATCCTTTAGCATGGTGCAGCCTTTTGAAGTGGGGGTGGGCATGTGTAACCAGGAAATGATTAGTATATTTCATCAGTATTATTTTATTATCAAAATTAACTATTATAATCCTAATTAAAGCAAGCTAATACCTTCCAGAAAATGTCCCTACCTTAAGATGATCATATCTGGTTTGCAAAACGTGAAGGAACAAGAAAAAGATACAGAAACATAATTTTTTTGCAAACTGGTCCAGCAGTTCTTATTTATTTATGGACTTATTTCATAGGGATTTTACTAAAATTTTAATGAAAATTAAAAATGTATAATAAAGACATTTGGAGCATATGGTACAATAAAAAAAAAAACTATTTTCATAGGTAGTCGGCACAATGCTTGACAAAAGAGCCAGATTTTAAGATATGTCCCAAAAGCAAAAGAAAACAAAAAGATTGAAACATTATAAATTTTGGGATTCAAAGTTTTTACATCATGGAGGCAACTATATATAAGGCATATTGTGGAATAAGAAACTACAGTAAACCTTCTCTTCTGGAAAGCCTGGAGAGGGAAAGCTAGAATGAATATCTGGATGCCAAACTATGAATACATTTAATTATAACAACCGGCACTTTTAATAGGACCCAAAAGAAAATTGTCATAGAGCATATAAAGTGTATGTAACTGAGTAATGCAACTAAATTTGCTACCATCCAGTTAGCAGATGGGTCCCTGCATTTGAGACCAACTGAAGCTTCTGCATTGTCATCAAAAGCAGCTGCAGTAGCCTAAATATGAGAGAACAAGGACATGAGTCACTGTAGCTACTGTACCTGTAATTACATGCATTCA
The DNA here is from genome assembly GCF_049901715.1 of Pseudonaja textilis. Classification (NCBI taxonomy): domain Eukaryota; kingdom Metazoa; phylum Chordata; class Lepidosauria; order Squamata; family Elapidae; genus Pseudonaja; species Pseudonaja textilis. The sequence continues at coordinate 259,576,548 of NC_141990.1, read as the reverse complement.
GCCTAAGATCTACTAAAAAACAGATGTTTGCAATGAAATTCTGTGAGTCATGTTTATGTCGTGCCTTCCTTATTGGCTGATTGACTGTTGTTTCCTTCTGCTGCCAAGCCCTTGGCTTCTAAGTACTTGATAAGCTGTTGGTAAATCAGCACTCCTGTTAACTGACAAGGGGTCCATTTCCCAGGCTTCCATCATTTCTCTGTCTATCTTTGTACCTGTATGGCCAATGATCTTAGCAGCTGCGAAATTAAATGTGTGTCCTTGTTCATTGCAATCGGAGGCTACTAATAAGTTTGGGTTTCCTCATCTGATCACTGGCTTTTGTTCTTGCAATCTGGTGGTTAGCTTCCTCCCTGTTTGTCCTACATAGTCACAGGGGCAATCCATGCAGGGAATCTGATAGATTACATTGGAAGTATCTCTTACCTACAAACAACCCTTCCAATGCATTTGTCCATGTATGTAGCCTCTGGCAAATGTGCAATGGCCACTTGTAGATCTTGGAAGCTTCCAAATGTTTTGATGTATGGCAAAGCATTCCATATAATTGGTTTTTTTCCTTCTTTTTTTTTCTTTTTTCTCTTTTGCATTTTGCACAGGTGTCTTGTAATAAATGCTTGTGGGTACCTATTATGCTTGAATTGTTCATGTAGGTATCTTCTCTCCAGTTGTTTAGCTTGCTGAGTTCCACAGGAGGTTCTCACTTTGATATATAGTGTTCTGATACAGCTCTTTTTGTGTGACAGTGGATGGTTACTGTTGAAACTAAGAACATGTGAAGTGTTGGTGGCCTTACAATAAACGGTGGTTTCTAAGCTTCCATCTACATGCCTGTTGACAAGCACATCTAAAAATTGTAATTGTCTAGATGTTTCTTCCTTCTATCCATTGTGAATTGTATGTCTGGGACCTTGCAAATTAGAAAGTAGTTGGTTGGACATTTCCTCTTTCTGAAAGCTGAGAGAGAGATTGGCCCAAGATCATGTATTGCTTTGTTATTAAAGTGGGACTAGAACTCATGGTCTCCTGATTTCTAGCCTGGTCCCTAAATCACTACATCAAACTTGCTCTCTGCTATATTGCTACTAGCAACTTGCAGAAGCTATTACCAGTTTATATATTACCAGTTTAACTTATAGAGAGTGGTGAGGAGGGCAGAAAAGATCATTGGTAATTCACTTCCTTCTATCCAAGACATAGCAAACAAGTGATGCTTGAGCAGGGTCAGCAGTATTATCTGTGATGCTACACATCTTTTTCACAACCTGTTACCTTTTGGGAGGAGGCTTTGTGATATCCAAAGCAGAACATCTAGATTCAGTCAGTTTTGTTATATATAACATTGTATATCATCAACCTTGTGAACTCACAAGTTTTCTCTTTATATATTCTCTTTATATATATATGCAAGTATACATTTATGTATGTATACAGCATGGGTATATATGTGTTATGTAAGTGTGTGTATTGATATATACTTTCTCTTGAGAGCAGGCAACAGAATTTCATTTTTAATGTGGGCCAGTGTGCTTACAGTAAAAAAAAACAAAAAACAATAAAGGTCTTATCTTGCTTTGCTGAGCGAAATCAGTCGTGTTCTCTTTCCTCCTCAAAGGGACAGAGCAGAGACAGCTGGTAACGAAGAACTGAATTTTCTGTATTTCTTTTGCTAAATTATGCTGGTAATATGGATATTTATATCCCAGATCTTGTAATCTAAGTTTATATGGATTTTGGAAGGCTATTGTTTATTTATAAGTAATGATGACTTGAATGAAGTCACCAGTTAAATAAGCCACTCATTGCAAAGGATGTTTAATAACAAAGTAAAAAACTCCTTAAATGGAGTTTAGATCCTGATGTCAGAAATAATCCTCAAATATAGGCCTGATTATTTCTTATAAAGCAGATTTATTGCTTGGCCCATCATGAGTACCGGCCACCAACTATTTTCTGTTAGAATAGATTGTTGTTGCTCATGCTTCTAACTCATTAAATTGTATCAATGCTTTTCAGTTTCAATTAAAAATGTTTAGCATAACCTGAGCTGTCCTAAGACTTTCAGAGCGTATGAGCTTCATCCTATTATAGTAGCAGCCTCAGGTTTAGTTGGCTGCAATGATTGACAGAAGCCCTGCCCTCCAAAGGCTGGTCAAATGGCAGCCATTTCATCCTGGCCTGGTAAATTGCTGTTTGTTGCTCCTTGGGACTTTCTAGTGATTTTTTTTTAATGTGTGGTGAGATTTTTCTTTGTAATCCTGAGATTGATTAAGTTGATAAAGAAACTCTTACATCTCCTATTGGATACCATTTTAAGGCCAGCTGAAATATTTTTCCTAGCATTTCACTTCCTATCCACAGTAATACAAAGATTCCTTCCTTCCTTCCTTCCCTCCCTCCCTCCCTTTCTGATTCTCTGAAGAGAAACTGTCACTTGTCCTTGCTACAAGTTTCCATGGTCACACAGAGGAGTGTAGCATTGAAAGAACTATCTATTCCCTTATCGGCCTGGGTTTTATAATATCCGAGCAACCATGGTAACGTGCAGAGAAAAGAAAAAGAAAAAGAAAGGCTTTACACTAGTGTGGGAAGGGATGGATAAAGTCACCCATGTCCACAATATATGATAAACCAAAGAAACAGCATGGAAACTGGAGAGGGAATAATCCCTAAAGAAAAAAAAAACAGGCACTGAGAGGCCAATCTGCAGTGTAATTAGCTAGCAAAGCTTGTCTTCCCTGAGTGAGTTGGAAGGACAAAAGAAGGGATTGACTAATTAGGTGCTGTAGTAATCCCAGTTCAGATTGAGTCGCAGCCCAGCGTCATTGCCAACCCATTAAGATTGGAATTTCAAAACTTAGTTTAAGACATGGGTGGCACTGGAGACAAGCAGCTTAGGTTATAGTGCTTAATTTTGATAGAGCAATTGTGTTGGTCAGCCAAAATCCAGGGCTTGCTTATGAAAACAATCACCACCTTCAATTGCAAGTGCTTTAACCAGCTGTAGATGGCAGTGTTGTCTTAAAATTCCCAGATCATGGAAGGAATGACTGACATAATTCTTGTGTTCTGCTCATGGCAATTTTACAGCTGCTGCTATGGAAGGAGGACTCCCTAAGCCCACGTGCTTCTTCACCACTGTAGCCAGCACTTTTTTCAGTGCCTCCAGGCTATCCAGAAATTAAGAGGATAATCCTCACACTATTACTTTCCCATTCCTTTTCTTATGCCATTCGTTGTCCTTGTCCTTGTTTGTTACTGATGATGGATATCCCTGCGTAAGAAATAATGAAAAAAAGTTATTTCTGCATGTAACTGAAATTGAACCAAAGTTGCCCGATTAAAGGCTGGGTGGTGCTGAGCTGTACTTTGCTTAGATTTGTTTCCTTTTCCTCCAAGGTGCATGCACATTTTTATGCTAGCAAAAACTCCATTAATCAATAGGAATACAATACAGGGACTATGTATTTTAACTGCAAATTGTCAGTTACAATCCTTCACTACTTAGCTTGTCTTCCAGCACTGTTTTTTTTTTCTTGTTCTCTATTAATCAAAGTAGCAAAGGTGATGGCAGTTTGGAAAAAAAAATATGCACAGGTTTTTCTTGTCAAGTATTTCTCATCCTCTGACATTTTATTTACTGAAAAATACTTTTTTTCTTAATACCAGTCCCAGGGTTGCCTAAAGGAAGCTCAGATAATTTATTATTTAATGAACATGCATATTTATTTCAGTTATGATCATAAAGCACTCAGTAAAATAGTGGAGAACTTCAAACAGAGCCTGGATAGCCATTTGTGTAGGGTACTTTGTATGTGTGTGCATGCATGCCTTTGAGTCAGTGTTGATTCCTGCCAACTGCTTGAATAGATCCTTGCAGTTTTCTTGGCAAGATTTTGGAAATGAGTTGTGTCGTATATCTCATACGAACAAAGGACGCGAGTCGGTGACTTGGTTCAGCTCATTTATTAGGATAAGACACAAGTGGGGAGAGTGGGGAAGAAGCGCGGCTTAAAAGCACTTTCTGCTGAGTGCTGCGGCCAATCGGGTCATTTTGAATCGCTCGCGATCGGCTCAGCCAATCGCGGTCGATTCCGAACGACCAATCAGTGCCGCGCACTCAGCCAATCCGGTGGCCGTGCGCTTTAGCCAATCCGGGCTGCCGGATTTCGAGTATTCAAATGTCTGTACAGAACACCCTCCTCTTGGTTTGGTCTTACGTGACGTAGTCCCGTAAGTAGGCGGGGCTCCGTATTTTCCGACTTGACTTGCGCTGGTCAGTTGTCTCCTGGCTGTCGGCCGGTTCGGGTGGGACTCCTGTCGCTCTCCGCCTCGTTGATGGAACCGCCTGGAAGGGTGAGTCAGGCCTCTCGCCGTGGCTCCCTCCTGGTCTCCCCGGGTTGGTCGAGCTGCTGGCTTTGCTGCTCCCGCCGGCTTTTCCGGGCTGGTTGAGCTGGCTTGGCTGCTCCCGCTCGGGCTTCTGGGGTCGGTTGAGCTGGCTCGGCTGCTCCTTCCAGGTGAGGCTTCGAGTGGGTCGCTCTCCGGTTCTTCAGGTGGTGAGTACTGCTGGTTTCTTTTTGGGTGGGTTTGTTCTTTTTGTTCTTTGGGGGCTTCCCTCCCCTCTTGGTTGGTGTTTTGCCGGTTCCTTTCAGTGTCTGGTATTTGCGTGTCGGTTGTATTTCCCGCGGTGGTTCTTGCTCTCAATGGGTCAATGTGGCGTTTCCACGCTCGTCCGTCTGTAGTTTGAAGGCGGTACGAGTGTGGGCCTGTTGCTTGGGTGATCGTTGCCGGTATCCAGAGGGGGTCCCCGGTAAGGTTTTTTGCGTAGACCCTGTCTCCCGGTGCGAATGTTCTGCGTTTGCTGGTGGAGTCAGGGGGTCTTTCCGGGTTGTATGTGGGGTGCAAACGGTCGAGCGGTGATCGCAATTTTCTCCCCATTAGTAGCTCCGCTGGGCTCTTGTTCGTCGTAGTGCTCGGGGTTTTGTGCTGAATTAGTAGCATCCGGTTTATTTTGTCTTGTATGTCCCGGTTTCGATCTTTTGGATGGTCTTTTTGTGAATTGGACCATTTTCTCCACCTCTTCCGTTCGCCGGGTGCGCCGGTGCCGTTAATGCGTGTCGGATCCCTCGTTCTGCCAAGAATTTCTCAAGGTTAGCGCGGTGAACTGGGGGCCGTTGTCTGACACGATGACATTGGGAAGGCCGTGGGTTGCGAAGAGCTTGCTGAGTTCTCTGATGACGGCGCCTGTGGTAGTTGTCTTCATGTTGCTTACCTCCAGCCAGTTGGAGTAAGCGCTCACGGTTACCAGGAAGGTGTGTCCTCTGGTTGGTCCCGCGAAATCTCACGTGATTCGGGACCATGGCCCCCGAGGGGTTTCCCATTCCAGGATCGGGCGGCGGGGGGGTTTGGTCTTGATTCCTGGCACTGCTTGCAGGAGGCCACCCAGGCTTCGATCTCCTTGTCCATCCCTGGCCATCAGGCGTGACTTCTGGCCAGGGCTTTTGTCCTAACGATGCCGGGTGCCCTTCGTGCAGCATGCTCAGGACTTCTTTTGCAATTTTTCTGGGACTATGACTCTGTCCCCCACAGTAGACAGCCTTTCTGCTGATAGCTCTGTTTGTCGGTTCCGGTAAGCTTTGAACTCGTTGTCCACGCCCTTCTCCGCCACCCTTTTCCCACCCATCTTAGGACCTGCGCCAGACGTTTGTCTTTATTGGTTGCTAGGGCAATGTCTGACGCGGTCAGGGTAGGTTGGGTAAGGTCTCGATGCTCAGGGTGGATGTGGTGGGTGCTGGGTCAGCGTCCAGGGTGGGCAATGGTGTGCGGTTGAGGGCATCCGCGCAAGGGATTGACTTACCGGGCGGTGGATTAGCCGGTAATTGTAGGCGGTGAGAAATTCGGACCACCTTGTCATCCTTGGGGAGAGGATGATTGGGGTGGCCCGGTCTCCCGCCAGTATTCCCAGCAGTGGTTTGTGGTCCGTGATTATGGAGAAGGTCCTGCCGTAAAGGTATTTGTGGAATTTCTTTACGGCTGCGACGATTGCTAGAGCCTCTTTGTCCAATTGGCTGTAGTTTCTTTCGGGTTTTGAAAGGGTCCTTGAGAAAAAGGCGATGGGTGCTTCTTTCCGGTCGGCGAGGGTGTGGCTGAGGACGGCTCCCACACCGAAGGGTGATGCGTCGCACGTTACCGTGATGGGGAGTGTCTCGCTGTACTGGATGAGGACAGCGTCCGATGTGAGAAGGTCCTTGGTTTTGTTGAAAGCGTCCTCTTCTCGTCTCCCCCACGTCCAGGTGGCTGCTTTGTCGAGCAGCCTATGCAACGGTTCCGCCACTGTCACCTTTTGGGGCAGGAAAACATTGTAGAAATTAATCAACCCCAGGAATGCTTGTAACTCAGTTTTGTTTCTGGGTTTCGGGGCTTCTTTGACGGCTTTTATTTTGCCCTCGGTGGGGTGGATTCCGTGCTGATCTAGTAGGTACCCCAGGAATTCGGCCCGTGCGTGCGCAGTTGGCATTTCTCCCTCTTAACTTTTAGTCCTGCACTTTGGAATCTTTGCAGTACTTCCCTTAGGCGGCCCTCCAATTGTTTCTGGTCGGCCGCGCTACCAGCACGTCGTCAAAATAGGGTACTACCCCTTTTATGCCCCGGAGGAGCCTCTCCATTAGGCTTTGAAATACCCCGGGCTACGCTGACTCCAATTGGAGCCTCTTGCAGCGGAATGCCCTCGGTGTGTGACTATAAGTCTGCGCTTCTGCGGTTTCCTCGTCGACCGGTAGTTGCTGATAAGCTTGGGCCAGGTCGAGTTTGGCGAAAACCCTGCCCCCCCCCCAGTGAGTGTAGAAGGTGTTGCACTACTGGGACGGGGTAGGCGCTTTGTTGTAGCGCACGGTTCAGGGTGGCCTTATAGTCCCCGCAGATTCTCACCGACCCATCTGGCTTTATCGGGGTGACTATAGGGGTCTCCCATCGGGCATGGTCCGTTGGCTCGAGGACTCCCTGCTCGATGAGCTTATTTAATTGCTCATCGATTTTGGGGCGGAGGGCAAAAGGCACTCGCCGGGGTTTGAGGCGGATAGGGGCAATGGTGGGGTCAAGGCTGAACGATATTGGGGGCCCCCGGTACTTGCCTAGGTTTCCGTCGAAGACCTCTTGGAACTCGCGCACGAGCTGCTCCTCCCAGTCCGCCTCGGCGACGTGGTTGGTGCCGGTCACTTCTAGTCCCAACGGCACGAACCATTGAAGTCCCAGGAGGCTGGGGCGGTCTTGCTCGACGATGGTTAGGGGTAGTATTTCGGTGCACCCTTTAAATGTGACCTTGAAGTGCCCGGTCCCTACCATGGGGATGCGATTCCCCTGGTAGTCTTTGAGGATGAGCTTCTGGCTCTCCAGCTCGTGCCGTTTCATGGAGGGTACTAGCCGCTTAATTTCCCGCCACGCGACCATGGATAGGTAAGATCCGGAGTCGACTTCCATTTTGCAGGGGCGGTCTTCGATGGCGACCTCCACGTGGACCTTCCGCCATCCCAGTTGGAGGAATGGCCAACGATGACCGTCTGGTGCATTTCTCGCGCTGGCGGTTTTCGTTGAAACGGCGGCTCCTCGCTTCCCAGCTCCAACGGCTCTCGCTATCCCAGTCGCGGTTCCTTGGGGGTGTTGTCGCGCGTCTGGCGTTGTCGCATCTCCGTGGGCTGCTGTCTCGGTGGGGGGCTGTGGTTCCGTTTGAAGCGGCAGACCTTGGCGATGTGGCCCCGCTTGTCGCAATGCCGGCATATTGCATCAAAGAACCGGCATTCTGACCGCGGTGTTCGCGCCGCAGCCGGCGCACTGGAACTTTGATTTTCGGTTCCGTTGCTCGCGCCGGTCGCGCCCTGTCTGCAGCCGGTGGATGTCCTCCTCGTCATCTTCTGAGTCGGAGGGGATTCGAGATCGCCGTGATGTGTGGAGGCGGCTGCTCAATGGTCGAATCCGGACTGGTTCTCGGGGTCGCGGTCGCCGGTCATGGCGGGTCGCTCCGCGTGCCGGCTTGCCGCAATTGGGCCGCTGATTTCGGTCGCTTCTGCTGCGGTGGCTTCGGCAAGGGCGTCGGTGAGGGAAATGTCGCCCTTTGCCATGATCCGGCTCTGCAGGACGGGTCCCGGAGGCCAAGGACGACGCGGTCCCGCAGGGCTTCATGAGATCGGTGAACCCGCACAGGCTCCCGAGGTCTCTGAGGTCGGCCACAAAGTTGCTGACGCTCTCCCCTTGCTTCTGATCGCGGCGGTAGAATTCGTGCCGGCGGATGAGGGTGGGCACGGCGGGTGCGTAGTGGCTCCTCAGCAGCAGTTCGAGATCAGCCCAGTCCATGGCCTTTACATCGAGCGGCTTGGCGAGGGCTTTTGCCATTTTAAACACTGCGGGCCCGCAGTGTGTGAGGAAAACGGCCCTTTTCCTCTGCCCGTTCGCGTCCTTGAGGTTGCTACTCTCCAGGAACATGAGGAATCGGTCTATGTACGATTCCCAATCCTCCGTAGCTTGGTTGAAGGGAGCGGGTGGCACGTTGCCGCTGGCCATGCTGCCGGTTGCGGTTCCGTGGGCCACGTGCGGTGTGGGACTTGTTTTAAAATCCCATCTTCGTCGCCAGTGTCGGATATCTCATACGAACAAAGGACGCGAGTCGGTGACTTGGTTCAGCTCATTTATTAGGATAAGACACAAGTGGGGAGAGTGGGGAAGAAGCGCGGCTTAAAAGCACTTTCTGCTGAGTGCTGCGGCCAATCGGGTCGTTTTGAATCGCCCGCGATCGGCTCAGCCAATCGCGGTCGATTCCGAACGACCAATCAGTGCCGCGCACTCAGCCAATCCGGTGGCCGTGCGCTTTAGCCAATCCGGGCTGCCGGATTTCGAGTATTCAAATGTCTGTACAGAACAAGTTGCCCTTCCTTCCTTCCTAGGGCTGAGAGAATGTGACTGGCTTGTGGTCACCCAGTTGGTTTTGGACCTAAAGCAGGACTAGAACTCAGTGTCTCCTGGTTTCCAGACTGGTGACTCTAACCATTTTAATGTAGGCTACCAGCAACTGGATTTTCTGTATGAAGCAGGAATGAGGAGGCCTATGAGAAATAATCCAACTCTACTTTTTGGTCTTCACTTGCTCAAATTGAAAATAAAACCAGACAGTGTAAGATTGTAGTTTATGAGCCTATATCTAAAACAAGAAAAATACTAAGAGGATTTCCCCCCTCTAATAATATCCTTCTCAAAGGCAAAATATTTTTGCCTTCAAATATGTTTAGAATGCAATTCTGATTGACCACCTTGGCAGGGATTTGGAGTCAACCTGTATCTGAAAGGCAACAGAATGGCAGAGCTGCAATGCAGTGGAAATTAGTTGTTGTCAGCCCTGCCTTGACTTGAATCCTAGGCGAGAACAATCCATGATTATTTTAAGAGTGAGGTATAGTTTTACTAAAGTCAAGTAAAGCAAAGTCAGGTCTGAGGTTCCCTTGCCAATTCCTCAGTGAAACCCTTGTTTCAGTGGTGTGATTTACATTTTTTTACTACTGGTTCTGTGGGCATGGCTGGGTGGGTGTGGCAGGGGAAGAATACTGTAAGATCTCCAGTCAGAGATGGTATTGGCCGGTTCTCCAAACTACTCAAAATTTCTGCTACCAGTTCTCTAGAACTGGTCAAAATCTGCTGATTACCACCACTGCACTGTTTCCCATGTCTGTCCCCCTGATGGCCCCCTTGTATGCAATCATATTCAAACCAGATGTTTCAGAACAGTCGTCCTTGAAGTGCAGCTGCACTTTTCTTTTGGGCTGGGCATCCTTGAAATGTTGTCTCTGACCAGCACAAAGTACTTTGGAGTTCCCCCTTCCCTCTTCCCAAATGGTTTCCCTCCCCCCAGAGTCAATGGTAGGCTGGCACTAAAACAAATGAAAATGGGAGCAAAGTGGCAGATCTGACAGTTGTGTTTCAGTATCAGTAGATATCAGGAATGACATTTAAAATAGTCACATGCCACCTCCCCATTTAAAAATTCTCTCAAAGCAGCTTCTCCAGAATTTAAACACAGATGAATTTAAACATTTCTGGACTGGATTCACTGTGTAAGGCACTGAAGCAGACTTTTGGCTCAAGACTGATTTATTAGCACCTTAGTTGTGTATATACACTTCAGAATCAGAACAGTGATCAATCTGGCTTTTTCAGATGTGCCTCATGGATTTGTGCCATCCACTATTCTATCACATATATGCCACAAATTAGGACAGCAATGTTTCATTTCTTCCTCTTCTTGCATTAAATGTAAAATGTTTGAAAGAAAATAGAAGGTGACTAACATAAATAGCTGTGTTTGCTGTCATCCCAATCATTAAACCCAAATATTTGCTGATATATGAAATATCTATCAAATTATTGTAATATCAACTCAGAGTGCCGGGACTTTTTTTAGCCAAGATTTTTCTCACCTTAATTTACATTATATCAATGAAGAATAACCTGCTATGCCTCTAAAATCCTCTTAGTCTCAAAGGATACAAGATTTCTATCAGACTGAGGATCTTTGTTCTTGTGAAAGATATTCCTTAATGGCAAGTACATACAAATCCAGGTTGTCCATCATCCAAGTAAGATAAAGATTTGCTTTGAGTCATAATATTGCTCCTGTACAATATTATTTTAGACTTATATTTCATATTTCATTTTAGACTTATACTCCTACTCAATCAGGAGCCCCTATACCATTTCAGTTAGGTGGCTGCTCAGTTTTTTCTTAAACACCTCCAGTGATGAAGCACCTACAACTTTAGAAGGCAAGCTGTTCCACTGGTTAATTATCTTCTCTGTTAAGTTTCACCTTAATCCCAGGTTGCTTCTCTCCTTGATTAGTTTCCATCCATTGTTTTTTTGTCTTTGTCTTCTGGTGATTTGGAAAATAAGCTAACCCCTCCTCTTCTTTGTGGTAGCCCCTCAAATACTGGAATACTGCGATTATGTCACCTCTAGTCCTTCTTTTCTCTAGACTGGTCATACCCAATTCTTGCAACTGTTCATCATATGTTTTGGTCTCCAGGCCCTTGATCATCTTAGTTGCTCTTCTTTGTACTTTTTCCAAAGTCTCAACATCTTTTTTGTAATATGGTGACCAAAACTGGATGCAGTATTCCTTGTGTGGTCTCATCAAGGTTTTATAAAGTGGTATGTGATTTTGATTCTATGCCTCTGTTTATACAACCAAGGATTGTATTAGCTTTTTTGGTGTCTGCTGCCACACTGCTGGCTCATGTTTAAGTGATTGTCTATTAGGACTCCAAGGTCCCTCTTACAATTACTATTTTGAGCCATATTTTACCTAATCTGTACTTGTACCTTTGGTTTTTCCTGACTAGGTATAAAACATTGCTTTTTTCCACATTAAATTCCATGTTGTTAGATAGGGCCCATTGTTCAAATTTGTTAAAATATTTTTGGATCCTGAGCTTGTCTTCTGAGTTATTGCCTATTCCTGCAAACTTAGTGTCATCTGCAAATTTGGTGAGTTCTCCTTCTATTCCATCCCAGTCATTTATGAAGATACTGAAAAGTATTGGGCATAAGACGGAACTTGTGGTACCCCACTGCTTAATTTCTTTCATGTAGATGTAGTACCATTACTACTCTTTGAGTATGGTTTGCCAGTTACAAATCCACCTGATGGTGTTGCTGTCTATCCCATGTATAGCCATGAAGTTTCTCTTTCCCCTGCACTGATTATGTTACTTGAAGCAATTGGGAATCATGGAGCAATTTAAGATTCGATATATTTTTTTTTAACAAGGCAAGAAGTTTGAAATATTAGCATATTTTTTTATCTTAACAGTGAGTTTAGACAATTGGACTTTTTTATTCCTAAGAGAAATTGCACTAGGTGAGATTCCAACAGATGGCTGTTTTTATTGCACAATAAACATGCAGATGCTAGGCAACTGTTACAGGGGATCATTCATAATGCCTTAGCCTAGGACATCTGGTCTGAAGAAACAGCACTTTTCAAGTAATAAACAATAGCATTCTAGTGGGGGAATCTTTTCTCCTCCCTGCTACTTGTGCTATTTATGTGTCTGATTTGAGTTCCTCCATGGATAAAGGTGAGCAAGTATCATAGAAATCGGTTAGTGGTGCTTGATTGCTTAAAGTGGCCAATGGTGACAAATTCTTTCCAGTTCTATTCCATTTTGAGGACTAAAATAATCAAAACTTGATTACTGGGAAGAAGCACAATTACATCCCTTGAAAAGGCTGTTGATGGCTTTCTACACCCATTTCAGAGTAGCAGTGCTGATCTTTAAAACTTTTGCAACATTAGGACAAGACAAATGAAAGGCCAACTTTCTTTCAGGAAATCAAGGCAGTCCACAGACAGCTGAGATCATTGTCTTCCTGTTACCACCTCTGGAATGACTCCTTTATCCAAACGCATAATTTCCTTAATTTGAACAGCTACTACTTGAATCCCAGAACAAACATGATTACTTCAAGATCTTACTAGATTCAAGCCAGATCCAAAGCAACTTTGCATACTTTGGATCTGAATATTTCACATCTGCTGCAAACTGGATTAGATTTCTTATTCCACTACCTTGCTCTGAGGGTCAAATGCTATAGATCAAAAAACTGAAATCTAAGTTGCTGAAGTTAAATGTGTTTTCTATTATCACATTGATGCAGATTCTCAACCTTGGCAACTTTAAGATGTGTGGACTTCAACTCCCAGAATTTACCAGGTAGCTATTGTGTGTGCATTAACTTTCTGATTACTCAGAGAATGCCTTCCCAAATCAGCATCACAGTAATAATTAGGTTAACTGAAAACTGAAAAGCTAACAGTCTTGTTTCTAAAAACTCTTCGGCATATAAAATGATTAAAAATCAACCTGAAAAAGGAGAGGATTGGGAAGACAAATAGGAAAAAGTAGTTGTTATATGATCCACTCCAAACGAAATTATCACAAACATAATAGCAGGTGACAAACTCTGATGGTGGGTTGGCATAGGCATTATCTATACATGTCAGGCTGCATCAAAAAGACAATAGAAACAAGTCACTGTTCGATTCTCTTTCTTGTAATCATAATGTAAAGCTATTTCCATCCTTTTACAATTACCTAAATTCTGAGAAACAGAAAAAGGGAGAAAGTTAATACACATAGCCTGTATATTAACAAAGCCAAATATACTGTAAACTATTGCGTAGGGTAAGGTAATTCAATAAAAATCCAATCAGAAAGTCTGATGATGGGAGTAGGGGGCCAGAGGGAAGAAACGGAGAATGCTGTAGAATATAAGAGAGTGTTGCATAGTTGTCAGGTAGTTAGATTTGTACTGGAGATTCAGATTCCTCAACCAAAATCTCTAGTCAACTATAGAGCTTGCTAGGTGGTTTTGAAATAATCATTTTCAGTCTAGTTTTTCTTATGGGTTTGTTGTTCTTCTTCTAAACCATCATAAAGTAAAGAAATAAGGTATGTATTCAATAAGCAGATTAGGAACTAGATCAGTGAATGGTTATGGGTTAGGGTTGGGGATGGGCTTTAATATTCAGGGCAATGTGTGATTATTATTTTATTTAATCAATTTAAATGCTGTTTCCTAATTATAGGAACTGACCTAAAAGTTCAATCCATTATATCCTGCTTTCAAGTAGTGGGATTCAAATAATTTACCAGCTGGTTCACCCAGAGTTAGGTTGGCTGTCGTGGGAGGCGTGGCTCAAATAAGTCTAAATGTTTTTCCAGCTCTACCGCAGATGTGGAATGAGCCTATCGCAATGTCCAACCTGATCCTGGGCAAACCAGTTGTTAAATTACCCCCCACCCTTATCAAACTGGATCCTGGGCACTGTGTTGTGCTGCAATGGAGAAAAGGGCAATGAAGCAGTCAGCATGAGGGAAGGAGGAGAGAAAGTGACCTTCTCCTTCCCTTGGTCTGGCCACTCTGTTGTCCATTTCTCCATTGCAACGCAGCACCTAGGATCCACTTTGATAGCAGCGGGTCGGTGGGTAACAACTGATTTGCCTAAATTGGTGTGAACCAGCTGAATCCCACACTGCTGTTTTTGTGCTTTCAGTTGTGATGATTCCAAAATACCCATAAATATCACAATATAAATTGAATATTAATTAATTCAATTAATCATAGATTTGGCAGGAATTCAAAAGCCAGTCTTGTCCCCTGCTCAATAGAGGCTCTATTAAAAAAAAAATTACTAACAGATTCCTATTTGAAGACTTCTAGCAAAGAAGAATTCATCTCTACAAGTCAATCTGTTGAATTGGTTGAAATTTTACACAATCAAGAAATTCTTCCTGATATTTATCCCCAAAGGTGCTCTTTCAAGAAGCAACTGGACTTTGTTTTTTCTTGAAGGTACTTTGCTTGTTATCTGAGAAGCTTCTTTAGCTCTGAGCTGAAAAAGCTTCTTGGATGAGAAGTGAAATGTTTTCAAGAAAAAAACCAAAAAGTCTAGTTGACTCTTGAAAAACAACCTTTGCAATAAACAGGCATAAAATAAAGCTGGACTTAAGATTGTCAAAAAATAATAATAATAAAGTTTACTAATTGGAGACTGGACTGTGCTGGAATATTGAGGTTTGAAAAACCCTAAATAAAACAATAGGGGGAAAAGGTGAAGACTTTGTATAATGGAGAGTTCCCCCTTTCGACAAAAACTTGAGCTCAAACAAAAGGGAAAGCATCCTGTTTCTGGATGAACTTGTGTGGATATAATCCACATTAAAGAAATGTTGAAACAAAGTAAGAATCTTAGAAAGTGGAACCAGAACCAGAATAAAGGAAAAAGCAAGGAAAGACTGACTGTGGGATTGATTGATGTTTTTGGTATAGACCCTGGGCTGGAATAACTGAGAACTTTAAAAAATTGAAAGAAGAAAGAAGGAAAGTAAAAGTGTTTTTCTGTGTATGTGGACTTTAACGATCATAAAATATAAGAGTGTGTAATGATGATATATCTTGGGAAATTAAAAATGGAACTTAAAAATATGAGAGAATTACTACAGGAAAGAGGTGAATCACTTTGTTCTGTGTTAGGAGAAATGGAAATGTTGATTGAAGAACAAGAAGAAAGAGGTTCAGAGGAGGAGGAGTCGACTCAAGGAAAAGACATCTTAAATAGACAACACAAAGAACACTACAAAGAGGTGGGGAAAGAAGGAAGGTTAAAAAGTTGAGATTTAAGAAGGCAATCAAAAGGGGGAATACCTGTGAAATCAAGAAAGGCAGAAAGACCCAGCAGAAAAGGGGAAAGGAAGATATTAAGAAAGAGAGGGATATAAACTGGAATGAGAAAAGATATGGGGAAAAGAGGGGGAGGAGAAGCAGTAAGAAACAGGTGCATGAGATAAAGAAATACAGAAATAGTAAAATGTTGAAAAGAAATTGTTGTTTCAGAGATAATGGTGAATTAAAAAGGGGATTCTGCAGGGTGACAAGGGGTAATAAGAATATTTCTGCAATTAAAAATATTTAGAAAATAGGGCAATATAGATACTGATAACTCTTATTAAAAATCAAGGAGGGAAAATATGCTGCGGAATCCAATGAAAAGATGTAATGATTATTATTGTAACTTCTTAAAAATAATGGTTTATTGGGAATCAAGATGAGGGAATAAAGGTATATTTTAATCATTGAGGTGTCACACTCAAAACAGTAAAAGGAGGGAAACCTATACTTGTTTTTTTTTTTTAGTGTTAAAATTTGTATTAATCTAGAATTTATAAAAAGAATGTGTAATGAAAGGGAATATGACAGACTAAAGAACCAACTAAATTAATAAGTTAATATGGACTATTAAAGCAAGGAGAGACATTGGCAACTTTTTTATTATTATAATTATTATTATAATTATATATTATTATAATTATTATTAGGAAAACACATATTGTTTATCTTTATTTTAAAAATAAATATTAAAGGATTATATTTGAAATAATTGAAATGAAACAAAAAGATGTTTGATTTAGATTAATGAAAGAGGCTAGAATTAATATGTTTGTTTTTCTCCTTACTGAAAATTTGCAATGGAAAAGGTAATAATAGAATTAAGTATGCATATATGAATGTGTAATTACTGTCATATTTGTATGTAAAGGTGATGACCTGGAAATATGTTGTCCACTAAAAAGAGATTTTTGTTTTTAATGTGAAAAACTGAAT
The DNA here is from genome assembly GCF_049901715.1 of Pseudonaja textilis. NCBI lineage: Eukaryota > Metazoa > Chordata > Lepidosauria > Squamata > Elapidae > Pseudonaja > Pseudonaja textilis. The sequence continues at coordinate 259,560,345 of NC_141990.1, read as the reverse complement.
AAAATTTGTTAAAAAAGAAAAAAGAAAAACAACTTTTGCTACAACCATGACATGGATGATGGAGAATCTTCATAGTCACTCATATCTAACTTGAAATTCTTTTCTGTCATTTTAATTCTTAATTCTAGTCCTGTCTCCTGGGCAATAAAGTATAAATTCATTCCCTCTTCTCTGTGACAACCCTTGAAATATATGTACTGTTGTTGTTAACGAATTTCAAAAGTCTTAACAACCTAATATTTATCATTTTTACCACCCCAAAAGAGGAACCAACAGCTGAATCTTGATTGGCAGTATTATTCATTAGCAACATCTTGAGTTTTGGTTTATAAACTTGTGAAGCATACACTGAGTTTATGTGTCCAATATTTTTTGCAGTTCCTTCAGCATTTTGAATAAATTTTATGTTTAAAATAATTAAAAGGGAGCTTCATAGGGATCAAGACATTTACCTTATATTTATCCCAACAACTGAGCTTGCAAACTACAGAGAGTTTCTATCAGCTGTAAGCGTTCTTCAGTGTATAAGAAAGTAATATATCTAGTTTAATGATGTTTTGTGAGTGAACATTTGTTTCATGAAATCACAACTCTATATCTCTTTGAATATCACTTCCAGTGAACTCCACTTCTAGTGGATTTGGAAACTTTTCACCAAGTTTTGACAGCATCCAGAACAGTCTGTTCATGGAATCTGTTCCATCTAATTCTCGGTAAAAAAAAATATTTTTATATGTTACCACTAAACATGAAGAAATAAAATTAATTTAAAATAAAAATTATTTTGGACATTATTTCAAGGGTGGAGTGTGGGAGGTTTGCGCCTATTAATTATAACTAGCCACATGCTGGGGGTGAATGACCTGTTTTTCAAGGATAAGGAGATCTTATTCTTAAAAAAATGATTGAATAATTTCTCCTAGTCCCAGAAATATTAAGAAACATGGTCTCCCCAATTTCTCTGCTGCCCCTATTAAAAAAAAGTCAGGAAAGGAGGTTTTTTATAATACTAATCAGTGGTATTCATGAAAACTTTGGGGATATGAATCTTATTTTTGCTTTGGTCTTTCATTTGGATACAAGAGCAGTATCAATTAAGTTTATATATCATTTCATAGTGCTTTAAGGCACTTTCTAAGAGTTTATATAGTCAGTATATTGCCCCCAACAATCTGGATCCCCATTTTACTAAACTTGGCTGAGTCAACTGTGAGCTGGTTAGGATCGAACTCCTGGCTGTGGGCAGAATCAGCCTGAAATAGATAGCAATCTAACCACTGTATCACCTGTACTTGCTCTGATACTGAGATCAGAGGTTTAGTCTATCGAGCTTTTAGCCTTGTGGCACACATTCTGATGAAAGAGAAGTTCATTGACGATGGGCTCCAACATAAGTCTGCCAGCTTGAAAGACTAAACTTCTGGTGCCAGTGATAGACTCAGATTAGATCCTGCCAGAGAGGTGGTATTCAGCAGGTTCTGACCAGTTCTGGAGAACCAATAGCAGAAATTTTGGGTAGTTCGGAGAACCGGCAAATACCACCTCTTTTTTTAATTCAAGTTCATTTTTCTAAGCACCAAAATAACTTGGTTGAATTTTAAAAGTGTTTCATCTTTAAGTTATTGTTATCTCTACCAATAATATACTCAAGATCCACCAAATTAGGACATAAAACATACAATAATAAAGTTGAAAGGGACCTTGGAGATCTTCTAGTCCAACCCCCTGCTCAATCAGGAGACCCTATACCATTTTAGACAAATGGTCGTCCAATCACTTTTTGAAAGTTTCCAGTGATGGAGCGCTCACAATTTCAGAGGGAAAGCTATTCCATTGGTTGATTACTTTCACCATGAGGAATTTTCTCCTTAGTTCTACGTTGCTTCTCTCCTTGATTAGTTTCCACTTTGCCTTTTGGTGCTTGTTTCTTGTCTTGCCTTTTGGTGCTTTGGAAAATAGATTGACCTCTATTGTCCCCTATTGACAGATGGGAGACAGTGCATCTGACTATGTTATCAATGAAAGGACAACCTTCAGCCCTGAAGCATGGGTTTCAACCCCCTCATTTTTGTAGGAGCCCATCAAATATTGGAACAATGCTATCCTGTCTCCCCTAGTTATTCTTTTTGTTAACTAAACATAACTTAGACATCGGGCATTAGACATTATGAATTGGTCCAGTAAATTCTAGATTAAAATTGTTGTGACATATTGCCCAGGTTACCAAACTCAGGTTGAACATGCTGCATTGTGCTGTTCAGGCTCTGATAAAAGAGAGATACTGGGGCTAATACAACTCTTTTACTATTGTTGATGCAGCTTCTCAATCCATGGAGCAATCATGCACACATACTGAGACTAACTTCTGCTGTGCATGCTGACTACGGCTTTGTAAACACTCACAGCCAGATCTCTTACCAGGTGACAGCTACAGCATTCTTAGAGCAATAGAACTGCTCCCACACACATCATTCAATTCAGCACTAATTTTACCACTGGACCCACTAGCGGTTTCATCCAAGGTTAAATAACATCAATTTTAATTTTGCTAAAAAAGAAAAAAGAGAGAGAGAGAGAGGGAAGTCTGTCTGCCCTAAGGCAGCATGTTACTGTCTGGAATCATTTTTACTTATAAAAATGCCTATGGACCCCAAAGAGTCCTTTAGACAAGCTTAGAAATACAAGTGACAGGCTGCAGCCCAGTACTTTGACTAGAATTGTTTTCATAAAAATAAAAAAGTTCCTGAGCTAGGAGGATGGTGATGAAATAATTTGTTAATATTATAAAGAAATGTAGAGATCCTCCTTAGGGAGGATCAATTAACAAACTATTAATGAGCAAAAATGGAGACAGGTTTTGTGGATAATGGGGTTTTCCTAAGTTTTGTCACCATTCTCAAGATCTAATGGCAGGGTTCAATACTTCTCTGATTAGAGAGTAGTCAGCTTTCAAGATGGATGTCAACCCTTTGGAGTGGGCCATGTCAAGGAACAAGCACCACAAAGATTTGGGGAATATTGTTTTTATCGTGTGTAATAACAGAATCTTGAAAGCCTGTCAGAGATTTTCTCTGTCCCTTCTTATATCTGATAAGCTTGAGTTATTTTAGGTTTTGCTTTCTTAGGATTGAGTTGGAATTTCTTCCTTCATAATTTCATTCTTCCTTCTTCATAGTTGACTATTACTTCACATGTAAAAGAACTTCTGTGCCTAACAATGCGCATCATTATGAATTGATATATAGTAGGCATGTTGTAAAGACACAAGTGCCATTGGCAGCCTTCTGGGGGACACATTCTTAAAATTCAAAATGTGCCTACTGTCTCAAATTGTCCTGGTTTAATCTGATGACTGGACAATTTTGTTCAGAAGAAAATCAATCTTTAATATTGTTTCTTTAATATTGTGCTTCCAATGGCTTTTATTTAATGTTGCTAGTGTTTAAACACACACACACACAATCAACCAAGAGCTGTGTTACACACACAGACTCTGACTTTACCATTTATACATTGTATGTATACATTATCAAAATTTTGACTTCAAGCAAAACATAAGCATGGTAATATTTTGTTTAATAAAGAAATCTGTTGAAAATAGTTATTGTATAAGAAAATTAAAGATAAATAATGAAATGGAAAAAAATATTAAATCAATGCATAAATAATATAGGTAAAAAATTATAATGGAAGTTATAATGAAAGATTGGGGTGTAATAAATGCAGCATGTAGGCATGCATTAATTATATCCTTTTTTCACTTTTAGCGATATTCCAACTCATACACCTTCTGGCCCTTTTAGATGCCAGAGTCCTGTTCCTTTTCAGGTTTACCTACAAAATTACACAGGTTCCAAGATGTGAGAGGAAGATGAATCATTCTTATTAAAAAATATTTATCTTATGCATAACAGGGCTCACTAAGTGCTATACATATATTACATCACCAAAAAGTACAGGATAATGGGCTCCAAATGCAAATTTATCCAGCTTGTAATCCCAGATGTCTTTTAGGAAGAAGAAAAAAACCTTGCCCTTATATTTTTAGTGGCCACATACTGCAAAATAAAGCTACTATGAGTTTATTTGTTGATTTTGCACTTGTGCAATCTGCCTTCATTACTCACAGGCACTCAAAGCTGGCAGCTGGTAGTGGTGCATGCTCAGAATGTGATCACTTTAACCCCTGAGCTCCTATGTTCCTGGTTGCTCAAACTGACCAGAGGCACACTTGGAAATGCAGTAATGCAGTTTATTGAGGAGTACTTTAGTTCCTGAGCAATCTGTTGTCTCAGGCAGTTCCAAGTTTGAAAAAGTCAGGTATACCCCAAGGGCATGAAGCATATAGAAGTGACCTTTCAAGTAAATTGCAAGCACTTTTTTTTGGGGGGGGGGAGGAAGAAAAATCATTTTAAAAAAAGAAAAAAAGAAAGAAAACTAACCAGAGTTCCTGTTAGAAAGGTAATATTCATATACACATGCCAGCTAAGGCACTATAGCTCATATTTATACAAATTTCCTAACAGTGAGGACAATTAGCCAGTGGAACAGCTTGCCTTCAGAAGTTGTAGGAGGTTTTTAAAGAAAAAACTGGAGAACCACCTGTCTGAAATGGTATAGGGCAGTGATGGCTAACCTTTTTGTCTTCGTGTACCAAAAGCGCATGTGTGCCTACACCCATAATGCAATGTGTGTGTGACCCCCCCCTGCTCCTGCCCCCATGCATGCCCCATACTTCTGCACATGTGCACATATCTCCCCCACATGTCCTGCCCCCATGCATGCGCAGCAGATACCCGACAAAGTTGGCTGGAGGGAGGCATGCGCATGGTGGGGTGCACTTGAACCTGATCTGGGGTGACGGTTTGCGTGCCGGCAGAAATGGCTCTGCGTGCCACTTCTGGCACATGTGCCATAGATTCACCTTCATGGGTATAGGATCTCCTGCTTGAGAAGGGGGTTGGACTACAAGACCTCCAAGTTCCCTTCCAGCTCTATTCTGATTGATTTTTATTGAAATATACAGTCTTGGAAAGGCTAAGAATTTGGATCAATACTCCAAATGGCATATGGGCCAAGAACAAAGAAACAAGTCAAAAACTAAATTGAATTTAATTTTAATTAAATGTACACTAAATTCAACATAGTTAATAGGACCTTTCAAGCATAGTCATTTTCTCCTTCTGTCATATAGATACAATTTGGTGGCAACTTCTGGAGGAAATCTGAGGCTACACCAAAGGCTTCTGAGGGCTACAAGTGATTGTAAGGCCCCTGCAGTTTATTTCTGATCTAGAATAAGAAATCCAATGTAAAGTCCAGAAATTTTACCCAAAAACCATTTGTAAAGAAAATTGAATTCTGCAATGACTGATTCAGCTAGCTAGTTTGGGAGAAGGATACTTTGGAAGCATACATAAAATATAAAATGTGTTTCATTCCATATATAAAATAAGCAGTTGGCAGTCAAGGTTTGGTTGAATTATTCCAGATAGATGTAGTTCAGTTCAACTGAAACCTGGAATACTTTTCTTGTTCCAAGTTTGGACAGAGAGAAATTTTAGAAAAGTTTTGTGAAGTAAGTAGAGCAAGTCTGGCATCCCACTCTCCCCTTCTCTTCCACTAATGGTGGAAATGCTCCTGTCCTAACATTCTCCTTGCCTAGTTACCACTGCACTTGAAATAAACCCATTTCTCATTCTGATCATCTCATTTCCTCTCGCTGCAGCTCTTGAATTCAAATGATCCATAGCCTGTTTTCCTTAATCTTTGCAATGCCTTCCTTTTTCTTCTCTTTCTTTTCAGCTGCACCACACTACAGCTTTTTCCTCTCATCTGCAACACCTGCACAGAGACCTCTATGAACCACTCCATGTCCAAACCAAATACATGTATATGGTCTATATACAGACTGCTCAACATGTTTCTTCCAGCATAGAATAGCTACAGGTAGAATATTTTTGTCCATCTCTTTGTTTCTAGGAAGAAAACTTAATGAAAAAAAAAACCAAGTTGATTTTTACTTTACTCATCTGCAACTAGGAAGTGTCCATGCTCACTCCAAGGCAGGTTTCAAATATGGGCACTCACATGCTGGCACATGAGGGAAAATACATCTGACTTCTTGCTGCCAGGGTACCACATCGTCAATGCCAGAGTCTTAATGCAACCACCTCAACCAGGTCTTCTAGACTGCAAAGTGTCTATAGACACTCAACAATCTAAATATTTTTTAAAAAATAAAGACTGATTGTATACTTAGCTGAAGTTTACCTGTTAATGGATAACCTAAATTTTCATATTGAAATTCCATGACATGTTTCTGCTATCAAATGAGGAAAACGTTTTAATGCCTCATTTCATGGAAGCAAATCAGTCAGTCTGGTATACTCATGGGATAATACAATGGCTTCAATTACAAGGCCTGTATCAGAATTCTTTTTTTTTTAAAGAAAAGTGACAACTTAATAATTTAATTGGAACGTCCTTTCATCCATTTGGATACCTTGATGTGACATTTCATACATAGGCTTCTTCATTAAGTTTTTCCCTTCCTTTCTGTACAATGAAATGCAGAAGATTATCATGTTATTAAATGCGATGAATGAAAGACAAGAGTAATTAATTTGGAACTTAAATAAAAAGCAATTGATATATATCAGAATAAGTGGTATTCAGGCCCATATTCAAGCATCAACTTTCAGGCAAAGCAGATGCTTTAGCTGAGAGTTCCCTGCCAGATACTAGCAAGTATTCCTGGGATGAATGTGGGATTTTTCTTCCATAACTAATGCAAGTTCAAATATATATTTTTTAAAAGAGCAAATAGAAGTATAGTCTCATACATGTGGTACTCTAATGCAATTACATTTATAAAATTACATTTTTGCAGCCTATCAATTAAGGGTGCATTTAATACAGTAAGTGTTGCCAATCATAGGAACAATTCTGCATCTGTTTTTGGAAACAGTCCTGCACAGAACTGACTGCAGTGGAGTTGAGGCACATTGAGGAGAGATAGATGGATAGATAGAGAGAGAGAGAGAGGGAGGGAGGGAAGGGGAGAGAGAGGGAGGGAGAGAGAGAGAAACTCTCTCTTGGAATAACAACTTTTCCCAGGAGGCCATCATGCTAAAAACCTAAGGTCAAATTATATTTGAATTTATTCATATCTTTCAGCAATTGCATGGGTGATGACTTTATAAATAGCATCTATTATAAACAGCAAACATGCCACCCCAATCCTTAATCTGGCTGTGATACGAGTAAAATTCAAAGAGTTCTGTTTCTCTCTCTCACTTACACATTATCCCTATTAGTTTCTTTGATCCCAGCATTTCCTAATTATTGAAAAATAATGAAATTCACAAAAAAAAGGGCTTAAGATAACCACAGTACCAAGTCTAGTTTATGTCAACTGAGGGCCTGAGGGGCTGGCCTATTAACTTATTAGCCAACATGAATTAGCTTCAACCAGAGCTACACCATCTTAATAATTGTATTTGGGCTTTTGCTGAAATTAACATTCAGGCAGCACCCACTTTGGCATCTGTTCGCAAAGAGCTGACTGCAAATGTTTCATTTGTAAGAAGTGCCAGTTTAGCTGGCAGGATGTGGCTTTTGTAATAGTGCTGAAGAATTTTGCAAGTGAGTCCATTACCGGAACAAGAAAAAGTAATATGGCCTTTAGAAGAATGTCTGGTAAAAGGTCTGGGGGTAAAAAAAAAAAAAATCATCATTAGCATAATACTCAGAGATGGAATGCTTAACTGATTAAGTGCACCCCACCATACATGTTAAGAATGTTAGCTTAAACTGCACATGTCTTCAATAAACCAGAGACAAGAGATGAAACATTATGGGTTTTTGATGTGTATGTGTGGTTTTATGGTATAAAAACAACGTATTGAATAGAAGCAGACATGGTGGATTTGAAGTAAGATTCCAAGTGGGCACCTATATTTCTGCCCAAAAGTAAAGTATTGAATTCCAATTTCACTACTCAGTGTAATCTTGCTGGCTCAAATCACACAGGGTAAAATAAATCCAGTGTTGGATTGGACCAATACAACTAAAAACTAAAAGCAAGAATTAAGTCATCACTCCACCATTAAAGTGGAGATCATAATCCAAATGTTTCCTTCCATCAAATTTTCCAGTATTGTGTAATCCAATTTGTGATCTCTGGGAAGGAAACAAAGAAATTAAAAATAAGCTGATGTGAAAGAAGTAATCAGTGATTGACAGCCTCCAAGAGAAGAGGTGAAAGATAAATAAAAATACAAAAATTGTATACGTTTTTATTTATTAAGCTTTGAGACAATGGAATCTCAGTCACTCTCCCTCCTTTTCACATATCAGCTGGGAGAGTTGTCTAAAATATAACTCAACTCTTCACTGTTCTAGGCATTTCCCATCCTATTTTCTACATTCTGACAATAAATATTAAACAATTAATAATGTTTTGACATGGCATATGAAATCATCACATCTTGGCTTGTAGTGCATATACAATAGATCATTACGGGACTCTGTCAATTTAGATTTATATTCCAGCATGCCAAAGAAATGGAATATGGCTAGTGCTGAGTGGATAAGAGCATCTGCCTTATCCAATAAGTCTTATAGGATTTCAATCAATGACATTGCTGGTAAATCATTAAACAAGATTTCTTTTATTTGCCATGATGCATATTAAATAAATGATTGTCTATAGAAACATTCTAATATGTCCCCTAACTTTGACTCATAATTTGTGCCATGGTGACAGACAACATGATCAGATGAGAGCACCAGTCCACTTATGGAACAGATTCAGCCCTGTGATAATCAGTCAAAGCTGTTGCTGTACTTTCCTCATCCATTCGGTTCTGTCTTTCTGTGGCTGCAAATAACTTTTGTAAAATGGAAAAGTGCCTTTTGCAGCAGTGAGTGGAACTACAGAAAAAGTTGTGATTTGTTCTGCTTTGTGTGGAATTGTCTCTCAGCCAAAAGGGTAAGGGTCAGTGGAGAGAGGAACTGGTTCTCTCTTATATGTCTCAGTTTGGATAGCATGTGCAGTGTGGTTTCTTGTGGAGAATGGCATACAATTGACAATAAATCACGCATTGTATCAGGGCAGCTAACATTTTATTGCCTATATTTAGGGCAGTATCCCAACAGTGGGCAAAATTTCAAAAAAAAAAAAAGCTCATAGTTGTTGGTCTTTAATAGTGGCATCTTTGTGACAAATATAGTTGTTGGGAAATACCCAGGAGGAGGATTCAAATCAGGGATTTTCCTTGAATTGTTGCTCAGCCACAAGAGATCTAGAATTAACACCCGCCCTCACCTCCACAGAATCCTACCTAGCTGTTTCCAAAAGAAGGCAAGCAGTCTTGGGAAATTCCTGTATTATAGGCAGAATACAATAAAATAGTTAGCTTGAATTGGTAGATCTGATTGTTTGAGCTTGACAATGGTGCTTATGCCCAGGCATTTTGTATGATCAGTTAGCAAATGCAAATTTGATCATGTCATTGAAGACACACATTTCCCCCCTCCTCCCCCAAAAAGTACAATACATGTATTGTTTATCTGGTACATAATATCCAGTAAATCTGTAGTACTTTCCAACAGTACTTTCAGAAGTTTCAGCTTGAAGACTAAGCTCTCACACAACCTTGGGGTTGGTAACACTTTGAAGACTCTCCTCTTCCTTTTCAACTTTAGTTATTGTATCCTTATTTCAAAAGCTTCCTTTTACTGAGATATTTTATATGATTTTTTTTTGTTAATTGTATGCAGAGTTGCTCTATAAGTGAGATGGGCAGTTTCTAAATCTGATAAATACATAAAAACCATCAGTCTTCTAACCATTTAATTGGGCTTAAGTTATTTTTCCAATGTTATGAATCAAGACTGCCAGTGTACGGCTGAATTTTTTAAGATAGAAAATTGAGATGTTCAGGATTAGTGGAAGTGAGGCAGTTCATGGGAAACATTTCCTTCTTAATCTCCCTGCTATATCTTTTGGATTAAGGAAAATCTGAAGTTGGTGTCTGTTGCTGTTGATCAGAATGCATCCTTAATTAAGGGTTTACAAGCTAATTGCATTTGATTAAAACATAGTGAGTTTGGTTTCACTTGATTGGTAATTAAAGATTTTTTTTCCTGGCTGTTTCACTATCCATTAGCCTTAAATAGTTACTCGTCCTGTAACTTTCTGGAACCATGAAATTTAAATATACAAATGAAGGTGAATAAGCTAAACAAAAATCACATAGTTGCTACCAAGTGAATGGATCTATAATATTTACCCATTATCTTTTGTTTCTATTTATATGTGTAACATATATAGAGCCAGTTTGCTCTAGTGATTAAGACACCCAGCTAAAAAATCAGAACACTGCGAGTTCACATCCCACCTTAGCCATGAAACCCAGCTGGGTGATCTTGAGCCAGTTGCCCTTTCTGAATATTTTTTTGTTTTTGTCCTGGGGAAATAGGAGGAATGTATATTGGATATGTTTTTTTTTTTGTTATTTGTAAAAATAATAAAGGAAGATTACAAATAAATAAAATAATATGGAAAAGATAAGTGAAGGATCTGCTGAGGATTAAAACGATAGGATAAAAGAACATGTCAATTTAACAAAACAAATGCAATTGAAATATGAATTCCTCATGACATAGTATGAGATAAGATGGCATTTTTTTAAAAAAAAAACTGAGGGTATGCTGTGAATTATTTTGGATATAATTCTGGTATAATTAGGATATTAGTAGAGGGGATAGGCTTTCAGAAGAGAATGAAGAGGATGAAGTCACCCCAAATTCATTGTAGGTCACTCAGGGCATACTGAGCAGATGATTTTTCATGCTGGTTATATGCATTTTTAACTTAAAGTAAGCCCCACTAAATTGAGTGAGGCTCAGATAAAACAGCATATACTATATGCATAGGATTGCATTCACTGCCTAATATGAGATGCTGCTGCTTCTAAGGTGATTTGACCAACAGTATCCAAATGATATCCAATTCTCACATACCAAATGATAAGGGATATTTGAAGGTCTCAGTCCTCCAGAGTGATCAAACAATACTACAATTAACATGTAGCAGGTTGGAGCCATTGGAGAACAAATTCTGACATCCTTCTTAAGACTATACTTACACTTACATTTTATCCCATATTTTTATATATAACTCAAGGAAGTGAACATACCTAATACTCCTGCCTATTTGCAACACAACAATCTCCCAATGAGGTGGCTAGGCCTGAGAGTAATTGTACCAAACCAGTTTTTGTTACATTCAACATAAGTCTCCAATCTGGTCCGCACTTCGAGCAGGAGCTGGAGACTGTTCCTATTGGCTGAGCTGTCTGACAGTGAATGATATGAAAGTGATCTGTCAGATGGCATCAGCTGTTGCTTGTTGCCTGTCAGCCGAGCCTTCGCAGTTAGCGACTACTGCGGCAACCTGTTACTTATTACAATAAACAAAGTTAACCTTCATAATCGTTGGGGTCTTCTTTGCCTCTATAAAACTGGTGATGAAGGTGGGATTGATGTGGTGAGGTGAATTAACCAAAGATCCTGGAAGTGGTTCGAGGTGCACTGTGTTAATTACTTCAGCCAGCTGACAAGATGTCCTCCACTCTGTCATTTCTATGTTTCCATCCTACAACAGAGACTTGGTATTCTTATATAAATAGATTTGCGTGTTTCCTGGATGTCACTGATTTTGCAGACATTTTGAATCACAGGCAAAAAGCTTATTTCCTAAGTTTTTGTGGGGCGGCAGTTTTTGACACTGCCACCAAATTATTGGTGCCTCAGACTGCCAAAGAAATTTTTTAGGAAGCCCTTCAGGAAATTCTTAGTAACCATTATGCCCCCAAGCCCTCTAGAATCGCGAGGCAAGATGCATTTAGATGACATGCCCAAGTTGAGGGAGAGATCATTAGCATGTATGTGGTTGCCCTCTGAATAGCGGCATTACATTGTATATTCAAAGAGCTTGATGACATGCTGCTCAACCAATTAGTTTGCGGAGTGAGGGACCTTAGATTTCAAAGATGTCTTTTAGCTAAAGGCGATCTTACTCTGAAAATGGCCATAGAAGAGGCTCAAGCCACAGAGATGTCCTCTGTCTCTGCGACTGAAATTCAGGGCTCAACTAACAAATCCTATGGCAAAACCAAGCGCTATTGTTCATTTTGATGACTTTGTTCTTGATGAATTTTTAGATTATGGCGAGGACATAAATCGCCTCAAACAACAACTACCACAATGAAAAGGCTGGAACCCAGAAAACAAGATGCAGCAACCTCCTGCATCACAAGTGATTTGTTTGATTTGCGGAGGAAATCATTTAAGACCTGCCTGCAGATTCAGAAATGCCATCTGTTTAAATTGCCAGCGCAAGGGCCATATTGCTAGAGTATTCAAGTCTGGCAGAGCCCAACCTCAATATCAGTCTCAATATCAGCCTCAAGTTAGACCCCAAAAGCAGAGAGACGAGTGCTTTACCATTACCAGAGCCTCTCACAATGAATCATGAAACAGGTTGTCTCAACAATTGTGTACTAACAAAATTCATGTCACTGTCTCTTTAGAAGGTAAGCTGTGCCCAATGGAGGTGGACACTGGTTCATCTCTCTCCATCATTTCCTGGAGCACCCTGAAAAGGTTGGTTCCTGCGATCTCCAAGAAAAGACTTCGATCCTGCAATTTATCCCTCAGAGACTACCATAGGTGAAATATTCCAGTCATCAGGACAGGCAAGTTTGCCATTAACTTCCAGGATTTCACAGAATGATTACCCCTTACAATAGTAGAAGGCACCTTACCTAGTTTACTAGGTTTGGATGCATTAGGTCTGAAAGTAATTGGAATACATTCCACTCAAGACCAGGACCTTGAATCAGTGCTAACTGATTTTAAAGATGTTTTCAAGGAGAACTAGATCACTATGCAGGGACTCCAATTTCTTTTGCATTAGACCCAAATATAACACCAATTAGATTGAAGCCTAGGCAGGTCCCTTTTGCTTTAAAGCCTAAAGTGGATAAAGAGCTGGATAAATTGATTTCCCAAGGGGTCCTGGAGCCAGTAGATTTTGCAATATGGGAAACCCCTATAGTAACACTAATTAAACATGATGGGTCAATAAGATTATGTGCTAACTACAAGAGCACATTGAATAAGACCTTACACACTAATGCCTACCATGTACCAGTAATCCAGCATCTGTTACACTCAATGGAAAAAGGCTCCATCTTTGCAAAGCTTGACATGGCCTAAGCTTATCAGCAGCTACCTGTTGATGAATCAACTGCTATGGCGCAAACCATTGTCACACATCAAGGTACGTTCAAGTGTAAGTGCTTGCAGTTTGCGGTTTCTCTGTGGCTCCTGGCATATTCCAATGCCTTATGGAGTGCTTACTTCAGGGCATTCCTGGGGTTATACCATACTTTGATGATGTCCTTATTTCTACAAATAACAAACAAGACCTCCTTGCACACATCAGAAGGGTCCTGACCTGTTTCCAATCTGCAGGACTCAAATTAAAGAAACACAAATGCAAATTTTTGGTCAGCCAAGGAGACTTTTTAGGTTACTGCATTGATGCAAAGGGAATTCACCCTACTGAATCTAAAATAAAAGCAATTAAGGATGCACCAATCCCTACAAACAAAACTGAACTGCAAGCCTTTTGGGGGCTCCTTAGCTTCTATTACTCTTTCCTTCACACAAGGCTTCAGCAGCCAAGCTTCAGGTGCCTTGGACTTGGGGGCCTAAACAAGACTATTCTTTCTGAGCTTTCCGAAAGCATTCTAATACAATTTGACAGACAATTGCCATTAGTGCTATGCTGCGATGCATCTCCTTTTGGGATTGGCGGTGTTCTTGCCTATAGATTGCCAAATGGCCTAGAAGCCCCAATAGCTTATTTTTCACATACCATGTCTGCCACGGAGAGAAATTACTCTCAAACTGACATCGCATCAGTAAAAAAGTTCCACAAATTCCTGTATGGTCACCAATTCAAATTAGTGACTGATAATAAACCATTGTTTTGCATCCTGTCCAGAGACTGTCAGAGTCCCCCTGTTTTATTGCCACAAATGATTGCTGGATTATTCCTCACTGCCTATTCCTACACCTTATCGTACAGGGTGGGGAAGCACCTTAGCCATGCAGATGCCTTAAGCTGCTGTCTGTTACCTGCCAAATTTGAAGATCCCACATCCCCAGCAGTCCTTTTAATTGACAATCAACAATTACCTATCATGGCCGTGGACATTGAACAATCCTCATGTAACAAGTATAATTTTCTGCAGGTTTTGGACTGGGTGAGAAGAGGGTGGCCAGAAGGCTCTTTAGATGCCCAGTTCCTTCCCTTCAGAGCCAAACAGCACAAGTTGTCCACCCAGCAAGGTTGTCTGTTACAGGGATAATAGGTTGTTGTTCCCAGCCGCTTAAGGCCTAGAATACTACATAGTCTGCATGAGGGCCATCCAGGAATGGCCCGCGTGAAGGCCTTAGTGAGGAGCTATGTATGGTGGCCTGGCATAGATTCCAATATCACCACAAGGGTCAAAACCTGTCAAGCATGCCAATCCTCTAGGTCTGCCCCTCTAGCTGTTGACCCTGGGGAATGGAATTCAGCTAAATCTCCATGGGCAAGGGTCCATATCGATCTGGTGGGGCCCTTCCAGGGCTGTACTTTCCTTATTATAGTGGACTTTTATTCTAAGTGGGTAGAGCTAACCCTCATTCACACTACCACATCTGAAGCCATTATCAAAGCACTAGACTGCCTTTTTGCAACCCATGGATTTCCTGACATTCTAATGTTGGACAACAGTCCACAATTTACCACTGCAAATTTTGAGCTATTCTTGGCTAAGAGGGGCATTAGGTATGTGCTCATTGCTCCTTATAATCCAGATTCAAATGGCCAAGCTAAGAGAGCTATGAGGTCAACCAAAGAAGTTCTGGGGCAGCTAGAGGGTGAAGACTGGCTCCATTGATATGTAGTGGGAGAGGCTCTGCTTTGCATCTTCTGCTGCTGTTGTTCATAAGTTTTTCCAGGCGGCACTCCATTTTTCCATTATTCCAAGTCCCACCCTTTTGCCTCTACTCTTCTCCTTTTTAGGGCTTTAAAATGACCAAGAAAAAAAATCTTTATTCTCCTTTTGACACTTAGATTTCAGCTTAAGGCTGCCTATTAGTGTCAAAATAGATTCATATAAATTTCTTTCCATACCATTTGTAATTGTTAATATAAAGGTTAAAAGGGGGGTTTTAACCTCCTTTTCTCTCTCCTTCGCCTCTTAAAGATCTTCTTTCAGAAGTATCCCTCTAGGTACTTTTAGATTCAGGGTACCTTGCTTAGATGTTCTCTGTTGTTTAGCCCGGTCTGTCCTGCTTTCCTCTTTGTCTTCCTCCTGCACAATCTTATCCAGTTGGGTTCTTCTTTGAGGTGGCCATTTCTGACCACTGCTGCAACCGTCTTCGGGGAAGGGAGTTTAGACCAGCCAAGGAGGAGAGATGCGGCTCCCCTCCACTCGGCTATCAATCTTCCCCCTCTTCACCAGCTCTACGGGGTGGCTTCAGCCCCAAATCCAAAGGATCATGGCGCTCCAGTGGTGAGCACAGATCGAAATGGCGCATGATCGTGGATTTTGGTCTGTCGCTGAAGAGACCCAAACCGGAAGTGCAAGTTAGATTGTTAATGAGATAAGGTTAAGCTGTCTTAGTCTTCATAGAACTCTTTTGGTGTAGGTTTGCATGGGCAGTGTCAACCAACCAGCTGTTAGGACACTACAAAACTAGACCACTTCCATTCATTCCAAAGCTGATTGCTGCTATACCTTCACAGCATTCTAATATCCATTTTCCAAGAGATTGTGAAAAACAATTAATATATAGTCACATCAACAACTAGCAAGCCCCTCCAGTATCCTAAGTTTAAATTCCTGAGTATTTGAATTCATTTAAGGCCTGTAGATTATCTGTTTTTTCTATCAGACATGTAGAAAACAGGGAAAGGGCTGCTTATATCTTCTTTAAAAACACAGTATTGATATCATTCTGATAGTTTTTGTAGAAAGATAAAAGGTAATCAAAACATAAATGCAATAAAATCAGTGATATTTACTTTGAAATGTTTTTCTTTCCAAGGCATGCACCTGCTTTGAAGATTGATTATGTTTTTTATTGTGCAAGTGTGTTAAATGGAAAGTGATTAGATGTACAAGTACTGCTTAATCCTATCTCTGTTATTCTCTTAGCAGCGGTCTAGTGGGCACAGTTCTAGAGCCTTGAATTTACTTGTGTAGTAAATTCACATTTAGCCATCAGCCCTGAAAAACAATATTGAAGGTCAACTTGACTGCATTATAATGATGGTGGAAACACCTTACAACACTGAACTTCAACAAAATGCACAAACTTTTCTTTAGAAAGAAAATCAATATATTAGTAGTAGAATTTTTCAGGACTCCTAATGTAAAGAAGTAAATCAGGATTTCTACTTATCATGAAAGAGTTTGTCTACCATGAAAGCTAGTCTGGATGCTTGTATGCATAGATAGATATTGTGGCCAAAATTTTTTTTTTGCCAGTCCAACCTTACCAGTTTTGAGGATTGCAGATTGAGGCTAAGTCCCTATCCACTTTCCTTCTCATCTATGTCCTAAGCAAGTTAGTCACTTGTTCTGAGAACTCTGAATTGTGGATCAGTGCCCAATGACTATCCCTATGCATGGCAATACAACAAATACAATTTACAATGCAACAGTCCAAGAGCTTGATCAGAGCATATTTTTACTGGTTAAATGCAGCAGACAAATGATCTGATGAATATATGAAAGTATATATGCGTGTATGTGTGTGGGGTAGCAGTAAGTTCATGTAATGGCTTCTTGACTAATACATGGTTTCTATCTAATTAAATATTTCACTATATTGTTTTGAGACTTATTGTTATTTCTGAAGACATAACAATAAAATCTTATTTACTTATTGTAGTCTTATTGGAAAACAGGTCTTACTGGTACAAAAAGATTGTATATAAATATTCTCCAATTGCAATAGTTCTGTCATATTTTGTCATACATATCAAAACATGATCATCTATATAATATATACAGACCCGGTACTTAATGGAACTACATTCACATGGAGGAAACTAAGCAGCAGGGTATTCCAAGGTTCTATTTTGGCTCAGTACTCTACAATAGCTTTATAAATGATCTAGAGAAGAGAAGAGAAGAGAAGAGAAGAGAAGAGAAGAGAAGAGAAGAGAAGAGAAGAGAAGAGGAATTCATCAAATTTGAAACAACATACTAAACGGGCAGGAATAGCCAATACCCCAGAAGCAGGGGTGGGTTTCTACTTGTTCTGTCCACCTCTGTAGAACCAGTAGCTCTAAAGAGCAGCAGACATAGAACCTGTTCTATGTCTGCTGATGTTTTTGCCCACCCACCCACCTGGGCTCTTACCTAATCTTTATTTCCTGATTTTCCAACTACAGCTGCCGAACGAGGCACAGCTGCAGTTTAAAAAGCAGGAAAAGAGGGCTATTTCAAAGGCTGCGTCTCTGCATACAGCATGCTGATGGCGATTTACAGGCACGCACCTCACAGCATGCAGAGCTCGTAAATCCCGAACCAGTAATTAACCCTGTCGTATCCCACTCCTGCCCAGAAGATAGGCTCAAGATCAAGATGGATCTTGACAGACTTGAACACTGGGGCCTATCTAACAAAATGAAATTCAAAGTAGAGAAAAGTAAGGTTTTACACGTAGGCAAGACAATTTTTAATACAGGTACAGATTGTGTGAGACTTGGTTCAATACCAGTAACTGTGAGAGAAATCTCGGAATCCTAGTGGATCATCATTTAAATATGAGCCAAACATGTGCAGCAGTAGCCAAAAAAGCCAGTGCAATCCTAGGTTGCATTAATATAGAGTGACAGAATAAAGATCACATGAGCCTATTAGTAGTGCTTAGAAAGCCTTAGTAAGGCTATACTTGGGATACTGCATATAGTTTTGGTCCCATATATATATATATATATATATATATATATATATATATATATATATATATATATATATATATATATATATATATATAATATAGACAGACAGACAGACAGACAGACAGACAGACAGACTCTGGAATGAGTGCAGAGAAGAGTGGCAAAGGTTATTAGGGGGCTGGAGACTAAAACTTTTGAAGAACAATTGCAGAAATTGGGTATGTCTAGTCTAGAGTAAAGAAGGACTAGGGGAGACATGAAAGCAATGTTTCAATATTTGAGGGGCTGCCACAAAGGAGATGGGGTCAATCTATTTTTCAATGCATAGAAAGCAAGAAACAATGAATGGAAACTAAACAAGGAGAGAAGCAACCTAGAACTAAGGAGAAATTTTCTACTGGTGAGAACAAATAGCCAATGAAATGATTTGCCTTCAGAAGTTGTGTGTGCTCCATCATTGGGTCTGTCATGCCGCTGGTGGAGACTGACTCTGAGGAAGAGGAGGAACAGCCAACAGGGAGAGGGAGTGTGGCTCCAGAGGTGGTGGAGGAGGCTGGGGAAGGGCAGAGGCCGGCTGAGCAATCAGAAGAGGATCCAGGCCCATCCCCTATCCATCCTTGGTCACACAGGGAGGAGAGGATCAGGGAAAAGCGAGGTCTACTCAGGAGGAGATTACCATGATCCTCCTTGTGGCTTGCAGCTGGGAGCTAAGTTTGTAACTGCGTAGTCAGAATTTGCTGGAGTCAAAGTTTAGTATTTACTTTGAAAGAGGTTTATCTTTGCTGGTGTTCTTCCCATGGACTCTCCTTGGTTATCTTCCTGGAATGTATGATTAATTAGCTTGCTTTGGAACTCTCGTCAATGCAGTTTGTTTTGGTTTTCTTTTTGCCTCATTATTTACTTTTGTGACTTTAAACTGTGCCTAATAAAACAGTGAAGTCAAGTTGAAGGCATTACCGGACTTTAATGTATGTTTTGGGTTTGGGGTTATTTTGAGAGTCATCACAGGGTCTTTTAAGAAGATACTGGACAGCCATTTGTCTCAAATGATATAGGGTCTCCTGCTTGAGTAGGGATTTGAACTAAAAGACCTCCAAGATCCCTTCCAACTCTATTATTCGGTGTTCTATGTTCTAAGTGAAAATCCTCATTGAATCCAACTTAAACTTATATCTAAACTAAATAGACACCTATAGGATTTTATTATCCATCCACAATATTGGGTTGCATTGTACATTATTAAACATACTCAGCAATATTTCTAAATGTACCCTTTAATGTCCTCAAGTATGCATATATCCACATTTAATGCTTAAGCCTTCATTTCAAAAGATACTATTTTAAGCACCATTGTTTATAATCCTTTTAAGCTTAGCGATGTAGGGAATTCATCAATTAACTTGATCTAAATAATGCTGGAGATGCCTGGCAATTAATAAAGCAATCAATATCTGAAAAGAAGAGTTAGCAAGAAATGTACAATTTATATTGTGAAACTTTTCAAAAGCAAATAAAATATTTGAACTTCAACAATGTAGGAATATTTTTCCTCTAAGATATGGTAAATATAAAATTTCTAAGTGATGTGTTGATAAGCAGACTCTCCAAAAGGAATTATTTAGTTGGGAAACTGGTAAATGTATGAGGAGAACTTAATATTTTGCAAAAATAGAATGGTAATTAGCAATTATGACAATGTGATTTATACTAATTAAAATTAAGTCAGACAAAATGACAACATTAGTAATCATTTGAAGTACTATATTACCCATTAAACTATGCTTTGTAAACATCTCTCTTGAAATTAAAAAAATAATTAGTAGCATTTTAGTCTTTTAATTCACTATAATTAGTATTTTAAAGAAACTACATCCTGTCTGCTGGAACCTTTTATTGTTTGGTTTGAGGAATGAATTTACTTGTAGCCGACGTTTAAAACTTTGAGCAATAGTTCATTTTATATTGATACGTTCTTCACAAAGCCAAAAAGCAATTGTATAATTAAAGTATTATGCAGTTATTGGAAATGAACAGAGATTGACAGCCCAATCTATTTTAATGCACTGATGAGTTTCGACTTGCTCCAAGAAATTAAGCCCTTTCCTGAGTTACTATTTCAGACTCTAGTGAGAAGAAGATCAACCAGTTGTACTTTTGATGATTACTTGGATAAATATATAGTTCACTCTTATAACTAGACTGATTATACAGGGAGAATTCAGCAATAATATACAAATAAATATATCACTTTCATTTTTTCCTCTATTTCTCATTTTTGCCACATTACAAGTTTAGTTGATAAACTTGTAAAGAGATATTTTTTTACAAAGAGATGTTTATAAAGTTTGCATAAAAATGTCTATGTGTTTTATTTATTTCACTTGTTTATTTGTATACCATACATTTCCAAGGGCTGTAAACAAATAACAGTCCAACAACCTCATTAAAAATTCTTAAAAAAATATCCTAACCCATAATCTCCACAATGCCATAAGTGACAAAAAAGTGACAAAAGGAAACATTCAAAGCATGTGTTCACTAGTACATGCTAACATTTGCAACATACTTTCTTTTTGGGGGAGATGGAGAACCTTAAATCTGATCTTCTGAAATCCAGGATGCAAATGGTAAGTAGATACCATAAGAGTTCCAAACCGTAAGAGTGGCAATAATGCTTTCTTTCTAGGTCCCGTCAGATGGCATTACTCAAATAGATGGAATCTGGAGGCTACTGATCCTGTTTTGTATTTGATTAAGTAGGCAAATGAATACTGTAGAAGGCAATTCTGCAGCCATGTATAAACTTAAAGGTAACAACCAATTCCTTCAATAGCAACTAGAAGTCCAATTGCCAACTTGTGCTGAACCCAAAGCAGTGGGGATAAGCTGAAACCCAAAGCCACTTTGCTCAATAGAAAACAGTAACAATTTATGACCTTATTCAAATCCTGTCATAGAACAGAAAACAAAGCAAGAATAACCGAGGCAATGCTCAGTCAGGCCAGAGCTGATCAAAAGTTTCATTTTGAATTATGAAAGTAATTTTTGAGGAGATTTCTGCCTTATTGACTGAGCTAGTTATCTTTTATAAAAGCCTGTGTATGAAAGACAAAGACACAACTATATGGAGAACAAAATCTATTGCACCAATTTTAAAATGGCATTTGGTATTAGCTTAATGTGATCTATCTTGCATGTTTAGTACCACAATGTTGACTCAAGAAGTGATAGGCTTGGGCAATTGATTCATTAAGAATTATTATCTTAATAGTATATAAAAGGTAGTGATTTTGGCTCTTCCCTTCAACTCAGCTTAGGGAACTTATCAGTGAGCCTAGCAGCAGTCAATTTCACATTCCTCTTAGATTTGCAGCTCACCAGGGAAGAGAAAATAATAATTTAATGAATGAAATCCATCTTGCTTTTCATCTGAATCAGATCCTTTAATGAGAACTTATACTGGTTCATCTGTAAGGTTCTTTTACACAAAAAAATGGAAGAAAAATTAATTCAGACCCAGCCTGAATAATGTATTTGATATTTAGCATACCGTTCATGCATTGCAATTAATGCAGCTTGACAAGTCACTTTAATTGACATAATTTGTTTTGCAATAACCAAGAATCCAACTGTCAAAGTTCTTGTGTGTCTCCTTTTACATTGATTTAAACCAGGAACTGCATTAAATATTTCAACATTTTGGTTTTCATCAGGGAGCCCACATAATCTCCTAAATTTCAAAGAGGGTTGGCTTTTTTTTGTGGGATGGGGTTCACTTCTATTTGTCTTTATAGGTCCCTCCAATGTTGCTACTTAGGCACTGCTAATACATTGTGCTTGTGGTTACTACATTCTTTTTAGGGGAAGATAGAATAGTAAGTTTACCTGCCTGCTTTGTTTGGCAGATTTTCTATAAATATTTTATGTAAAAGAGTTGCCAGGTCATATGGATTCCCAAAATAAAGTGAAATCTTTCTTAAAAGAGCCCTCCGCTGTCTTGATTGCAGTAGGCATTTGTTTAGGTGTAACAAAAGATGATGGATGATCGTTGTCCATGTCATCTTTTTAATAAACAAAATTGAATGCCTATGTATTCTGCCATAGATTTTCTTTTCAGAACTTATTCTCAGTGGGTGTCATTCTGCAATAGATTAGCTGGAAATTAAACATCTGGATTTCTCTCAGGAGAATTTACAGTAAACTCCTTTTTAATTTCATCACTCTGCCCACCCAATGTTAATGGGTGATTTCTAGCTATTGGTGGTAAAATGAAATCATAGTTGATTTGACTGTATATCATTATAAGTGAGACACCAACATGTTTATAATCATCTGATTTTGGAACAACCCATCTCAAGAAACAACAACTAGCTGATCTTGGCTCCTGCACATATAGAAAATTGCATCAATGTGCCTGTGTGGTCAGGAATCAAACAAAATGATGGGTAATGAAGATGTCTTTCCTTTTTACTATCCTGGAATAGCTCATAGACTGTCCCACGTTTTCTTGTGCTAGGAGATTTACTTTTCTCAAAGCTTCTCTAGCTTAGGCTAGATAAAACAATACCACAAGTTTTTCTTTTTTTCTTTCTTTTTAATTCCATTACATATCATCTGCTTCTATGTGGAAGATAAGTCAGTGACAATGTAATAATGAAAGAATAAATGCTATGGCAGTGAGGGTGGTTGAGGGCAGAGTCATACATGATTTAAATGGTCCTTTACATCAGTCTGGTCCTTGGCCTTAGAGAAGCTATGCTTGGTTGTAATTGTCAACACCTTTGTTATCCAAAAGTTCATCCTTTCTTTGGTGTGTCTAGGCAAAAATGCAAGTCCATTTAGCACCTGCCAGGCATGCATAAATGGGTTCCTAACAAATAAACACTCAGCCTCATGCCTTCGTAAACATAGCAATTCAACTGAGATGCTGAAGATAAATAATATAAACAACTGAGGTTGGGTTTGGGTGTCTTTGGAGCAATATGTTTGTAACAAAAATATTAGTCTGCTTCATTAAGTGCAATGGAAGCAAACAAGTAATTTCCACTTAAAGTGCAGGAGAATTCTAGTATTAATGATACCCTGCAGCAACATATCACAGATTTTGGCACTTTGCAAATTGAAGTTAACGCTAATGTCATAAGGCAAATTTCTGCTGTTTGCTGGTTGTCCAGTATAAATGCAACATCCTCCTTGTTTTTCCCATTGGATGCAACCTTTAACACCCTTTCCTTTCTGTATTTAAGATGTTTGCTTTTGTTTCATTTGTCCCTCCAGTTAAGAGACAATAGGTCCATTCTCCCCACCCCCAAGATCGGAATGTAATCAATATATTTTATTTCTTTTTTCATCATAATTCTCTCCACTTGGAGTCTATAGCATTCCTCTAGGTTGTTCTGTCTGTAGAAAAGGGTTCCTGATGTTGATCCTTGGGTTTTTCATCTTTTCAAACCATATTATTACTATTCTGATAAAGATTATATATCATGCTATGGTGGTCATATGATATTTTCATTAGAAATATTTTGTCAATAAGAACTGTTCTGCAAGATGCTTGTTATTAAATCCACAATTTCATAGGAAAGTTCAGATGGACTTCTGAACCCACCAGTGGGACATTTTGTAATCCCTGGAAATAAGGGAGATAGTAAATGATGAATGCAAATGAATGTTTATTTAATGAATCCATTCTATTCCTTTATAAATTATAATAATTGCTTCCTCCCCAGAGTCAGAAATAAAGTGTGTTGGCAGTAGCAGTATGGAGGGAGACTCATTCAAAAAGAAGGTCTACTGGTAGTATTTTTCCAAGTTAAGGCTCTCCTTGAAAGACCTTGGGATTTATGTTTCTTATATAACCACCAGCATTGCAGTTTAGGTTAATAGATTACATAAAATAATGAACTCAATGGCAGATGAGTTATTTGATTTTTCCCTGTCTCTATTTTTCTACAATTTAACCAAAATGTTAATTCCTTCTATTTTCCCACAATAACAACTTAAAATGGAAAGGTACATTGGGCAGACAGAGAAAGAGTGACTTGCCCAAAGTGATCCAGCTGGCTCTCATACCTCAGGGAGGAACAGAACTTAAAGCTCCACTCCACCAAATTGGCCAAGATGGTGATTGATAATTGATGTTGTTGTTGTTGATGATGATGATAACGAGAAAAACTAGATGAAGAAGATAAAGCAAAATCTCATTCCGGATTAGAGTTGTAAGTGTTGACTGTAAAGTTCCACAAACTGAGAGCTCTTTGTAAATCACCATTCTCTCCCATTATTATTTGTTACTGCATGTAATATAAAATAACTACTTCACAGTGTAAGGATTGCAATTACACTGTAGTTAAATTACAGTTATGAGCTCATCTGAAAGTGCAATTCATAGAATTAACCTTCTGTTAGGATTTTGCAAAAGTTATACGTACATGTACCAATTCAGGATAATTACAAGCTAATGTATTAAGTATGACACTACTAAGATAATTATAAGTGATTCTTTCATTTAGTTAACCTTCTAGTTTAATGAATTAGTGGCAATTACAGAGAGGAAACAAAAAACACACAATATAAATAAAATTGCTAATTTCAGCTCCCTTCTCTGGAAATCTACAATACATTTGTGAAAAGTGTTTCCTATATTCCAGCCCATTGAGAAAAACATAGGTGAGACAAATGATATCTAAAAGCAAAAGGGAATAAGATACCAGGCTAGAAAGCAGGAGCAGTGAGTACAAGTCCCATCTTAGCCATGAAAGCAGTTGGGTGACTTTGAGCTACTCTCTCTCTCTCTCTCTCTCTCTCCAACAATTTCACAGTATTGTTATTATGGGGAAAATAGGAGGGAGGAAGGTGTGTTAGATATGTTCACTGCCTTGAGTTATTTGCAAAAATAATAAACCTGGGAAATAAATAAATAAAATAATAAATAAACAAATAAATATAAATGTTTGACTACAGACTGCCAAGTCTATTCAGTTCTTTATCAATGTTTCATATACAATATTTAATCTTTGTTGGCCTCACCTACTCACATATATCAACAGTGAGATGAAGATGAAGACCTTTTTCCATTATCTCTAAAAGAACAGTTCGTGGATCAGGAAATCTAGGCAATGAATGAGTATTTAACTCAAGGTATTCTAGGATGGCCTTGAATATGACCAATTAATATGAAAATTAATTAAATTAATTAAAATTAATGAAAATTAATATGAAAAAATCCATAGAGCATGCAAAAATTGTAATGAATTGGTACATGCACATGTATGAAGCAAAAAGATCCATTAAATCAATGGGGAATGCATACAGTATTTTATGCAAGTTTATTAATACTATGTGGAGGATATCATTATCTTCCCTTTGTTATGGACAGATCACTCTCTGATCCAGATGCACTCACTCCGATCCATTTCTTCCACAGGACTGAACCAACTTGGATTGGCCTCAAATCTCTAATGGATCTATCTCGTTTCCAGAGGAGACTTGAAGTTTTCCCTAAATATCTTGTTTGATAAGCTTGGATACAGACGGGAAGTTGAACAATTAGCCTTGTGGTGCAACCAGAACAATCTTAAACTAAACACACTCAAAACCATAGAAATGGTGGTAGGTTTTAGGAGAAACCCTCCTATATTACCACCTCTGACAATACTAGACAACAGAGTATCAACAGTAGAGACCTTAAAGTTTCTAGGTTCTATCATATCTCAAGACTTAAAATGGACACCAAACCTGTATATTGCACGAGTCAAAAAGAGGGCTGTAAAAATATCTACAGACCCCTCACATCCTGGACATAAATTGTTTCAACTTCTACCCTCAAAATGACACTATAGGGCACTATAGGAAAGTTTTTTTCTGAGTGCCATCACTCTGCTAAATAAATTAATTTCCACAACACTGTCAATTATTTATTAATGCATTATTATTCTTCCCATCCTTCCTTGTACCTATCTGTTTCCACTTATGACTATAACCATGTTGCTTGTATTTTTACAATTTATATTGTTCTATTTGTTTTCTAGTATGATTTGATTGCTTATTACTAACCTATGACTATCATTAAGTGTTGTATCTTACAATTCTTGATGAATGTATTTTTTTTTATGTACACTGGGAGCATATGCACCAAAGACAAATTCCTTGTGTGTCCAATCACATTTGACCAATAAAGAATTATATTATTTTAAATGGCAGTTTGCAAATGGACCATCAATGAAATCATTCTTTAAATGCCTCTTTATTGCACAATTTTAACTGGCCTTGAAGACTTTCAGGAAACAAAGCAGCAAAATAAAAATTAAGTCAGTGTCAACTTTTACTAACTTTTACTAATCACATAGATTTTTCTCCATGGTAATCTGCCTCCAACCTGGTCCTTGAGGCAGGGATGGGATTCAACCAATGTTACTACCGGTTCGGTGACTATGTTTTGCGCGCACGTGTAAAAAACCTTAAGTGTGCTGTCCAAACAGCTGAAAAGTGCTGCACATGGGTGCGTAGCATTTGAAAAGCCACTTTTTTCCTGCTTTCTCAACCATGCAAAGCAGCTGACATTTAAAAAGCAGGAAATAAAGGACAGGTAAGAGCCTGAGTAGGTGGGTGGGCCAAACAGCACCAAACAGAGAACCTGTTCCGTGTCTGCTGCTCTTCAGAGCTACCGGTTCTATAGAGCCAGGCAGAACCATAGCATCCCACCCCTGCCTTGAGGCCTCTCAACTTCTGTAACCTTTGAAACTGAATCCACCCTCCTTGATTATTAACTTCTTATCTTTCCTTCCACATTTCCCCAGCATGATAGACTTCTCCAAAGAGCTAAGTCTTCAAACATTATCACATTTGACTCTGGTCATTTTTGTTTTATAGGTGAATGCTGTGTTCACTTGATTGATTCTCTGTTTCTTTGATTTTGTTTTTGGCTATTCATGATATTCTTAGAAGTGTTCTTCAATACCAAGCTCAAAAGCATCAATATTTCTCTCCTACTTCTTCATGGTCAAACTTATTTCCATAGACTGTCACAGGAAATGCCACTTTCTACATCATTCTGTTAATGTAGGTATAAACAATCATGGCATCTGAATATATTTTTGAAGACCTTCATTGCCACTCTGCTAATGATGATCTGTAGTGTATTGATTGCTGGTTTCTTTATTGTGACAGTTGATCCTAATACGCAGAAACTAGCTACCATTTTAATATCATCATTGTCCATTTCAAAGGATTTCTTTTTTTTTGTTATACCTGTTGTTTGATCCAACTTTTCTTAGTATATATTTAGTAGATAGGTTGAATAAATATACAGCTTTATCTATATCAGGGGTGTCCAACCTTTCACCTTCCCTGGGCCACATTAGAAGATGAAAATTTGGTTTGGGCCGCACATAAAATAAAATAACAGTAACGATACCCGATCATCCCACCAAACCATCGAAAACATAGTTAACATATTAAATTTATTTGGAAATGAAGTTAGTGAGATGTTTTTATTATTTATTATTTATTAAAAATTATTTATTTTTTATCACGTTTTTTTTTATCACAGTTTTTTTATCACAGTTTATTTTCGGCCAAATTTTGCGGGGGGGGGGGGAGAAAGCTCGCCCGCCTCATGCCTACCTCTCCTGCAAATGGCCCAGCTGGATGAGGTAGGACTGGAAGGCAGAAGCAGCAGCAGTGGTGGAGGGGGAAGAAGCGGCGGGGGTGGTGGCGGGGCAGAAGCAGCAGCGGGGGCAGAAGCAGCAGCGGCGGGAGCAGACGCGATGGCAACAGCAGGAGGTGGCGCTCTGACGGCACCCGCCTTTTCTCTTGCTGCTTGGCCTGGTGCTCGCCTCGCCCCACCTCGCGCCTGCCTCTCCTCCTCCTCCTCGCTGGCTCTGGCACGAAGGTTGGGGTGGGTACTGGGCTGCATTATGAGGTGACCTGGGCCGCATGCGGCCCGTGGGCCGCGGGTTGGACAAGCCTGATCTATATAAAAGCTGTGATGGCACAGTGGTTAGAATGCAGCACTGCAGGCTAAGTCACTGCTCATTCCAGGAGTTTGATTCTGAATGACTCAAGGTTGACTCAGCCTTCCATCCTTCCAAGGTTGGTAAAATACCCAGATTGTTGAGGGAAATATGCTGTAAACCACTTAAAGAGGCCTGTAAAGCACTATGAAGTGGTATATAAGTCCAAATGCTATTGCTATTATATCACTCCTTTGTTATATAGGCAAGACCAGATATTTGTTACCCAGGAGCCATTGTTCATGTTCCATCTAGACTCTGGATAACATATGTACAGGTTCCTCATGAGGACAATGAGATGTTCCAAACACAGTGCAACATTGACAATTGTGTCAATCATATCACAGTTTGATATGATTAACACAATTGAAGACTTTTATGTAATCAATATATATTGACTTCTTTTTGATATTATTTGGCTTTCACAATTATCCAAAGTGCCTTAGTAATAATGTCTTGTGTTAATTGGCTTTTTCTAAAGCCAACTTGAACATCTGGCATCTCCTTTTCCATATAATGAATATTCAATAGTGAGATGTTACATGTTATAATAAGTTTAATGTATGCTATGTTTCTTCAGCATTATATTTCCCCCCCAAGATTGAAAAACGTATCCTTTATTAAAGGTGAGCTGATCTAGGTCAGTTCATACATTTATCAAGTCAAACATCTTTGATTGCTATGGTGATCAAGTAGGGATGGTTGACACCATTTCATAAAACAACATAATATGAGGAATTTTTACATATGAAAATTCTATCTGTAAATTCCTTCCCTCTTGAGGATTATAATGTTAGTGAATGCATTGTGTATCTACATTGCAGGTTCTTGAGATATTTGTATAGTAAAAAAGGAATTTGGTACAATTTATGTGATCTGGAATGTATACCTTATTGGTGAGATGGGCAACATATAAAGTTAATAAATAAATAAAAATAATTTGCATCTCAGAATTCCTGGGATATTCAGTTCCACTAAGTGGTTCTTTCCATGAGACTTCTATTCAAATATATACAGTTATTAATTGTGGAGGCCAAAATGTATAATACCAGGACATGGATCAAGCTTTGGAGATTGGAAATTTTAACCCCAGTGAAGAGTAGTAGCCAGAGAGGACTGTACAAATGTAAATGGATGATTGTATTAGAACAGGACCATTAATAGAAAAATAGTATGGAGGCTGGCAGGAGAAATAGAATATAATATTGTCTTCCCTTTCTCTAACTTCTCTTTCCTCCCAATCACCTTTTTACAAGTAGCTCCTCTTGCTATATGAAGGGCATAAAATACCAGCAGATACATCTTCATGCAGTATGTAGTTTGATCTTTCTTTCTAAAGCATAAATCTTCCTAATGGCCACAGATTTTAAATAACTTAGTATTCCTAACTATAATTCCATCAACCTGTGTGTTGGTGAAAAAATATCTATGAGAGTATATGCTTTTGAATGACATTTTCCAAATGATTTGGACATGTCATTTTTAATTTGTTTAACAAGATGATGGTGATAAATTACCAAAAATGTGATTAGACTTTTTATAGAATTAGCATCTAAGATTTACAGCTCTGTGTTTTTAAAAGCCCCATAAAATGTAATATGTATAAAAATGAGTAGGCTTTGTATAAAGAATTTTATAAAAATTAAATAAATTTGTCATTATTAAAAATACTATTATTAGGTTAATAATTTTTGTTTTGAATAATGCAGTGATATCCTTAGGGGATGTCCAGGTTTCTTTAGTATAATGTGTTCTGATGCCAAAAGAATACTATTGAAAATCCAATGACGTTTTGTGCGCTTCACTGGCTTTGAAAGACCCCATCCAAATTTGAATATATTTTAAATAGATGGCTTAATTTGGAGAATTTAGAACTTATGTTTTTGTTATAGACTATTTGCCAGTTATATATTAGTCAATGCAAATCATGTCTTTTGTAAAAGAATATACATAAATATGCAGCTATACAGTATATGCCTAAATCAGGAAGCAATATGGCTACATAATGGCAGAAAAAGGAAAAACACTATTAAAGGCTAATTTGCTATGTAAATAATTGAACAATGTATGCCAGGCTGATCACCCTTTAGAAACTTTCTGTTTTATCTGTACCTTTCATCTTAGAGGTGGCATCTGTATTTCTCCTTTTTAGTATTTGAAAGAAAAAAAACTATCAACATTTCCTCCTCTAGGGTCCACCAGAGACTTCATCTACTGACCCATTTTACCTATGAAATGCTGCAAAAGAGGTTAGGGTATCCTTCAAACATGGCTAATAGCTCTGTGGTTAAAGATTAGGAGGCAAAGGATTTTGTTGGTAGGGATAAATCTTACTCTTAATTCTCATAGAGCTAGTGTGTTTAAAAAGAATAATAGTCACTATAGAAAGTAAAAATATTCCCAATATAAGTAGTAGAAATAAAATTCGCAAGTTCACCAAATTAGCACTCTGGTACCCAGATCACTATAGAAAACTACAACCTTCATTTTCCATCAAATTTAAGAGAGTGAACCACTGAGATCATAATCAAAATAATTCTGAGTTGTTTGAGTTACTATTTATTGCAGATAAGGGGAGCAATCAGAGAAAGAAGGTAAAGAAAATCATTACCTAATGCAACAATATGTCTTAGATCAGTGGTGGCTAACCTTTTTGGGCTCCTGCGCCAAAAATTGTGCACACGCTTCCACATGCGCACTCGTATGCCAGCACCCAGGAGGCAATGTGCACTTCCCCCCCCCCACCCTCTTACCTGCCATGCACTTCTCAGCTGATTTTTGGCCATTTTGAGGCCCTTTTCAGCCTCCCAGAGGCTTGAGGAAAGCCTCTGCGGGCTTTGCAGGCCAAAAATAGGCCTCTTTCATCACTTCCGGTATTTCCAGTAATACAGGAAGAGATGAAATGGGCCTATTATTCATCCTGCAAAGCCTGCAGAGGCTTTCCTTAAGCCTCTGGGAGGCCGAAAAAGGCCTCAAACCAGCTGAAAATCAGCTGGGAGTCACACGCATGCGCAGTGAGGTAAGTTTGTCTGTGGCTTGTGTGTGTTGAAAGGCTGTCAAAATGCCTTTCTTCTGAGGATTCAATTTTCCTGCTGGGAGAGCTCTGGTGCAAGGATACAGACAACTGCTTGAAAGCTGGGTGTTTTTATTTTCAGGAAGGTGAGAGATAGCAAGAAGTCTGCATTCCTGGGGCTAGTTAACTTTGTATGATAAGTCCCTGATTTTTTATACCTTTTCTCCTTTTGTGTGTGTGTGCTTGTGTTTGTATTTCTTAATGTTTTAAATCCTGTCAGGGTTGTCTTCATTTCCGCTGGAGGGTAAACTCCGCGAGGTGGTTTGATTGGATTATCAGTTTCGTCCTAGTATTTTTTTGTTTAATGGTTTCTTATATTTGTTTTGTGTCAATCTCCTGTCTGTCTCCTTTGCAATATATTTTGTGTCTTTTGTCTGTTTGTTTTGCTGATTTGGCATGTCTTGTGTTTGTAAGGGTTTTCTTTTCTTGTTTCCTTAGTTTTCTTAATTATTTGGGCTTTTCTCTAAGGGGCTTCTTTAATACCTTTTATTTGATTCCTTTTCCTATGCAAGTTTGTTTTATGGCTGGCTTGATGTTCCCTTTGGGCTTTTCCTGCTTGGGTGACACCACTGTCCTCGTGAAGTTCCCTTTCCACAATGCCAGCACAAATGGCTCTGCGTGCCACCTGTGGCATGAGTGCCATAGGGTTCGCCCTCACGGTCTTAGATGATTGGTACTTATTATTAGTGCTACTTACAAAGAAAAGACAATTCAGTGTGTCATTCCAATGCAGCTTCACCCCTTACATCTTCAAGCTGTTCTTAAAATCAGTATGTCATTCTGATGCATTACCTCCATCCACCATATTGTTTCTTTAGAGGAGAGATCACTTGGTGTTATATCCTCCATATCTATTCTGCTGCTATTATGTACTGTATATTATTATCTATATTAAAGAGTTAAAACTGAACTAAGTGAAAGTTACACCCTTTGATTGTCTGTGCTTATTTCCACGTGTTGCTTATGGCATCTCTTAAAAATTCCATTGTTCACATTTTTTGTGCCTTGTTTTTACTTGCCCTTTATTTCATTTTGCCAGTTAACTTTTTTTTATGTTTGCTGATGTTTAATCAATAAATGTCAAGCTATATTTTACTAGCCTAGAGGTAGGGACTGACGTGGGAGTGTGCTAGGTGCAAAGTAAACTAAAAGTTACCCACAATAATTTCCCATCAGCCTCTCAAAGAAATCATATACAAGCTTACCTGAAGACAGCAAAGGAGCTGAAACTTACCCTTTATTTCCCTTTATTTCCTATTTATTTCCTATCCATCACATGGTGATAATTACTATTTTGAAACATTTCCCCTCTAAGAGTGTGCTTTTGAAAGAACTATTTTTATCATTTGAAGAAATACTGTATTTAGTGGCACGTTTTCCAAATATACAGAAAGATACAGTTTATGCTAGGTCCCCAAATTTCCCTGTCATAAAGCCCTTGTGATCCTCATCTGGATTCATTGCAATATTTATCTGTGAAATATTCAACAACAACAACAATAACAATATGTCATGAATTCGGAAGCTGCCAGTAGGCCATTAATGATTATTTATACAATATGCTTGCTGGCCAAGCACTTCATTGGTAAGGTACATCATAAATGGTTAGCAATAAATCTCAATGAATATTTCATGACTCTCTCTGGAAATTAAAGTTTAAATGATATCTCCCATGTATAGGCTATAAAAACAGAATCCAAGGACTAAGTAATATGAAATTGCATGATGTCATTCAAAATTCCCAGTAGATTCAATAAGGCCTAGAGTTTAGAACAGTCAGACATAGATCTCCACTCTTATTATTATTCTCTGGCTTTCCATCTATGAGCACTGCTAATCCATTTCTGAGGATCAGTTTTGTCGGTTCCAAGTAAAAGCAATAAGCTCTGTGAGGTTTCTAAACAATCACAGTAAATCATCTCAATTCGACTAAGTTAGTCTATGTTTTCTAGGTTCTGGAAAAGGAGCTAAATTACAGTGTCACCTGGGGGTGATTGGCAGTATATTGTTAATTTGACTCTACAGCTGCACACAGTTAGAAAGTTGCCAGACCTAGTGCAAGGACTGTAGATGACATATTAAGAATTCTATCATTCCATTAAACTAAATGAATCTCCAAACTTTATCTGGAGCTTGTTTTTGTTTGCTTGTTACAAATCAGTCATGAAAGCAGCCTGTCCAGGGGTCTACGCTACAGGAATGTGTACTTCAGTTAGTATACAATACAAGGGAGCTGATCAGGCTCAGTTATAAATGGATTAGAATTCAGGGTGACTGTTCTTGGGTATAATGAACTCATAGTCTCAAAAATGGGCAATATTCCTATGAAATTTTACATAAATGAGTAAGATAACTGAGCATGTCTGTTAAGGCTCACTCAATAATGGTCCTGATAACTTAAGTGAAAGGCCAAGCAGCTAGCAGGAAATTACAATTAAGTAACAATTAGGCTCAGCAGAAAGTCACTTTTAGAATCAAAATGGCTCTCACTGCAAGAGTTCCAGATGTTGAGTTTGGTCATTCATTTCTGGATTTGCTTGCCATTCTGGCAAAGTCTCATAGTTCCTTACTTGAGACACATGACTCTGTTACTGAAACTATAAAACAAAACAGAGCGCACCAGGTTTTTTTTTTTTAATTCCA
Source organism: Pseudonaja textilis (assembly GCF_049901715.1). Taxonomy (NCBI): domain Eukaryota; kingdom Metazoa; phylum Chordata; class Lepidosauria; order Squamata; family Elapidae; genus Pseudonaja; species Pseudonaja textilis. Next base: position 259,526,570 of record NC_141990.1, on the reverse strand, counting down.
GAAATGTGTCAAAATTGTTTGTAATGGATCATACTACTAAAGAGAAATAAAACCCTAACCCAGTTAGTATGGGATGTATGCTGTTTAGTGAAAGTTTCTAGAATCAAGGATTGGAGGGCAGCCCTTAGCTGACTTTATCTTATCTGGAATGCTAAGTAGAATCAAGTTCCATTAATATTTGGATGTGGGCATGTTGATAAATTTAGAGTTCTAGCCTAGACTGAAGATTAAAAGAAAGAGAGGGAGGGAGGGAGAGAGAGGGGGAGAGATGCCAAAGACAAATCATTTTTCCACCATGCCAGGAAAATTGCATTGTTGCATTCATATAAATCAGTAGGAGATCAGCTCGACTTAACGGCGATTTTACTTCTCAGCATCAAAGCATTATCTTCTAAACATGATGAGAAATAGAAACATTCCTTATCCTTTTTCCTCCTCCTTACAGAGAATCCTGAGAAATGGGTAAAGGAATACATTGCAATTCTCATAAACCAGGTCTCTAATCTTGATAGTTTTGTTTCAGGGGACTAGTGACACACACTGATAAAGGGAATGCATGATTATGTATCTTGGAGGCACCAGAGAGAAATACTACACAATGAATTTCCCTTTTTCATGCATTACTACAACCTAGTGTGAGCACAAGAAATCTCTTTTGAAATCAGGTAGGGCCCAATGTTGTTTTCGTTTTAACCTTGAAGTGGCCTAAGAGTGTATAGATCTGTAATGTCAGGTGATAAATTGTCTAACAATGGCAATAGTATCAGTGCTGATTTTCCAGCAGAAGCAATTTTACTCCTCTACACAGGCAGCAAATATTAAAGTTTATAACCCACCCACCCCACACATACATGCATATACATGTATGTGTGGGGTATACTAATGTATACTAATCCTGATGCTGCTCTGGAATGCTCTTGCCACAGTACCAGGCATTGAATGGTCAGCTGGCATTACAAGGACATCTTAAGTAGGCTGCCCTGAGTTCTCACTTCTTTGTAGGGAAAACTGCATTATACAGTATTAAATCAATGCTAATATTTCCTTTAATAATTGATTGCACAACTAGTTCTCCAAAAGCAGAAAAGCATCTCTGATCCATAACACTGCTCTAAATCTAATTTCCTGCTAATAGATTATTCAGGATTCTGGTTCATGCCTCTTAAAATTAATTCACAAGATAAATCAATGATTTTTCTTTTTATAAGAAAAATGAATGATTAAACTATCTGTAGTTTGTTAGCAGACATAATTTTTGAATGCACATTTGTTTCCTTCCAGGTTCTTCAGATGAGAATCTGCCATATAAATTTATCCTATCCACATTTCTGGTCATTGTCTAGAAACTCATTTCTACATATACAGTATGTACTGTTCCAAAATAATTTTTATAGAACTGATACGAACCCCCACAAAATTCTGTTGGTTTTTATTCCGTGATAACAATCAAAGAGATTTATACCTTTTTTGAACTGAACAAGGATGAAATTTTCATAGCTTCTTTGCAAAACAACTTAGTAATTAGATAAACTTTGCAGAATATACTTGGATGTTTTACAAGAATTGATTATTAGCCCAGTCTGGTAGTCCTTTCATACAATATAATTCCTGATCAGATTTTGTCTTGAACTATAACAGTTCTTACAATTTGGCTTTACAACATGTTCATGGGGATGCAGATATTTTTTAATATAGTGAAATGTGATGTAATTATGGGCTATATTTTCAGTGGCTTGAGGAAGAGAGCATGTAGGTGAACAGCAGTAGCTATGTTTAAAAAGTTGACAAGATGGTTGGTAAATATGCAAATATTCAAAGAACTTAATTTAAACCAAAATATATCTACCTAGGACTCAGATTTACTAGGAGGGGAAGACAGAAGCCAAAGAAGTAATAAGGCCATATTTTAATATAGCTGAGAATTTTAAATTGGGGAAAATGCAAACAAGTTGAATCAGATACAGTGAATTCTTTAATATATTTTTTGCAAAACTAGTCAGACCCTCATAGTAAACCCAGTTTGAATAATATCACAGGTGTCTTGATTAGATTTTATCTCTGTTTACCATCTGACATGGTTAAACAAAGGCTAGCAAAAGAAACCAAACAGATTTTACATGGCCTGTAAATATATTTTATTATAATATTCACTGGGTGACTATTATTTTTTGTAGTTAATTTCTGTTACATTCTGACGTATGGTTTGCTTCAGAGAAACAGACAATTCAAGATTCAATTGTTGACATTAATGAAAATGGATTATTGTTCATTGTGATACATTGTATGAATGTTTTGAATTCACCCAGTATGTCTCACGTGAAATATTATTTATTCATTTTGTCAGAAATGTTAACAATTATCTATATCATTTGAGGCATAGAGACTCTAAAACAGGGGTGTCAAACTCACAATTGTCATCATCATGTGATGTATCATGTCTTTTTTCGTCTTCACTAAGCCAGGCATGAGCATGGCCAGTGCGTGACACATCCAGCCTGCGAGCCAGGAGCTTGACAGCTCTGCTCTAAAGTATAACTTTTTACTAAACTTTATTTCATTGGCTCTGTCCACTTGGTTTTCTTGTAGACAACCTGTAAAACAACAATGCAATATTTTTATGATACAGGCTTTCATAAACTGGGCCATGCCAACATCTTGAGACAATATAATTTCTGAATGGAAAATAACACAAATAAGACTAATGGAGTCAATGAATGAAAACACTGTTCTCTTAATATTTACTTTTACTTACTATTAGATGATTTAAAGACTCTACAATAACATTGCTTTATAAGTTCATTCTGTGCATTCTCATCAATGATGTTATATAGCCCAGGTTTTTTTTCTAAATCTGCTATCCCATTTGAAGGTTCAGAGGTCAACTTTATATCAAACAATTCACCGTTATATTATTTAAACCATTGAACTTCACAGTGGCTTGTAGCTGACATGTGTAGAACTCAGTGTATCCACAGAATCACTTTATGTAAACCAAAACATTAAATTCTAACATGTCTGGACATAACCTGGGCATGCTTGTCGCAAAATTCCCCATGCAGAATCACAGTTTTGTCACTTAACCATAATAAGTATCACTGGTACTTGTTTGACCATCAGAATTTCTTGGCTTTGCTGGAGAAATTGGAATAAAAATTTATAAAGGTCATACTTCAAAAATATTTATGTGTATTTGCAAATGTGTATTTTTAGATTAAAATGTGCAAACCATTTTTTTTTAACTTTTAGAAAAGGTAAAACTATCAAAGGATTTTACTTCTTAAGACTTATTTGAATCCATATAGGTTTGAGATTCAGGTCTGGATTAGGTTGATCGCTCTGGGGTTGATACAATTTATAGTAATCTTTTTAAAAAATTTAAACAGTTTTAAAAATGCCTACCAACACAATCTTTTAACTGGTGAATGGCGGCTATATCTGCATCTAAGGGAATCCTTTTCCTGAATTTAGGGTGCTTGTTCTGTATAGAAATCTACATACTCGAAATCCGGCAACCCGGATTGGCTAAAACGCACTGCCACCGGATTGGCTGAGTGCGCTGGCACTGATTGGTCGCCGGAATCGCTCCGCGATTGGCTGAGCCGATCGCGGCGATTCAAAGCGACCGATTGGCCGCAGCACTCAGCAGAAGGTCTTTTAAGCGCGTTTCTTCCCACTTTCCCCACTTGTGTTTTGACCCCAATAAACGAAGCTGAACCAAGTCACTGACTCAAGCGCCATTTGTTCGTATGAGATATACGACACTGGCGCACGAAGGTGGGATCCTAGCAAATCCCACACCGCACGTGGTCCCACGGAACCGCAACCGGCAACATGGCCAGCGGCAGCGTGCCACCCGCTCCTTTCAACGCCGCTACTGAAGAATGGGAATCTTACATCGACCGATTCCTCATGTTCTTAGAGAGCAACAATCTCAAGGACGCGAACGGACAGAGGAAACGGGCCGCTTTCTCACGCACTGCGGCCCTGCGGTTTTCAAAATGGCAAAAGCCCTTGCCAAGCCGCTCGATGTGAAGGTCATGGACTGGGACGATCTCGAACCCTGCTGAGGAGCCACTACGCACCCGCTGTGCCCACCCTCATTCGTCGGCACGAATTCTACCGCCGCGACCAGAAACAAGGTGAGAGCGTCAGCAAGTTTGTGGCAGAGCTCAGGGACCTCGGGGGCTAAGTGCGGGTTTACCGATCTAGACGAAGCCCTGAGGGACTGCGCCGTCCCGGCCTCCGGGATCCCGTCCTGCAAAGCCGGATCATGGCAAAGGGCGACATCTCCTCGCTGACGCCGCAGACGCCACGGGCGGCAGAAGCGACCGGAGATCCGCAGCCCAACTGAAGCAAACCGCACCGCAGAACGGACCACCGCAGGCGACCGACGACAACTACCGAACAGCCACCTCCACGCACCACGGCGACCTCGAGTCCTCCTCAGGCTCGGAAGACGACGAGGAAGATGTCCACCGAATGCAGACGGGCGCGACCGGCGCGACCCACGGAACCGAAGATCAAAGTTCCAGTGTGCCGGCTGCGGGGTGAACATCCAAGGTCAGAATGCCGTTTTTAGACGCGATCTGCCGCCATTGTGACAAACGGGACACATTGCAAAGGTCTGCCGCCTAAAGAGGAACCACAGCTCCAGCAACCGAGACACAACCCTCGAAGACGCGACACCACCAGGCGCAACAACACTCCACCAAGAAACCGCGATCGGGACAGCGAGAGCCGCTGGAGCCGGGAAGCGAGGAACCGCCTTACACGAAGGCCGCCAGCGTGAGGAAACCCACCAAACGGTCATCGTCGGCCATTCCTCCAACTGGGACAGCCGGAAGGTCCACGTGGAGGTCGAGATCGAGGACCGCCCTGCAAAATGGAAGTCGACTCCGGTCGTACCTGTCCATGGTCGCATGGCGGGAAATTAAACGACTAGTACCTTCCATGAAGCGGCACGAGCTGGAGAGCCAAACACTCGTCCTCAAAGATTACCAGGGGAATCGCATCCCGTGGTGTGGGACCGGGGCACTTCAAGGTCACCTTTAAAGGCGCACCGAGATACTCCCGCTAACAGTCGTTGAACGAGACCGCCCCAGCCTATTGGGATTACAATGGTTTGCGCCGCTGGGACTAGAAGTGACCGGCACCAACCACATCGCTCGAAGCAGACTGGGAGGAACAGCTCATGCGCGACTTCCAGGAGGTCTTCGACGGGAACCTAGGCAAGTACCGGGGCCCCAATATCGTTCAGCCTAGACCCCACCATTGCACCCATCCGCCTCAAACCCAGGCGAGTACCTTTGGCTCCGACCCAAAATCGATGAGCAATTAAACAAGCTCATCGAACAGGGAGTCCTCGAGGCCACAGATCATGCCCGATGGGGAGACCCCATAGTCACCCCGATAAAGCCAGACGGGTCGGGTGAGAATCTGTGGGGACTATAAGGCCACCCTAAATCACGACTACAACAAAGCGCTCTACCCCGCCCCAGTAGTACAACACCTCTTGCACTCACTGGGAGGAGGCAGGGTCTTTGCCAAACTCGACCTGGCACAAGCCTATCAGCAACTGCCGGTAGACGAGGAAACCGCCGGGCGCAGACAATAGTCACACACCGGGGGCCTTCCGCTGCAAGAGGCTGCAACTGAGTCAGCGTAGCCCCGGGGTATTTCAAAGCCTGATGGAAAGACTCCTCCGGGGCATAAAAGGGTGGTGCCGTCTTTGACGATGTATTGGTAGCCGGGCTGATCGGAAACAATTAGAGGACCGCCTACGGAAGTACTGAGGAGATTCCAAAACGCGGGCTCAAGGTTAAGAGAGAGAAGTGCCAACTGCACACAACAAGGGTCGAGTTCCTGGGGTATTTACTAGATCAGCATGGAATCCACCCCACCGAGGGCAAAATAAAAGCCATTAAAGAAGCCCGAAGCCCGAAACAAAACGGAATTACAAGCGTTCCTGGGTTAATAAATTTCTACAATGTTTTCCTGCCCCAAAAGGCGACTTCCGGCGGAGCCATTGCATAGGCTGCTCGACAAGGCAGCCACCTGGACGTGGGGAGACGAGAAGAGGACGCTTCAACAGAACCAAGGACCTCTCACATCAGACGCTGTCCTCATCCAGTACAGCGAGACACTCCCCATCACGGTAACGTGCGACGCATCCCCCCTTCGGAGTAGGAGCCATCCTCAGCCACACCCTCGCCGACGGAAAAGAAGCGCCCATCGCTTTTTCTCTAGGACCCTCTCAAAACCCGAACGAAACTACAGCCAATTGGATAAGGAGGCTCTAGCTATCGTCGCGGCCGTAAAGAAATTCCACGAATACCTTTACGGCAGGACCTTCACCATAATCACGGACCACAAACCACTGCTGGGAATACTGGCAGGAGACCGGGCCACACCAATCATCCTCTCCCCAAGGATGACAAGGTGGTCAATTCCTTGCCGCCACACATTACCGGCTAATCCACCGCCCTTGCAAAACAATTCCGCACGCAGACGCCTCAGCCGCACACCGTTGCCAACCCTGGGCGACGACCCGGCACCAACCACGTCTACCCTGAGCATCGAGACCTTACCCAACCTACCCCTGACCGCGTCAGACATTGCCCTAGCAACCAATAAAGACAGACGTCTGGCGCAGGTCCTGAGATGGGTGGGGAAAGGCTGGCGGAAAAAGAGGAAGACAGCGAGTTCAAAGCTTACCGGAGCCGACAAACAGAACTGTCAACACAAAAGGTTGTTTATTGTGGGGGGGGACAGGGTCGTAATCCCGGAAAAATTACAAAAAAAAGTCCTAAGCATGCTACACGAAGGGCACCCCGGCATCGTTAGGACAAAAGCCCTGGCCAGAAGCCACGCCTGGTGGCCAGGGATGGACAAAGAGATCGAAGCCTGGGTAGCCTCCTGCAAGCAGTGCCAGGAATCAAGACCAAACCCCCCGCCGCCCCGAGCCGAGAGTGGGAAACCCCAGGGGTCCATGGTCCCGAATCCACGTGAGATTTCGGGACCAACCAAAGGACACACCTTCCTGGTAACCGTAGACGCTTACTCAAACTGGCTGGAGGTAAGCAACATGAAGACGACCACCACAGACTCCGTCATCAGAGAACTCAGCAAACTCTTCGCAACCCACGGCCTCCCAGATGTCATCGTATCGGACAACGGGCTCAGTTCACCGCACTACGTTCGAGAAATTCCCTAGCAGAACGAGGAATCCGACACGCATAACAGCGCTCGGCGCACCCGGCAGCGAACGGTAGAAGCTGGAGAAAATGGTCCAATTTACAAAAAGACCATCCAAAAGATCGAAACCGCGACATACAGGACAAGATAAATCGAATACTCCTAATTCAACACATAACCCCGGCGTTTCTTCCCCACTTTCCCCACTTGTGTTTTGACCCCAATAAACGAGCTGAACCAAGTCACTGACTCGCGTCATTTGTTCGTATGAGATATACGACAGTGCTGATTTTTAAAACCTCATTTGGCTATTATTTATTTCACAATGCATGAAATAGAGTTTGTTTCTCAAATACAATGCTGCCTGTTAATTATTTGCTTTATTTAGTTTTGATTGGAATGCACATAGAGTTAGGTTAAGCTAATCACACACCCAAAGGTTGACTGTCACATTATTCTTGATGGGGTTAGGTTCAATACATTATATCCATTTAGGGTTATATCCTTGTGAGTGTTGCATCATGTGGGGGAAGAAGGTTATGTCATATCCAGGGGTGGGTGGGTTATGCACATCATTTCTGGTGTGAGCTGATGATGTCACTGATTAAACAAACAGATAAGGTGCCATTTAAAAATGTATACTCTCTTATTATTTTAGAGTTTAAAGCAGATCCAATTGCAATAAAATACAAGCTGAGCGAAGAGAAAAATTGCTTTTACAGCACCTTTAAGTTTCAAAAGTCTTTACAGCACTGTAAGTAGTTGTAAACAGGGCAAAAGAGGCCTCCATTTGATCTAGCAAGAAATGCCCTGTTACCAAGGTTACCTGACATCTCAAGGACACATAAAACTAGCACATTCTTATTATAATGGTTCCTACCCTTACAAAGAAATTAGATGAACAAACCTTGCTGTACTGTCATTAAAAACACAGAGGTCTTGCCAAATTTCTTATCTTTGCCTTTGTTGCTAAGTAACTGCTATGCAGTTGCTTCTAAAGTGTACTGTGCATGTATTCAAATTTAAAACATGTGTAATTTATAAATGTTTTTGAAACATTTTCTCTGGACTTTTGGACCCTGATGTTTAGGGTATAGTGATTCACTACACTGGTAAATAAAGCAAAACTGCCATTTTGATCCCTTCCAATTGTTTAGATAGATTGTGGAATGCCACAACATTCAGCTAGTAAAAAATATACCTTGATGTGTATTCATTAAACACCAGCAAACATCAGACAGGTTAAATGGCAGAAATGAAATAAAAAGCAGTTAAAAGCAAATCAAGAGAAACATAACAACAGACAAGAATTAACTCATCTCATTCAACACTATCTCATTTAAATGGTATAGAACTTTCAGAGCTACTGGAAACAAGATTGTGGGAACTTAGCCTGGATGGTCCTGAAGGAAGTGTCTTTGGTTCTTCCAGCTTTATCTTTTTTACGTATGTAGCAGCAGCATAATATAGCTAACAAAACTCCAGATGATACTTCCTGTACTCTTTACTATTAAAGAAACACTTTGGTGAATGAGCATAATGTGTCCAGCAAAATATATAAGTGATCACACGAAGTACAGGAACTTCATTGTTAGATTTACAACCTGCCTTTCCTTTGAGGTATAGAAAGAAATGTACAGTTTTCCTATAATAAACTTGTGAGATAGGCTGGGTTAAGAGAAGGTAATGAGTCCAAAGTAAATCAGTGGGCTTTGGCAGAGAATAGACTTGATTCTGGGTCTCTGTGATCCTAATCCAAGACCTGAATTTTAAATTAGACTGATCTTCTCTAATCCCAGTTGCTATGTATTTTTCAGAGAAAGAAAATACTAACTGTCCATGTTGCTTGGATCCACTGTTAAAATATTCAGATTCAGTGGCTCTGCTGAATTCCACCTCTGGAAATAATGCAGCTTACATGGCATGGTCTTCCAAAATTTTACAAACATATCTATAATGATGATCACCAAACTCTAAACAGATTACAGTGCCAAAGTATTCAATTGGCTAATAATATAAAAACAGTATATTAATGGTGTTAATGTAACTGGTGTTAGATATTAGGATTTTCCAATCTAGAAGGTTTATACTGTAGAAGTTTCCAGTTTTCAATGTTCTTGTAAAATGACAAAAAAGTGGCTATTAACTGGGCAGATTGTTTCCCAGTAAAGGGGATAGTCCTCTGGACTATCCTTGATTTTCCAGGGATATGGAAGCATACTCCCTAAATATATTTCCCTAAATCAAGAACAGTCTATCCCATCTGGTTGATGAAAACTTGAAGAAATTTCTTATAAACCCATTAATCCAGTTTTGGATTTTGTAGGTAGATACATTGGGAATCAAAATTAGATTAGCTCTGGAGTCCATTGACATAAAAATGAAATATATTTAACCAAACTGGTTAAGTATTTAGACATGCAATTTATCTTATCTGTGCTCACAATGTATTTAACTAATCATGCCATTGCACTTTCTAAAGGAATCACTTATTTTTATGTTTTTAAAGAAACAAAATGCCATTACCAAAGTTACAGGTTAGAAGGGAAAGAAGTATATGAAGAAAAAGGATTTTTTTTCTTTATGTGCTCTTTTCTTGCTAAATGTCAACTTCTCTTATAGAATGTAGCTTTTGGGCACCAGGGACCAGTTCCATGGAGAGAGATTTTTGTGGACCAGAGGATGCATTGTTTTGTGTGCTGCCTGCATCCCGCAGATGGGCTTTCATTTGTTTGTGATGCCTGTCCATGGATTGGGGGTTGAAGACCCCTGTCTTACATGGTTTATTTCCAGTTAATTACTGTGAAAAGATGGAAGGGTTGATTGGAATATTCTAGATATTATGCATAATTCATAATCACCTATAAAAATAAACATTTTACATAGTATCCACTAGATTACAGGTAGTCCTTGCTTAATAATGGTTTATTTGACAACTGTCACAGATACAAGAAGTTATGATGGCCTTAGTAACCCAAGCCATTGTAAATGGTGGTGTAGTGTTCCCCCAAGTCCCTGCTTTGTCAGGCAAGTCAGTTTTACAACCCATTTCAATAATCTGTGATCATATGACTGTCACAATGTTTTTAATGACTTCTGGCAAAAACACCCATTCAAATGAGTTCACTTAATGACCGCCATGTACACTTAATGACTTCTGCAGAAAAGGCCAGAAAATTACTTTCGGTTATATGGAATAGCCTTTTCCCAGTAGTACAGAAGTCCCCAGGAGTTTTTTCCATGTAGTTCCTGGATGTTTATAAAGAAATATTACATGGTTGTTTTAACTATCTTTCTATTGCTGTTTTTCTGAATATTATTGGTGTTCCGGACTAGCAGGCTCGTAGCCTGCAAATCTGATTGGCCCGCTGATAATCGATCGTGATTGGTCACCATAGACTGATGCGATTGGCCAGTAAACGGGCTGCCGCGATTGGCCCTGCCAAGAGCGGCAAACTCAAATCGCCTTCATTGGCTGCCTAGCCGCAGCCAGCCCTATATAAGGGGCTGCTGCGGCTGGGGTTAGTTGCTCAGATCTGAAGTCACAAATAAAGAGCTGTTGTTGCTATCTGAGTCTTGCCTCCGTTCTTGAACCGTCCTCCCAGATCCAACACTGGCAACGAGGATGGGATACGGAGGCAACGAAAGCTATTGAATTGAGCTAGCCGAAGGAGCACATGGCTGACAGAGCGCAACGACGGCGACATGGCCAGAAGCGCTATACCACCCGCACCATTTGATCCAGCTAGCGAAGACTGGGACTCGTACATGGACAGATTTCAAATGTTCCTGGAGTCCAACAACCTCAAAGATGCCACGCCCAGCAAGAAACGAGCCGTTTTTCTAACCCATTGTGGACCAGCCGTTTTTAAGTTGGCTAAAGCCTTAGCAAAGCCAGCTGAAGTTAAAACCATGGATTGGGACACCCTTGCTCCCATCCTGCGCAACCATTACGCCCCAGCCGTGCCAACTCTCATTCGCAGACATGAGTTCTACCAGGGGACCAACGTGAAGGTGAGAGCATTGGGGATTTTGTGGGGAGACCTGAGGAACCTGGGCGGTTTGTGTGGCTTCGCCAACCTCGAAGAAGCCATGAGAGATCGCATCATCCTTGGCCTCAGAGACCCAACCGTCCAGAGCAAGATCATGGCCAAGGGAGACATCTCGCTTGCAGATGCCATAGCAGACACCACAGCAGCCGCCACAGCAGCCGAAGCCACTCGTAAATCGGCAGCACGAATGCGTCGAACCAGCGGGACCAACCACCAACCCACCAACGATGCTGGGAAACCTTCAGAGGAGTACACATCGACCACCCATCACGAAGATGTCGAGTCATCCTCAGACAGTGAGGAAGAAGAAGTCCACAGGCTCCAGTCAGAACGTGAGCAACGGGACCAGCAAATCCAACTACCAATGTGCCGGATGCGGGGGAAACCATCCCCGATCCGAATGCAGATTCTTAGACGCCATATGCCGTTTGTGCGAGAAACGGGGACACATCGCAAAGGTATGCAGAAACAAGAGAAATTCCAGCCCCAGAGGGAGCAGCCCAAAGAGAAATGATGTCAACGTCACCACGCAGAGGGACTACCCTAGCAACCAGTGGAACCGATACAGCAGACCCCGAAGGTTTAACGACACCCCCAGAAGAGAGGAGGCTCATCAAACCATCACCATCGGCTACGCTTCATCACTTGACGCTAAAAAGATCCGAGTAGAGGTCACCATTGAAAACAAACCATGCAACATGGAAGTCGACTCTGGGTCATCACTATCCATGGTATCCTGGAGAACACTCAAGCAGCTAATCCCCAACATCCGACGCCAAGACCTCAGCAGTCAGAGACTCATACTGAAAGACTATCAAGGCAACCGGATTCCAGTCGCAGGTACCCGCCATGTGCAGGTCTCGTTCAAGGGACATGATGCAATTCTACCACTCACCATCGTAGACCGAGACCGGCCAAGTCTATTGGGTCTTCAGTGGTTCACGCCATTAGGAATCGGAATGGCTGGCATCCATCATACTGAAGACAATGACTGGGAGGCAGCTCTCGTCCACGACTTCCAAGAAGTGTTCAACAAAAGCCTAGGCAAGTACAAGGGGGCCCCCATTTCATTTAATCTTCGCCCCGACATTGCAACCATTCGCCTAAAGCCATGCCGAGTTCCCTTTGCTCTCAAATCCAAAATTGACGAGCAACTGGACAAATTAATTGCGCAAGGCGTGTTAGAACCTATTGACCACGCCCGATGGGAGACACCAATTGTCACCCCCATAAAGCCTGACAGGTCCATAAGAATCTGCGGTGACTACAAGGCCACCCTCAATCACGCGCTACAGCAGAGAGCTTACCCAGTACCAGTTGTTCAACATCTCCTGCATTCACTTGGGGGTGGCAAAATGTTCACAAAATTAGATCTGGCCCAAGCGTATCAACAGCTGCCAGTTGATCCCGAGACTGCAGAAGCCCAAACTATAGTCACACATCGTGGTGCATTCAAATGCAACAGGCTCCAGTTTGGTGTAAGCATAGCCCCAGGCATCCTTCAAAGCCTGATGGAGAGACTATTACAAGGGATAAAAGGGGTCGTGTCCTATTTTGATGATGTATTAATAGCAGCACCCACAAAAAAACAATTAGAAAAACGCCTCAGAACAGTCCTACAGAGGTTCAAAAATGCTGGCCTCAAGGTTAAGAAGGAAAAGTGCCAGCTTTGCACAGAAAGGGTGGAGTTTCTTGGCTACCTCCTTGACAAGCAAGGAATCCACCCCACAGAAAAGAAATTGGCAGCTATCAAAAACGCCCAAGACCCAAAAAACAAAACCGACCTCCAAGCCTTCCTGGGACTTATTAACTTTTATAACATCTTCCTACCCCAGAAGGCGACTGTTGCTGAGCCCCTTCATAGACTACTCGATAAAAGGGCCTCCTGGATTTGGGGATGTCAGGAGGAACACGCCTTCCAGCAAGTAAAAGACCTCCTTACCTCAAAGGCAGTACTAATTCAGTATAACGAGACACTACCTTTGACTGTCACGTGTGATGCCTCACCATTTAGGGTGGGGGCCATCCTGAGCCACGTCCTACCAAATGGCTCAGAAGCACCAATTGCATTTTTTTCACGAACTCTATCAAAAACAGAAAGAAACTATAGCCATTTAGATAAGGAAGCCCTTGCTATTGTCTCTGCAATTAAAAGATTTCATGAATATGTTTATGGGAGACCATTTTCTATTATAACGGATCATAAGCCACTACTTGGGATCCTGGTGGGCGACAAACCTACTCCACACATTCTCTCCCCCAGAATGACGCGATGGTCAGAATTTCTCGCTGCCTACGACTATCAATTAAAGTATTGCCCGGGGAAATCTATTCCCCACGCAGATGCCTTGAGCCGCTCACCGCTACCCGAGCCACAGGAAGACCCAGCTCCCACACTCCCGGTACTGCAAATAGAGACAATGCCATCGCCTCCACTAATGGCCCAAGACATCGCCTTTGAAACCAAAAGAGACTCTTGTTTGGCATGAGTTCTTGGCTGGGTGGAGAGGGGATGGCCAGATTACGACACTAAGGAAATGTTTAAGCCATTTAAAAACAGACAAATGGAACTTTTTTTCACAAAAGGGGTGCGTCTTGTGGGGAGACCGAGTTGTTGTACCAACTAAGTTACAAAAAAGGGTCTTGCAAATGCTACACGATGGACACCCGGGCATCGTGGGTATGAAAGCGCTGGCAAGAAGTTACACCTGGTGGCCAGGTATGGACAAACAAATTGAAACCTGGGTTGCCTCTTGTAACAAATGCCAGGAAAACCACTCAGCTCCACCTAAAGCCCCACCAGCAGAATGGGAAACACCCAGGGGTCCTTGGTCTCGCATTCATATTGACTTTGCGGGACCTACGAGAGGCCACACCTTCTTAATAACTGTAGATGCCTACTCAAACTGGCTTGAGGTCAATAAAATGAAAGCAACCACTACTGAGGCAGTCATTAAAAAACTGAACAGACTCTTTGCCACACCCGGGTTACCAGATGTCCTGGTCTCTGACAATGGGCCCCAATTTACTGCCTTAGCCTTTGAACATTATTTAGCGGAACGGGGCATCCGACACGCACTCACATCGCCGGCTCATCCTGCGGCGAATGGCCGGGCTGAACGAATAGTTCAGTTTACAAAGAAAACCCTGCAGAAAATGGATCAAGGTAACATCCACGACAAAGTCACTAGAATGCTGCTCCTACAACACATCACACCAAACAGCACGACCAACAAGAGCCCAGCTGAACTCCTGATGGCCAGGAAACTCAGATCGCCTCTAGATCGTTTGCACCCTGCCTACACCCTGAAAAGTCCCTGGGTTCCAGCAGCAAGCATCGTGTTTTCAAGGTAGGAGACCTTGTTTTAAAAAAATTTTCTGGGGATCCCCTTGATTCCTGCCCAAGTAACTCAAGTTACGGGTCCCGCTCCTACCGTCTACTCACCACTGATGGCAGAGCATGGAAACGCCATATTGACCAACTGCACTCCAGACTAACCACATCTTCCAACCCTGACCCTAATTTTGACACTAGGGGGAGGGGAAGCAGTGAACTCAGAATTAGAACCAACACCTGTTTATTCTGAGCTAACACCGAGATCACCGCACCATGGTTGGCAACACTCACTAGCTGCAGCTGAGACTGGACAGTCAAACGCTTCGCCAAGAAGCAGCAACCAGGCAGGTTCAGCGAGCCCTGGGAGCCATGTCAGTAACAGCGAGGCTGAGGACTTCATCACCCGGGGGCACCAGAGGAGAGCCCTAACCATGGCACCGGTTCACCGTTCCTGTTTGATCCAGCAAGCAGTCCATCTGAACCCGGATTTGAACAGGGACAATTGGAATTGGAAGTCAGGCAGACAGGTGCGAAGACCTGCCTACCTGCGAGACTATATTACTCCACCCCTTAAACGGAACCAAGAGGGGAGGGGTGTTCCAGACTAGCAGGCTCGTAGCCTGCAAATCTGATTGGCCCGCTGATAACCGATCGTGATTGGTCGCCATAGACTGATGCGATTGGCCAGTAAACGGGCTGCTGCAATTGGCCCTGCCAAGAGCGGCAAACTCAAATCGCCTTCATTGGCCGCCTAGCCGCAGCCAGCCCTATATAAGGGGCTGCTGCAGCTGGGGTTAGTTGCTCAGATCTGAAGTCACAAATAAAGAGCTGTTGTTGCTATCTGAGTCTCCATTCTTGAACTGTCCTCCCAGATCCAACAATTGGTACTGCTCAAGTAGGTCATCCCAAGTCCATTAGGATGGGGACAGTTTATATAATCTGTCAAACAGATCAAAACATGATTGGATCTCTTAAATACAACTTTTATTGTTGAATTGGAAACTGAACATTTCATCTTCTTCCTCTTCCTTCCTCTTCCTCCTCTTTATTTACATTTGATTACCTTCTTTACCCTGAGCTACATTACTGCGACATTTCAGTGAAATCAATGAGGAACATTTTTCCCCATGCTACTTCAAACAAATATTGCTGCAAAGAACAAATAACACATAGACAATGTGATTAAAGAGATTAGTATGGTAAGAAGGGAACATATCCTATATAGGGAACTGCAAAGTCATTTTTTGAAATGAGAGTGGACTGGGGGAAAAAGGCTCTTTATTGAATGATGGTAACCTGAGTTAAAGTTGCTTTCAACCTAATTAGCTGAGGCCTTTTTCCTGATAATGATTCCAATCTTCAGACTTAATTAGAACATAATTGCCATTTTAAATTATCTCTGTTTGTTGTTTCAGCATACTTCCAATCCCTCATTGAATTCCTATATCATGTCCTCCACAAAATTATAAAATGATTGTTGAAATACGTGTCACAACAATCCTAGTATTTTGTGTTATATTAAATATTAAAATATTGGATGTGCTTTCTTGCTCTTCTTTTTCCTCAGGATGAATATATTGGTGTAAAATTATTGGCAATTTTATTTATGGGATCAGGAGAGGCGTTTCAATAGAATTTTGAACATTTCTGGTTCTTCACATTCAAACATTCTGTGATCTCCCTAGGTAACAATTTACACTAAAGATAACCAGGACACAATTTTTTAAAACTTGTAATATTGAAGGCTGAGTTGGAGTTAGTTCAGTTGCCTGTTGGTAGTTATTTTGTTCATTTGTATTTTAAATATCTTATGTATTTATTATCGTAAGCATTAAGATAATAAACAGATTATATTTTAAATATCTGTTATTTGGACATTTTGGTTTATGCTGATAATGGTTAAATTAGGCACTAGGCTTTGTTCATCTAGAGCAAGGGTCTTCAAACTTGGCAGCTTTAAGACTTGCGGTCTTCAACTCCCAGAATTACTGAGCAAACATGACTGGAGAAGGAATTCTGGGAGTTGAAATCCACAAGTCTTAAAGCTGTCAAGTTTGAAGACCCCTGATCTAGAGCCTGGATAAGCAATGCCATGGTGATGCAGTGGTTAGAATGCAGTACTGCAGGTTATTTTTGCTGACTGCCAGCTGCTTGCAATTTAGCAGTTAGAATCTCACCAGGCTCAAAGTTGACTCATCCTTCCATCCTTCTGAAGTTGGTAAAATGAGGACCCAGATTGTTGGGGACAATATGCTGACTCTGTAAACCACTTAGAGAGGGCTGTAAAGCACTTTGAAGTGGTATATGAGTCTAAGTGCTATTGCTATTACTTGACAACATGTTATCTGAGAGCAAATATAAAATATAATGTAGTGTGATCCAGACTGACTTTTGACAACCTAATGTCTGGATTTGGTCTGTTTTCACCTAAATATATAAAGATGGTAGGTAGAAGTCATTATACAAGGACTACCATTACTTGCTGTTCTTCTATGCTGCTGCTTATTAACTATTGCTATCTTATAATTTATTGTTTGGTCAGTTTATAACTAAATTATAGGGTATTCAACAAACACAATGAGAAGATGCTTACTATTACATAAAATTAGCAGAATGGAGAGTTATGTACATGATTATTAAAGTTTTTGCAGACTCTATTGTTATTTTCAGACTTGCTCCTAACAAATATTTTAATTATTATATTTGGCAGCCACAGTGTATCTCTAGGTAAGTTATATTTAACAAGGCAATTTAATAAGTTGAAGGCATACAGATGGAACTGAAGGATGATTTTTTTTAGCTGTGTTGATCCGAATCCATTATTGGCTGATCATCTAAAAATGTGCATGAATTCAGAGATAATTAGATTTGGTTAGTGACATTTAAAAAAAAAACACCATTAGTTAATTTACATGGGAGGAGGTCCATTCCATCTTCTACATAGCACTTTCTCTTCAAATTCTTGCCAGGCTGTATAGGATTGAGAGTGCAATCTAGAGATGATGTTTATTTCTTACTTGCATTCATACGTTATTGTTTCTGCAGAGAAAATAATTTTGTTTTGTTTTATTTTTAATAGCCCTTGGAAAATGAGGCAAGGTTCTGTCACATTTTGATTTATAGAGTGCCTTTTGACTCAGTAATCAAAAAGAAAGAGAGATGTGTATCATGGGATAACAAGATTTATGAAATATGAAATCCATATGCCCCTGTTTTGTGGATGGTGTCAGAATGAGAACTCAGGTGAGAAAAGAGACAGAAGGGCTGGAGGTAGGAAATAAAGCTGGGACATGATTTACAACAACTCAGGACTGAATACAGATGTATGAATGCACAACTCTTTCGCTTGTAATATTTGAGGCCAATGTGAAAGCCTTCTGGGAAAAACAGTAATTACCAGCTGGGATTCTGACATTCAGCTGAGTTCTAGTGACATGCGCTAGGGACAGATGTAATGTTCAAAACAATTAAATATTAAAGGGGAATGAAGGACAGCAGAGGAGGAGAAGCCTGGAGCTATTTTCTTTTACCCAATGGTTTTAATAAGAAAGGTAGATATTTAAATGGAGAAGTCCCACAGGGTCCCATTGCTCTACAAGAAGTTTGGAGGGAAAAGTATCACTGCTGCAAAATGCAGTCTGACATGTTTGTTTCTAGCTTTCAGAGTCTGAATTTCAATGTATATATATTTTATGCTTCTATTGTTACTGGATGCAACATTTCTGACACCCTAGTGACAACATGTTCCATTATAAAATGATGTAAACAAGCCTCCTGAAGTGTTAACAATGCTAAAGCTATGTAGTACCCTACTACAAATAGGATCCTTCTGTTTTGAGTATGAGAAAACTTCCCTTTTCAATTATAGTTTCCATTTGGGTTCTAAACCTGGAATGATATGCTAGCTGGAAGTCATGCAACATATGGAACAGATAATACTAGCTTAGAAAAGTAAAGATGAAGCTAAAAAGCTATTGTATGAAAAAGAAGATTTCTTCACTTTTATTCTAGATGGGAAGGTTACTATCGATGTGTGATAGCTGCTGGGAAATAGATTTGATATAAGCAATAGGAGAGACATGTATGTCTACAACTATTTACCCTGGTACTCTGATGGAACCTCTTCACCCATGATTCTCTATAGAAGTATGGAATATCCCTGATTAATGATCTGTGCTTGATAATGCAACTATAGTCAGAGTCCTCCAGTGAGAAAAACAGTGTTTTAACTGCCTTTCAAATGAGATGATGTTTAATCTCCTGCACAATGGGTGAGATGGGATGGGGATTCTTTTTTCTCCAGATCAAAAGAAAAAATTGATATAGTTGGCCTTGTGAATAAATTGAAAAAAACTTAGATTTCCTTGATTACGTGTGAGCTGAGTGAGTTGACATTGAGTTGACAGTGTCGCATAGACTAAATTTATGAACCCAAGAACTGACCTTGATTTCTAAATCACTTCTTTGATTTATTTATCCTTGCGATTAAAGACAGACTTTCTTTTGAACAGATAACTTCTCTTGGGTGATTTTCTTTATTTCTGGAGCTACATTTAATTTGCAATGTTGAAAATTTCTTCTGTATTTGCTTGACTTACAAAAGGTTGGCATTTAAAACAATTAAACATATTCAAATAGAAATTATTATTTTTAACAGAAATAACAGAACAACAGAGTTGGAAGGGACCTGGAGATCTTCTAGTCCAAAAACCCTGCTCAGGCAGAAAACCTTAAACCATTTCAGGCAAATGGTTGTCTAATCTCTTCTTAAGAACCGCCAGTGATGGAGCACCCACAACTTCTGAAGGCAAGCTGTTCCATTGCTTTTTTTCCAGTTTATTTTTGAAGCATTGAAAATTTAAAACCTACTTTTTCATGAATCTGAAACTTCAGACTATGATCACTTGTTTTTTAATCTATCTTTTTGACTAATTTGTTGGATTTATAAAAAAGGATTTCCTTTTTCGCTGATGAAGTAAAGCTATTCAACACCACAGACAATACTGCTACCCTTCAAAAAGACCTTGACTATGTATCAGAATGGTCAGACAAATGGCAACTTCAAATAAATGCTCTGTCCTACATATTGGCAAAAAAATAATAATCAGAAAATAAAATACAGGCTGAATAGTCAAGACCTTGTTGATAATCCAAACTCTGTCAAGGATCTTGGAGTACTCATCTCTAATGATCTAAGTGCTAAAGCCCACTGTAACTACATAGCCAAAAAGGCATTAAGAGTTGTTAACCTAATCTTACGTAGCTTTTTCTCTGGTAATATTACACTACTAACTAGAGCATACAAAACATTTGCTAGCCCAATACTCAAATACAGCTCATCAGTCTGGAACCCACATTACGTATCTAATATTAACACAGTTGAGAAAGTCCAGAAATATTTCACAAGAAGAGTTCTCCACTCCTCTACTGGTTGCAGAATACCTTATGCCACCAGACTTGAAATTCTAGACCTAGAAAATCTAGAACTATGCCGCCTTCGGTCAGATCTAAGTATAGTATATAAAATCATACATTGCAATGTCCTACCTGTCAATGAATGCTTCAGCTTCAACCATAACAACACAAGAGCAAGCAATAGATATAAACTCAAGGTTTATCGCACCAAACTTGATTGCAGGAAATGCGACTTCAGCAACAGAGTGGTCAATGTCTGGAATACTCTACCTGACTCTGTGGTTTCTTCCCCAAACCCCAAAAACTTTAACCTTAGACTGTCTACTATTGACCTCACCCCTTTCCTAAGAGGTCTGTAGCGGGTGTGCATAAGCACACCAACGTGCCTACCGTCCCTGTCCTATTGTTTCTTTTATTTTTTTATTTTTCTTATATGTATCCATGTATTCATAACTGTTTTTACTTATACCTATTATCTTGTAAGCAATTGACAAAATAAATAAAATAAATTAAAAAAAATGAAAAAAATAAATTTTACCAGTAGGGTGTGCTATAGACCATAGCTGCATGTAGAGGCACTGATGATGAATAGGTTCCACTGAAACTTTTGAAAGCAATGTTTAAGGACTTAGGTGCCAAGTTGATCTTTAGAAGCCACGTTTGAGATTCTGAATAAAAGGAGTGGCATTGTTACCAAAGGAAGAACATGTTTTAACTTCTACCATAAATTATAGACCAATATCTTTATCAAACAAATGATTATAAAGTGTTTTTATCAAATTTAGCAGATAGCTAAATTTCCTTTAGCAGGAGTTTACTCATGAAGATCAGTGAAGATTTTTATCTAAAAGATAATTAAAATATAATGTGAGGACTGTATTGGAAGATATTTATAACAACAGAATGAGAAAGAAGCTGCTCTAAAAGAAAGCTTTTGACCATTTGAACTGGCAATTTCTGTTTAAAATTTTAGAAGATGTGGACTTTGATGGGAAGCAGGTCAATATAGATATTTCAAAAGGCCCAAATTATGATTATGGTGATATGAATAAACCATGTGATAGCCAGAAGAGGACAAGTCACAGTTATCCTCTGCTTCCTTTGTTATTTGTTTTGATGGAGTGTTGAATAGAGACATTAGACAAGATGAGCAGACAATGAGATCTTCAAATTGAGAGCTTTTTCTAATGATTTTGATATTATAAGACTCTCTGAAATTATCGAGTTTTTGATGAAAACAATTTAAAGATTTTGTGGCATGTCTAAGATTAATTTTAAAAAAGATGTCATTACAAACATGACTATACAAGAGCTAGACAATCTGACAAAGAATCTGGTTTTAAACTTGAATAAAAGAGTAAATATTTGAGTGTTAGATTGACATATGAATTATGTGTGGTTTCAAAATAACTATCGTAAGTGATGGAGTGAAGTTAAAAAAGATATGTTGAGATTGGAAAAATTGCAAATGTCATTGTTTGCATTGATCTTAATCTATAATGTTTTGCCTTCTACCTGCATTTTACCTATAAAATTATCTTTATTTATTATCTTTATTTATGACTTTCAGTTTAATAATGACAACAAGATATCTCCAAATTTCTTTGGCAAGGCAAGAAACTGAAAATGTGATACAAACTGTGCAGAATGCTAAAGAAAGAGTGGGTTTAGGACTACCAGATTTGAAATTGTACTTTGCAGCTTTTTGTTTAATATGGATGAAAAAATAAGTGACTTGAAGAAATAGACAGTTATTGGAATTAGAAGGATGCAATGTAAGGTTTGGCTGACATGGCTTTTTGTAGTATAATACAGTAAAATTTAATGTAGATTTTTAAAATCATTTTGTTAGATGAACCATATTGAGAATTTGGAATAGGTGTAAGGCAAAATTGTTTCCTAAAATCCATTTATGATTGCTATCCCAAGAAGCCTTTATAGAAGGGAAATTACATATAAACAAAAATGATTTACTTATGCTGTTATACTGAATTTTTATCAAGGAGAATTTAAGTTAAAAACAAGAAAAAAAACCTAGATTTGAAAGGCTTTACATGCCTTTCCTTATATTGAATTAACAGAAAAACTGAAGCTTGATAAGAAAAGTATGAATTTGAAAATACTGAATTTAATGTTGAGTTGGATGTGTACCAGTGATGATTATATTATTATTAAGATGTACATATCTTTTATTGGAAATGGAAAGAGAGGATGAACAAGCAAAAGACTGTTTGATGAAATGGGCAAACTTTTTGCATATAATATACAGTAAGACCAATTGGAGAATATGTGGAAGAAAGGGTTGAAATTACATAATTTTTTATTATATGCAGAGAGAATGCATACCAGAATCTTGTTCTTGAACAAGCCAATGAATAATGTATGAATACAAAAAAGGCAGTCTATTGTACATTTATTGATTTATTATAAAGCATATGATACATTGTCTAGAATTATGAAATATTAAAGTTGCAGTGGTTCAAGATGTGAATGTTGTGTTTGTTTACATGCAGACAGTGTTGAGAATCTGAATGCTGGAGAGCCAGTTTGAGGTACAGGTATTCCTCGCTTAATGACCCTAATTGGGACCGGATTTCCACCACGAAGCAAATATTTGTTAGGCAAAAACATCAAATAATCATACTGCTTAGCTATGGAAGTTCTAAAAATGGGCACATGGCAAGCAGGTCAGCAAGGCAGAAGGAAGCTTATATGCTGAAGAAAGCTTGCCAGACCTGGCCAAGGAGGACATAGGGCAGTGGTGCAGACAGCAGCTGCCCAGGTGAAGATGGTGACTATTGATGCTGTACACCATACTGAAATTTTTACAAATTTAAACTCAAATACGTGCGCGCGCACATACACACACACAGATACACACAAACACACACACGCACATGCACATGCACAGAGTGCATATTAAAGAAATATCTTCTTTATGTTAGAAAATACGGGTGCATTATATTAGGGAAATTAATAAAAGCACAGCCATTAGGTAACATAGAAACCAAAGTCTCCACTACATAGATAATGCCTATGATTATGCATGCAAATTTCTATGTGTCCTTTTGGGGGGGTGGGTCAGTTTACAAACTAAGCAGAAATAAACTGAAATTAACATCTTGGAGAAAACTGAGAAAATGCTTGGACAGATTTACCCACTCCTAAGACATTGCATTCAATATTCTTTTTCAACTGTGTCCAACTAGGGAATTGTTAAACCATGGGAATTCACTGATATAATGAATTTTTGCTATGATGACTAGCAGAAGAACAAAGTCAAAGAAAAATAAATAAATTAGGGTTGCATATCACATTGAATTTGAAGTTTAAAAGAGCTTTGGATCATATGGATATGAAAAGGTAGCAATTTTATGCCGCTCTTTAAACCAAACACATTCCGGCAGGGATCATCTGGTGGGCAATTTATAGGCATAAGGATTTATTAATATTTTGTTTTCAATAGTTTTGCTGGGATTTCCAAGCAAAAGAGGGAAGTACAGCTGGTAAATATGGAACTTGGCAGTATGGCTATGTCTAGTTAGTAAAGGAATTTATCTGAAGGCATATATCATACAAAAAAAAAAATTATATTTTAGATATTATTTATTTCTTATATTTTTCATGATTCTCAAAGTTTCATTTTTGTTGTTATTTGTCTTTTTAATAATTAGGAAAAAGAGAACCTGACAGAGCTAATTGAGCAGAGAATTAATTTGTCTTTGAGTCTTGCCCATCTTAGTTATTATGTTCAAGTGAACAGCTGAATGCTTTTTTAGGTTAGGGGTAATATCAACCAACAATAATGGAGAATATTTGTAGCTCGGGGTTGAAATAAGGGGTCTTTGAAGCTTGCTTGTTTTCTTGCAAATGTTTCATTATCCAAACTAGGTAACATCACCAGAGCTAGTAAGGAGCACTGTTTGCTGTCAGTTTATATTCTGATGGCTTGCCTATCAGTGTTGCTGGAAGTGGTTTTAGAGATTCTTTGTTTGGGCTGTTTAGTGTTGGCTCTTTCACAGTTTCTTGACTGGGGCATTGTTTACTTGATCATTGGTCTGAAGTTAACCTTGGAGATAATCTATGCTGATCTGGGTCAATGGTGGGATTCTACCAGTTTCCCTACTGGTTTGGTGAGCGCACACTTTGTGCATGTGTGCGTAGCTTTCCAAACACCAGCTGAGGTTCTAATCAGCTGAGAGGATAAAGAACAGAAAAGCAGAGGGGCAGGTGAGAGGCCCGATCCTTCGCTTTTCTCTTCTTTCTCCTCTTATCTGATCATTGGAGCTCTTTTTTACTACTGGTTCATCCCAAAAATTGCTATTGGTTCGTCTGAACCAGGCCGAAACAGTAGCATTTCACACAGATCTGGGTGCTGATTGCTGGTGGAGAGGTGCTTAGGTCCTTTTGTTCCCTTTTGGGCTAGCTGATTGTCTCTTTTGCATAATCTATAGATGTTGTTAATGTCTATGTGTCTATTGAGGGCTAATTTGCCAGAGTGCCGGGCTTCTAGAAATTCCCTGGCATTTTTGGATTTGGCCTGGTCTAGGATTGTCACATTTTCCCAATTGAAACTATGGTTAAAACTTTCTATATGTTGTGAAATTAAAGAAATTTCATCATGTTTTCTGACTGCTAGTTGGTGTTCATGGGTGCATTCTGGCAGTCTTCTGCCTATTTGTCCTACGTAGCAGTTGTTGCAGTTCTTACATTGTATCTTGTAGATGACTGAGATATTTTCCTTCTTAAAGCTGTGCCAAAACTGAATATACTTCCATTTTGATCTTCTGAGTTCTAATATTGTGTTAGTATTTTCTTCCATCTTGAGGACTCATGGAAGAAAAGATAGGAAGTGCAGTATAGCATTCAGGTCTCAGAGGGGAAGTATGTGGACCTTAATGGATTGGCTAAGTCAGGACAGAAAAGGGAAGTCTCATCATATTGATTTTCTGTTTGTGATGGTTCTTCAAGGAAGTCCAGACAAGAAGCAAAATCATGTTACTGACTTTGTCTTTATTCTAAGGATGCATTACCAGAATATTTAGAATTACTACTTCTGTCCCTTACTTTTACTCTTCTGAAAACCAGGGAGGGTCCCTTCTGAGACACTTTCTCCATTCTTCTTCATTTGGACTCAAATTTTGTTTATCAGACAATTGACTAGGACATGGTTTTTCCTCCTGTCTATCAAGGTCATGCCCACATACCATTATATTAAGCACCACATTTGTATTTATTTAAATGAACATAGCAAAGAACTATTTACAGGACTTGTTTCTTAGAGCAGTGTAGGAAGTTAAAACCCACCCCTCTCCTAGAAAAATGAAATATTTTAGGAAATATTAAAAGGGCAGAATTTTCCCTAAAAGGGAGGCAGAAACTCAGCCCCCCATCTTTGTTAATGGGCCATTAAGGCCTGGGCCAGTCAATTCCACATAACAAAGATCTACCTCCTTCAGGCAGAGACATTTAATTGCTCTCCATTGCATCACCCAGCAAAATTCAACCAAACTTAGCATACAGACAACCTAAAAAGCTAGCTATGACCTCTGATAGCAACCAATCAGGATACTCTTCCTGTGCCCCAGGAAATTCAAAGCCCAGAGAACGCATAAAACCCAGGCACTCTCAGCATCTCTTCCCTTTTTTTCGCCCAAGATCTCCAAGGCATGCGATCCTGTTTATCAATAAACCTTCTTTCCAAGCAACTTTTATGAATCCAGTGTCTTTTCCCCACTTAGAACTGAACCCAGAAGGATATTTCTTCCAACAGCAGCATTCAAAACAAAAAGAACAGTTTGTTGCAGTTCTTTGTGAGATATCTTCCACACTGATATGGGATTAGTGCTAATATTATCGTATTTTTGGTTAAAACCTACTTACTAAGCATCTAAAACTGGATGTGCAGTTTTAATATTTCTTACATTTTAACACCCTTGGTAACACTGTTGTATTCGGAACGTCAAAAGCAAAAACTAATGATCAGTATGATTGCCAGTTTAGTTTGTTTAAAATTAAAGATCTATTTCAGGCTCATGGATTAATACCCTCTAGGTGCTGGAATTTCAGACCTACTTAATAACTTGCATCGCTGCGGGATGCAAGCATACACCAACACAAATCCTGACAAAAATGCCTGATAAAAATGTTGCTGAGCTATCCTGATCCTCACTTGCCTAGAGGCTGCAGTTGACAATAATCGGCTGGATGTTACGCATTAATGTCTACAGTCTATAATCTGCCACTGAAAGTGTTGAAAGTCTTTGGGATCTGTACTATATCACAGAAGGCCGTAATAACTGTGTCAGAGAATCTGGTTCCTTCAAGTGTCAGTTCAAATAAATTTGACTCTATTACTGCTGGCTTAAGATCCAGAGAGAAATACAGTTGTCTTTGAGCGATCAGGGCAATGAATCACAAGGGTTACCCTATCCGGGATGCCTATAGATGTTGTAGCCAACAAGGCTTTGAGACATTCCCTTTCAAAACTAAGACTTTAGTTTTACTGGCATTTAACTGAGTGAAATGATGCATTGTAGAACAATTTTGAACAAAATTGGAGCTAATTTATGGAATGCTTCTAAAATTTAGGACACATGACTCCTAAAGGAGTGACATTTAGGGAATTTGTGGACTGCTTGAATGCTACCGGTTGCTACTGGGTAGCACAGGATCATGTGATCTTCATTTTCAACTATTGTGATGGTTTCCCAACTAATCTCACAATCCCTTGCTCCATTTCCCCATCCAGCAGCAGCAATTTACCTGTCACCTAGAAAAGGAAAGGGAGGCGGAAATCCACATCAATCTTTCTTGCCCATGCCACCCACCTGCACAGTCCCCATGCACCTTCTCTACCTCAACAGTACCTCTTGTGCATCATGTGCACCTTCAAACACAGTTCCTGCTCCACCCTGCTCCCATGCATACTTTTCCCAACCTCTTATGCACCCCCATGATCCTCCCTTGATCTGTGATGCTCCAACATGCATTCCCTGACCTGTACCACACCTCTTGGCCATCCCAATATACTTTCCTGGCCATATCACTTTCTTGTGCACCATCCCTGACCTGCAAGGCAATTCTTGTGCCCTTCCAAGCAACCTCAGGCATACTTCCTAAACTATGCTATCCCTTGTTTGCTATCCCAGCCAGCACCTCCCGTGCATCTATGTGACCCCCATGAATTCATCTTCACATTGCCCCTGGACACTCTACTTGAACTTTGGGGCATCTCTTGCACATCCTCATGACTTCCATGCACCTTTGAGTTGCACTACACCTCCATACATCCTACCCAACCTCTCCAGCATTTTTTACTCACCTCAGGGTACCCTTCCCAACCTACCCACCCATCCACACATTTCCTGAGTTTTGTCACATCTTTGATGCACACTCCCACATCATCTCAAGCCACATGGCACTTGTCAGGCACTCCCCATGCATCATCATTCTTCCTTCACTCCCTGGCTCCCTCTCCCACTCAGCAGCAGTCACTTACCTACTTGCTGGCCCTGGATTTGGAACTTCTTCCTAACTTCTCTTGACTTTCTCTTCGCAAGCTTCTGATAAGTAAAATAACTCAGAAAGCTGAAAGAAATTTGAAAGAGGCAGGCAGGCAGGAAGTAAAGAAAGAAAGAAAATTTCTGCTGCTCCATGCCAGCTTCCCACTAGGAAACTTAAAGAGGAATCTGGCAGAAACTCAGAAGTCTCTGCCTTCTTGTCAATCCATGGTCATTCTGTGTCTCTGCTTAGGTAAGGAAATATCACTGAAACAATGACCCAATGGGTCACGGCTTGTCTAATTATGTTGTAAAGTTAATCTAACATTTCAAGCAGCGCTCTTCAGGTAGCATAGTATACAGAAGCTCTATTCACATGATGAGACAAAAATGCATGAGCAGTACTGGAGCAATTGGAGAATGGATCTTTGTTTCATAATTTGTAATGCTTAGATCAAAGTCTGTTGTATATTTAGCATAGCTTAAATCAGTGGTATCAAACTCATGGGTCGTGGGCCAGATGTGTCCTGCGCTGGCCCTGCCCATGCCCAGGTAATGAAAGGGGAAAAAAGTCCTAGCATATCATGTGACACCACCATAACAATGCAAGTTTGACACCCCTGGCTTAAATGATTAGGGTAAAAGAATCAGAGAAGTAGCCCATTTCAGAAACTAGAGAAAACAGATATTTGGGCATATTAAAGATGTTTGTGATCTTTAATCATCATGATAGGTAATGGTTTGTGATCTCAGCTTTTGTAGATCATAATGGACCATTAGCTGCAAGAGTACTGCCTAAACAAATAGCTGTTGAGAAAAAGAATAGTAGGTGTGGGAAGTAAATTGATAAATTGGGAGACATGAGAGAAGAAGAGTTATTTATAATGGCCATAAATGCAGTGGTGGTATTCCACCAGTTCTGCCTGGTTCTGGAGAGCCAGTAGTCGCAATGAGCAGCAGAGGCTGAACCAGTTCTCTCTGCTGCTTTGTGTTTGGCCCACTTGCCCGCCTGGGCAGCTGCTTCACATGGTGCAGAAAAGCACCGCACAGCAGCTGCTGCAGCAACCAGCATCGTGCAGGCTTGCAGGAGGTGAGTTAGAATGCCTTTGCACCTGCACAAATGCCTCTGCACCTGTGCAAAGTGCATGCAAAGTGTATGCACATACGCAAAGTGCGCCCACCAAGCCACACCCACCAAACTGGTGGCAACTTTATTTGAATACCACAACTGCATAAATGCATATGACCCAGGTATTCTTGCATCTATGAGTTAGTGCATATATATTATATAAGAAACAATGATATTGGTTTAATTCTTAATATTGTGTTAAATCTTCTAATGAATAGTCATTGAATTATTACAACACTTGGACATAATATCCAATGAATAGCCATGCTTTTCCAACATCCACAATGCCATTGGAAAGGTACTACGGAAATAATTTCACCCCTAAGACTGAGCTATTCTGTAGGAAAACACCCCCACCCCCAGAAAATGCAAAAACTTTTGGTAAGTAGGCAGTCTCAACTTATTATTTCTGGTAGTAAGTAAATACATATATAACATCTTCCAACAAAATGGATAACTGCACAACTTTATCAAAAAGTTCCATGACTACTCAATTTACTATATCACAACTAACACAATGAAGGAAAGCAAATATTTGTAAGTATTGGACTATGGAGCCCTTGCTACCCTTTGAGCTTGGTTGCTTTCTTCCAGACATTTCATTATCAAAATAGCTAACATCAATGCTAGAAGGGACTAGGTTGTGCTCTCAACTATCATTTCAACTGAGATACAGTGAGCATCCTAGACCAAACTAAATGCAAACACCTAAATTTACATCCTTTCTAGCACTCAATGCCCTGGTAAGCAGGAATTAACACCAAGTAAACAATAAAGCAGAAAACAAAATCTAACAATCAAGCCAAGAAGTAAACCACACCCTATCAACACTGGTTGGGCAAGCGAATGTATATAAATAGGAAGCAAACTCCAACATTCCTTTGCATTGATGATGTTACCTAGTTGAGTAATGAAATGTCCGCAAGCAAACAACCAAGGTCTGAGAACATTATGGGTTTCACAGATCAACCCTGAACTACATATATTAACTTCTGTTGGAAATAGACTGAATGACCATCATGAATTACTGATTACTGTCTAAAGCATAAATATATAGGATGATCAAAAATCATAGGGCTCAAGGCAATGAAATCCTGAGGTAAGCAAAGACAGTTTATAAGCAGCATGATTTTAAAAGCCTGTATCTTGGGAAATGTACAGAATACAGAATAGAATCATAGAAAGGTTTTTTAAAAAGGCATCTTAGGGAATTTTCTTAGCACGATACATTAGGAAAATTACATGCAGCAAAGGAGAACACAAGTCTTGAGCATGACCTTATTTTGAACAATGCCTCTGGGCCTCCCAAAGAACCCACAGGAATACTTATAATGTAATATGTTGAATGACAAGAGACAAGTGCTTTGTGTGCCAAGTAATATGTGATTGGCTTCACCTACCCTGATGACTATTTTGTAAGGATGCCCATCACTTTCTCTAAGAATATAAATTGTGCCTATAGTTATGTGAAAAAGGGAGAAAATTCAATAAAGGAATAGGGTTTTTTTCTCTTAAACAATTGAAGTAATACGATTGTATATCTCTAATATGCAATACATACGGGAAAGCAGATGTTGATTGTAGATCAATTAGCTAACAGATCTTTTAATTTTATCCTAAATTGTGTTACTTCCCTTCGTCATCATCAAATAATGCGATTGATTTTTTTAACAGAATTTGAGACTCACACAGTTTTCAAAGAAAGGAATAGTGTTTACTGGTTTTCTGTTCTTTTCAAGAAATAGTAAATGTTGTTAAATCTAATACACATAGACAATTTTATTGGAATTAAATGATGAAGAGTTATCTAGCAAATCTCCTCTGCCCCCATTAATGAGGCTTATACTGAAGTTCCTCCCAAGCTTTATATAAGTAACATTTTGTGATTTTAACAATTTAACTCAAATATTATATCTAAGCATCCGATCACAATGTAAATGGATTTAAACAGGAGAGAAAAGTTTTTATTCTATTTATTTGCTGATTGACATCATAATTTTAATTCAAATTAAAATCTAATAGCATTTCCTAGAATGCTGAGAAAACTTTGATATAGTTTCCTGGAGATTTCTGAAGTAGGTTTTGATTTTTTATGAGTTCACTTAAAGTTTTTCATTATAGAGAGATATACTTCATTCAATAATTTCCAGTGGAATGACCTTTTCAAATTTATATTACAATTCACTTTTAAAATGCCTCCTTTGCTTTTTCATTCGGATTTTGAGCCCTTTGTTTATGCTCCTGGAAATTCTGAAACATGAACGGTATCATAGTAAGTGACACTTACTGCTAAATTTTTATTTATTTATTTATTTGATTTATATTGCCACCTATTCGCCCATGGCGACTCAAGGCAGCTTACAGAATGTAAAATCATATTTAAAACAAAAAATAAAAATAAAAACAATAAGAACTAACAAATGGAATCAAATAAATTAGTAAAGTACAATAGAACAAAATTTGGGAAAACAAAAAACAAAACAAAAACAAAAACCAACTCCCACCCCCCCCACCCCGATGACAGTGGGTCACACTAGCTGATGGGTTCCATCCCTCTCTGGGTTCCCCAGGCCCACTGGCAAAACCAGGTCTTCAATGCCTTTTGGAATAGTATTAATGAGGGGGCCATTCTAATCTCTGGGGGAATGATGTTCCAGAGAGATGGAGCCACCACAGAGAAGGCCCTTCTTTTAGATCACACCACGTGTATCTCCCTCAGGGGTGGGACCCACAGCATTTTCTAACTCCTCGTTCTAATGGATCAGGTAGATGTCACTGGCAAGAGATGTTTCCTCAGATAACCTGGATGATATGCAGATGATACCTTAAGTTTGATAAATATATCAACAATCTGTATCCCTGACTTTATTTTATTGATGCAAAAGTATAATCTAAATCAAACTGAGTCTTAGAAATAATGCCAACATTTTAGGGCTTGACGTTTTAACTTGTTTTCTGATATTTATGTTTATATTGCTATAGTCATTTTAGAGAGTTTTCTCAATCATTATATTAAACATTTGCTTCTGTTTTGGCACAGATTAAAAGGGCTTTCCTATTTCTATTCCTTTATTCAGTTATGTTTCTACAAACCATTACATAATTTTTAGGCAGATCATCTTTAGAGATTTTAATTGCCTCCTGGTAAAGTTAGATTTAATTACTATTGAGCATTTTGTCTCTGGTTCTAGACTGTCTGCTGTTTTCTATGTTTTAGAAAAGGCTAAAAAACATAAAACATTATTGCTCATGCACAATAGATGACTGAGAAAGCCAAAGAATGTCACACAGAAATCATGATAATTCAGTGATTATAATAAATAATCCAATTGTATTGAACATGTCAAGCTGTAGAATTGCTTATTTAATGTGAGAATTCCAAAACATCTCATTTTCTTTATGAGAAACATATACACAAGACAAAAAGCTACAGTCTAGGCAGAATATGGTAAAACAGATCAGCTCCAGGCTGACAAAGGAGCAAGAGAAGGCTACACTATCCTTATTCAGATTTAATTCATTCAGTTTATATGCTGAATCTATATATTGAAGGAGACCATACCGGAATAAAATGAATGTGGTGTTAAATGCCTACATCATGCTGATGACATTACTCTGATGGATGAAATTGTAAATGACCTGCAAGCTCTAGTTATTAAAATCAGAGGCATGGTAGAAAAAAAATGGGAGGATTAAACATAAAGGCAACCAAACTAATGGCAGTATGTATAGCAATCAACCTTTGAATTCACAACGGAGATGAAGTGGTAGATAGATTCTGCCATTTAGGATCAACTACTGACAAAGGAACAAGCAATTAGATTACAACTTGACAGATTAACAATTAAGGCCTTGAAAAGTTATCTACATAGATACTATAACAGGTCTATAACTGCAAAGAT
Source organism: Pseudonaja textilis (assembly GCF_049901715.1). Lineage (NCBI taxonomy): Eukaryota > Metazoa > Chordata > Lepidosauria > Squamata > Elapidae > Pseudonaja > Pseudonaja textilis. The sequence goes on along the minus strand of NC_141990.1, from coordinate 259,494,039 downwards.
CAGAATGGTGGAGAGAATGGGTTTCACTCCATGGTGACACTCCGTGGATGAGAAACTTGGACTTTGAAGAAGGAAGACATGAAGTACATTAATTCTTTTCAACTTTGGCATTGGTGAAGACCCCTAAAACAGAAACAAATTAATGTATCATAGAACAAATAAACCTATAATTTCCACATCAGGCACAAATTATCATATTTTGGTTGTATTATGTAAAGATCTAGCTCTCTTGAGAAGTCTACAATACTGGACAATGTGGAAAGAGATGGAGAAGGTGGCTAGCAGCAAGGAGGAGGAACAATAACTACACTATGTAAAGATCTGAAGGTGTAGGTTTAGAACAGGTTATCTTGGAAGAGACCTAGCTATGTGATTATTAAGAGTGGACATCTACGGGATGACACATAATCAATCAATCTAGATTTTAGAATTCAGCTCTTCTCTAGGATCAGTTTGAGAATATATTTGACTCTAATGAAACTTGACAGAGCTGAAATTCTTGTTTATCTTGTTATTCAATACATAAGCAGTCACAGGTTTATGGATTTTGATATCCTGATAGCCAGAAATGCAAATGATCTTCAAGCTCTAGTAATAAAAGTCAAGAGTACAGTAAACAAACGGGACTAAAATTAAATACAAAGTAGGTCAAACTAATGACAACAGATAGAAAAACCTGTCTTAGAACTGATAATGAATATATCAAAGCTTCTGCCTTTTAGAATAAACAATCAACAGGAAAGAAATGAACAGCCAATAAATATGCTGCAATTAGTGCTCAGTAGAGCATCATGAAGGCCTCAGAAAAGTTATTGAAATGCTGTGACTATACCTACAAATATCAAATTTCTGCAATTGTCTGAGATACTTTATTGAACAGAAAGTTGGACTTTGAAGAAAAAATAGGATTTGAAATTTTGAACTTTGGTGTGAGAAAACGTTTCTAAGAATACCACAGAAAGAAAACAAAACAAATGGATCATTGAACAAATTAATCCTGAGTTCTCGCTTGAGGCACAGATGACCAGGCTCAAATTATCCTACTTCAGGCAAAGACCTAGTTCTAGGGAGAAGGCTACAATGGTGGGAAAGGTGGGAGGAAAGAGAAGAGGAGGATGTACAGCAACACAGTAGATGGATGAAGTTACAGTAGCATTGGAAGCTTCCAGAGTAGATGGATTCAGTTCTAAACCATTGAGCAAACAGGTTAGGGAGAGGTCATTGTAGAGTAACTCCATCGATGTGGTCATCAAGAATCAACAATGATTTGATGGCACATAATCAATCAATTTAAAAATGATATGTTATTTTTAAATTTAGCAAAGTGTTAATATAATTTTGCTGAATTTTGTTGAATTTTGCTGTTATTGTTATTCAGTTACTAAGTGATATCCAACTCTTTGCAACCCTGTGGACCATTATCTTACCATAAATGCTAGAAAAATAAGGATTAGGACTCTGAAAACAAAGGTGAAAACATAGATGAGATCTCCTAGAGAATTTGAGCCGAAGTACTCATTCCAGAAACATAGAAAATGTCTCATATGATTTTTCCTTCAGAGACAAGAACTATATACAAAATATGTATCCAATAAACATTTCTCTATAGTTATTTCTTGAGCATTAAGCAAGTTTTGATATACGGTTGCTATACTAGTTTTAGTCTAATGGTCAGAAGTTTTACCCAACTATTGCAGAAGCAAAAGAGCCAGTTGACTTGCTTTGTTATTATAAACATGAACATATATGAAATGGTGGAAATAATTGACTGCTTCATAGTCCAAATACTATTAGCTAGTTCTGGATTTTAGCAATTTCAGGTAGAAGTCAAAGAAAATTGTAGAGATTTTGCTGAGGGGCAGAATATCAGGGATAATAGGTGGAATGATACATAACCTTTCTAAAATAATATATTTTGTGGATTTATAAGTTGATGCTAACCTACAAAGAAGGTTAGTTTCTTATTTCCTTTGAATGTTATGGAACAATAAAACAGTAGGAAAGGCCTTCCTTACACATTATTATATGAACATTCTTTGAATTTTTCTTCATTTTCAAATTGTTCTTGCTTTTGAAAAATATAGTAAATGCCTGGTCTGTTTTGAATACACTATCTAACCCTTCCTATAAATAATTTTCCCTATGTTCATCATGTGCATGAGGACTGTCATTAACTAAAGCCCATCGCCAAGTATAACCATGATTGTGCTTAAGATCTTATTTTCAGCTTTACTTTGCTTTAGTCACATGCAAAAGTTATAAATGTGAAAATTAGTCCATAGTTACTTTTTTCATCACCATCATAATTGCAAATAGTCATTAAATAAGGTAGTTGCTAAATATGCACTACATATTGTAATCAGTATATTGTTTTCTTGCCAAAGGAATAATTAGGACATTAGTAGCACTACATTTTCTCAGGAATAATTCTATGATTTCAGTTGATCATATTAATAGCATTTGTATGGATGACTGTAGCTCAATGTCCTGCAAAGCTTCCCCCAACTCTGGCTATGCCAGAATAACAGGAAATAGAGTTCTTGGTTTTCTAAATATGTAAATTCAATTATGTTTAAAAAGAAGACATCTGAGGTTGATAGATTGTCTGATCCAATAATTGCTTTTACACCCTTTTGTTTAGTCCTTTATTTGGAACACCATTATATACATGATTAGTAGTGTTAGATCTGGGAGGAGGGTTCAAGAACGGAGGCAAGACTCAGATAACAACAACAGCTCTTTATTAGTGACTTCAGATCTGAGTGAAATATCCCGGCCGCAGCAGCCCCTTATATAGGGCTGGCTGCGGCTAGACAGCCAATGAAGGCGATTTGAGTTTGCCGCTCTTGGCTGGGCCAATCGCGGCAGCCCATTTACTAGCCAATCAGATCAGTCTGCGGTGACCAATCACGATCTGCTATTCGCGGAGTAATCAGAGTTGCAGGCTTTTGAGCCTGCTAGTCCGGAACAAGTAGTTCCTTCATTTTATTCAGTTTTTAGTCGGCCTTATTCATATAATCTCAAGTAGTCTATTATAATTTAAACTGGAATAAAAAACAACAACTTCCTTTGCTGTTTTTAAATCAATATTATAAACTGAATTGTAGTACCTTCTGAGGAGTTCTTATTTCCAGGTAAAAACTCATAAAGTGTACCTGATTTTGAATTGTTTGCACTTTAAGCATACAGCATGTAGGAATATTATGGAATTTTCACATCTATCTTAGCCAAAAGACTTTAAAAAGTTTTACAGGATCACATACATGAACACCAGTTTGATTCTTTTACTCAAAAGACAACTAAAAGACAATGTAAGAGTAATCTTGGATATAACTGGATATTTGCAACAATGTAGTGACAAATAGAATAGAATAGAATTCTTTTATTGGCCAAGTGTGTTTGGACACACAAGGAATTTGTCTTGGTGCAAATGCTCTCAGTTTACATAAAAGAAAAGATACATTCATCAAGAGTCAAGAATCATAAGGTACAGCACTTAATAATAGTCATAGGCTACAATAAGCAATCAAATCATACTAGGAAACAGCCCATATAAATCATAAAGATACATTCACAAATGGGAAGGGATGGGCAGTAAAGAGTGATGAGAAGATTAATAGTAATAGTGCAGACTTTGTAAATAGTTGGACAGTGTTGAGGGAATTATTTGTTTAGCAGAGTAATGGTGCTCGGGAAAAAACTATTCTTGTGTCTAGTTATTCTGGTGTGCAGTGCTCTATAGTGTCGTTTTGAGGGAAGGAGTTGAAACAGTTTGTGTCTGGGATGTGAGTGGTCTGTAAATATTTTCATAGTCCTCTTTTTGGTTCATGCAGTACACAGGTACTCAATTGAAGGCAGGTTGGCAGTAATTGTTTTTTCTGCAGCCCCAATTATCCTCTGAATTCTGTGTCTGTCCTTTTGGGTTGCAGAACCAAACCAGACAGTTATAGAGGTGCAGATGACAGACTCAATAATTCCTCTGTAGAACTGTATCAGCAGCTCCTTGGGCAGTTTGAGTTTTCTGAGTAGGCACAAAAAGAACATTCTTTGTTGTGCTTTTTTGATGACATTTTTGATGTTTGGTGTCCATTTTAGGTCATGTGATATAATGGAACCTAGAAATTTGAAGGTCTTTACTGTTCATACTGTGTTGTCTAGTATTGAAAGAGGTGGTAGTATGGGAGAGTTTCTTCTAAAGTCTACCACCATTTCTACCGTTTTGAGTGTGTTTCAGTTCCAGATTGTTCCAGTCAGGGGTGAGATTCAAAATTTTTAACAACCGGTTCTGTGGGCATGGCTTAGTTGGTGGGCGTGGCATGGTGGCCATGTGACTGGGTGGCTGTGGCTTGATGGTCATGTTATTGGTTCGGCGTGACCAACTCAATATCACTCACATTGAGGCACGCATCTCCTCGCCTGGACTCTCATGACTGTGGGGATGCTGAAACAGTCGTAAGTGTGAAAAATGGTCATAAGTCACGTTTTTCAGTGCCATTGTAACTTTGAATGGTCACTCTACAGAAACAAAGTACTAGCAAAGGAGGGGAAAAAACCTCCAGAGAAGTTCCAGACACAGAAAGCCTAGTCCTGCCAAGAATGTAATAAGGATTAACGGAGAGGCAGTTTCTGTAAGCAACACCAGAATGTTTCCTTCCTGCTTTCCTTACAGGATTAGGCCAGTAATTTCTTCTAACAACCGGTTCTCCGAACTGCTTAGAATGTTAACAACCGGTTGTAGCGAATAGGTGAAACTGGTAGAATCCCACCCCTGGTTCCAGTTATACCATGAGGGAAGTTGTACAACCTCCTGTCTGTATATGGATTTGTTGTTGTCTCGAATGAGACAATCACTGTTGTGTCATCTGCAAACTTCAGTATTTTAACAGATGGATCTTTTGAGAAGCAGTCATTGGTATATAGGAAGAAGAGAAGTGGAGAAAGCATACAGCCTTGAGGATGTGTGTGTGATAATTGTACAGGTATCAGATGTGATTCCTCCTAGCTTCACCTGCTGCTTCCTATCTGTTAGGAAGCTTATGATCCACTTACAAGTGTGTTCAGGTACTGCTAGCTGGTTTAATTTAGTTAGAAGAATGTCTCGGGTGATGGTATTGGATGCTGAACTGAAAAGAGGACCCTTGTGTAGGTATTTGGAGATTCAAGGTGTTGTAGGATGTAGTGCAAAGCCATATTCACAGTATCATCTGCCAATCTATTTGCTCGAAATGCAAACTGCATGGGATCTAACAGCAGATCCATGATGGTTTTCAGGTGGGACAGCACTAGTCTTTCAAAGATTTTAATAACTACTGATGTTAGAGCAAATGGTCTGTAGTCATTCAGTTCCTTCATGGAGGGCCTCTTTGACACTGGGATGATAGTAAAGCTGTTGAAGCAAGAAGGAACATAGCACATCACTAGTGATTGATTGAGAATGCGCGTGATTGGTCAGCACAGACTTTTAAGCAAGAAGGAGTTATTTCTCTGGCCCTGGTGCTTTTCTTGGCTTTTGCCTGTGAAATAGATCTTGCACTTATTTTTCAGTGATCACCAGACATTGTGAACCCAATAGGTTGGGGGGGGGGGTTCACATTAATTTTTTTCTAGATGCAGAAAAAGCATTTGATAATTTGAACTGGGACTTTATATTTAAAGTAGTGGGAAAATGGATTTTGGATTAAGCTTTATATGTGTTTGATTTATAAATTCCAGAAAGCTTGGATTATGCTGGATAATGCTGAATGAAGGCTTACAATCCAGAAAGGAACAAAACAGAGGTGTCCTTTATCCCCTTTATTATTTATTCAGAAGTTGGAATTATTAAATAGGAATATAAATGGAAGCTTTATAATACAAATGAATTTACTTTGATTGTCTTATTTTATTTGTTCCGTGTTTCTCCAACAATACGGCCTCCCCCAATAGGAAGTCCCAGCATGCTTTATAGGTATAAAATCAAATTAAGCCCCTCCCCCCAAATTAAGGCCTATATTAAACATGCAAAATGGGGGGAATGGTGGGGGGGGGGCTGGCCGTTAGGAAGTACTTTTGTTGCATACCCGGATATGGTGCTACCTGCATTGACCTTAGCATTGGTGGGGCACTTCGTATCAGGAAACCTGCCACTGTTACTTTCCCTTCTCCCCGTGCTTCTGCGGCATTTAAAGCAAAGCTGCGGTGTTTGGCGCAGCCATGCGTGACCAGCCAGGGCTCCTCCCAGCAACCAGAGCCCGGTGGAGACACTCGGCTTCAGGCGCTCCTGTCACTGCCTTCCCTTTGTCTTCGAAGGCAAAGCCAATTGTTTTAAAAACAACGCCCTACTACTGGTACGACAAAGCCTCCCCTGCCCGAGAGGGCAGCCCAACCCCACGTGGGGAGGCAAATCTCCCGGGGCCGCAGCGCGGGATCGGCCCACCCTGGGAGAAGCACCCAGCCGCCATCCCTGCCTGGTGCTGGGCACGAAGTGCCCCACCAACACCGAGGTCAACATCCAAGCCATCGTCGCCCGTCCACCCAAGGATGCAAGGGGGGGAATTAAGTCACCCCCCAAAAGATGGCCTAGCCATTTGGGGGGGGGGTCAAAAAAAATAAGGCCTGGCCTTATTTTGTGAGAAACACAGTAATAACCCATCTATAAACTAGATAGTAATAATCCCCTGGTTTTCTCATTTCTGAGAACGATTTTTTAAATATCTAAAATACATAAATGAGGGAAAATTGTATGAAATTCTCTATAAAGAGAAATAATTTGCCCCATTTATATACTGTATATTAGGAAGAGTTGCACACAAATAAATACCAGTTTCTGCAAAACCTGAACATGATTAATACAACCAAGGCCTCACCAGTAAGAGAAAGGAAGGAAACATAAATGTCTCATAGATGATTGGCTTTTCATTTCTCTCTCTCCCCCGCCTCTCTCTTTTTTCCCCTCCTCCCCACTCTCTGAAGTCTATTTCTGTACAGGGAAACCCAACCTATTTTGCCTCCTTAATGAGGATGGACAAAAGGCCTAGAGCAGGGCTGTCAAACTCCTGGCCTGCGGGCCGGATGTGTCATGTGCTGGGCATGCCCCTGCCTGGTTTAGCAAAGGGGGAAAATGTCCCAATATGTCATGTGATGCTGCTGTGATAATGTGAGTTTGATAGGCCAGGCCTAGAGCTGTTGACTATTTAGATTCATTGTTCTCAGATAAAGTATGCTAGGACCATTCAGTTAGAGGTTATGGGACCACATCATTACTCTTCCCATGTCAGCTTATGATTTAAGTCTGTTATCCATTTTTCTTAATCAAGCATCACTTCACATTCTTTGACTACTGACAAACGGTGTTCCTATTGAGCTAATGCTGATGCTTGCTTATGAAAGCTTCTGTCTTTCCTTAAACACATTAATACTGCCTTTTCTTGTCTAGGCAGTCCCATTTTGGATCAATCTTGGGGCCGCTCACTTGACCAATGTACACTTTATGTTATTACACCTTTTCATCCAGAGTCTCTCATTTCTATAAATCAAAAAACACTTCCATTTGGGGCTAGAGGCCCAGCACCATCTGCTACCTCTGAATCTATTCTAAATTAAATGAAGAATATTGTCTCTGCCAATAATTGCTAGCTGTGAAGTTAAATGTATTACCTCAGGGCCATCTCCAAATGACTTTGAGTGTTAGAAAGATGGAAGTTCCGGACACAGTTGTTACAATAATAAAATCTGATAACATTAACATGAGGCCAATAACACACTGTCACTGGAACTCTGTTAAAGAAAATAATTTATAGAGGATTGCCAGTGCCTCAAAGCAACATGTAAATATTTCAGAATTCACTGGCTCTTTCACTGGCTTATAATGAGAGCCCTCCAAATTTAAAAGTCTGCCAGAAAATAATGTGGGAATATATATCTTTCTCAACAAGGACAAATATCCTAGGGGAAGGTATCTTTGCCTTAGGGTGTAATTAAAAGAAATGGGAATGAGAACAAAAATAACTGGAATAAAAATGAATTCCAAATCTAGGGGAAAGAAGAGATTTTAAACTATGTCAGACAATTCAAATGTATCAAGCAAATGAATTAAACTGCTAAATGAATCTGGACTGAAAGATGAAATAAACATAGTGCAAATGCTTGCACCTCACTCCAGTTTTAGAACATAGGGCAAAGTATTACAGGAAAGCTTTCGTAACATGGAGAAACAGAAATTGTTGTGGTTTCCTGTCATTTTCATGCAAATTGAAAAAGAAAAAAAAATATATTACTCCAAACTCTAAAAAACTAAAAAAAAAATCCAACCCTCCCATTTCCCCTCCCACTTTTTGAAAAATGGAAAATCTGAGCTCACCTTACTTATGTTGCACTGCTGCTTGCACCATTCTGACCATTAACCCCAAAAGTACACAGAGTATTGATATCCCACACTGGGATATATACTTGCTCTGGGGAAGTGCACACACAGTCCAGGGAAGGATGTGAAGAACATCTCTGTTGTTACAATAAATCAATCTTTCCTCCCAAGTATTAGATTCAAATATGTAACATGGAGTGGCGGAGTAAACTTTACTTTTTACTTTTTATGTCTTTATTCCAAATAAAGTTTCACTGCATTGTTTTCATGGTTTATTTGTGTTCATTTTAGTATTTGGAATTTTAGGAGAGGTGTATACATTAAGACTATATTAAAGGGAAATGTGATGGCAAAATATTAGTATGAAATGAAATTTATCTGTGGTATGAAGTAACTTGATTTTAGATTTATTTTAGCAGGAGAATGGGAGCAGCCCAGAGATGGTTAGAAGAGGGTGGATATGTAAAGGGTTTAAACAAACAAACAAATATCAAAGGCACAGTACTCTTTGAAATTTAAGAAAATTTGATGAATGGGGTTTTTTTAGGGAGAAAGAAAAAATAGTGCCTTGCAGGTTTTCTCTTCATACATTGCTTAATCCCTTTGCCTTGTAAATCATTATTTACTGAAAGTGGTCAGTTTTTCTCTTTCACAATCTTGGATATTCTTTGTGGGATGTTTAGATATCCATGGTTAAGGTTAAATGGATGGAGGGAGAAAAGCATCAGCTGTGGCATCTCTCTCAGGAGAAAGAAGAAAAAGTCACTGGTGCATTAACCCAGCAGTAGTGAAGAATTAAGTCTGACGTGCTGCCAAACTTATGTGTCTTAATAAGTTTCTTTAACTGATCCCCAGTGGCATTCAGATAGATTCATCTGTGGATGGTGGTGTACATGTTAATGTCTGGGCTGGACAAGTTGAGATGAGCTGTCATAAATTATTAGCTCAGCTGAGAGAACCATGCCAGCTACTATCTGCCTGATGACTTAAGAGACACCTAGTAAGAAAATAAACAACAGTGGCAACCATCAAAGTCTTGCTTGCTTGGCAAATCTTGGAATAAAGTCTCTGAGCCAATGTATCCACTCTACTGCACTTGGGGGTTAGAAGCTATTTGTCCTAAATTGCTTTAGTTTAAAACCTGGAAGCTAATATACTTCCAAATTACACATTGCACGTATTTCCTTGCAGGCAAATATATGTGTGGGATGTGTGTGGGAGAGAGAACCACTTAAAGATAATTGGCAGAGCCAATTAATTTCTGGTGACCATGAGAAAGTGTTCCTGACTTTGGCTCACTGTGTCTCTTGCATTTGCAGCCTATTCTTTTAGAAGCAGGATGGACAATCTTTTTGGTTAGTGCATTTTTTCCCTTCTGACTGAGAGCTGTGTTTTTCTATTAAAGCAATGTTTCTTTTCTTTCTTTTTTTGGGGGGGCGGGGCGGGGGGAAGCTAGCCAAATGCAATGTTATTGTGGTAGATAATTGCCAGGACAAGGAGCTATACTGGTGTACAACAATCTTTCTCTGGGCATAAAATCTTTCTTAGACTTCAGATACCTTTAAATATGCTAGTGTACATTCTCCATTTCCTCATTTGCTGGTTGCCCTGCACAAATTCATGCCAGACATGCTTTAAGGCCAACTATCTGCAGGGAAGTCAAAGGAGTCCATTTGCAGATTGGCATTGCTCTAGGAAGCATTTCTTGCGTAAGTACAAGTAAGCAAAAGAGATGCCTAATTAAAATCATAAAAAGTAGCCCATCAAAAGTTTGAGTGGTTTTTCAGAGATATGAAACCTTAGCTCGGACTACATCCTAGAATCAATGCTGCCTATCAGCTGGTCTTATAAGAATCCATCTATTGCTTGGTACCATTTTCCTATAATACACTGCTTTTTAATATTTTTATTATATGACTGGGCTTATTCAATAACTCATTTCCCCACTTTCATGTCATTTCTATTATCATTATCACTAAATCCCAGAACTAGTTTCCCACAAGTTACTATGTCTAAATGGTTTATGAAACAAAGGGCCATAGGATATAAAATCATGGTCATAATAAGGGTCTTGAGTAAATGGATGGGAAGTTACCACAGAATCCCTTTCTAACACTCTTTTCAGAACTGGTTTACTTGCCTGCTAAATTGCTATTTTTCCTTTGGGGGCAGTCATCATCTGTTCTGCTGTGTCGGAAGATTTAGATTAGCTAGGAAGCAGGAAGTGGTTGGATTTCTTGCTTTCTAGCTAGTCTTTAGATCTTCGGCTCTGCTTTTAAGCACAGCCGAACCTCCTTTAGGACTGAAGGTTCTATTATTCAGTGCAGACTCATGGCAAGCAAATTTTATGTGGCAGACTCAGGTAGCTGATGGCAGATAGCTAGATCACTGAATGATTCTGTGAGCAACTCAATCTGCCTGCCTGCTGTTGGAAATAGTAATTTCCATCTCTTCTAGGAAAACATTAGAAGGGGAAGGAAATTCCCCTAAAAAAGAAAGGAAGAGGTGAAAACACAAACAGGGTCAGTTCATCAGCCCTCTCCCTTTGTCAAGTAGGGCTATTAAAATAGCTGGAGCCAGCTTACTTTTCACAACAAAGGAAGGAGAAAATTACAGGCAGGAGATACAGAGAAAAAACCCTGCAAATTAGCTAAGATCCTTTCCCATAGAAATCAAACAGATGGCAAGTTATAAAAACCTGTGAAAAGCAAACCAAAAGGCATGGCAGGAAGGAAACATGATAGCAAACAAGCAACTACAAAGGATCAGGACCATAAAACCAAGATCCCAGGAAAATAATTCAACACACACACACAAAATCAAAGTCTTCAATGATTCACACCTACAGGTTTTCCTACTCACTTATTAGATTAATCCTAGGAATGCTGTGAGATTTCTTACCTGCCTTCCTATTAATAAACTGATTCTGACTTTCAACACAGCTGACCAAATCATTTTGCATTTCTCCCAGCCAGGAAATTTGAAATCCACAAAAGGAAATAACTTTGCCTATTCCTTAAAGGGCAAGGCTTCTTTTTTTCCTTTCCTCACTGCTTTGCCTGGTTTTGGGAAAAAGTTGCTCTTTTTTTATAAAAAATCAATATGTATATAAATATTTATAATATTTACATACAAGCCATGCCCAGCCAGTCACATGACCACCAAGCCACACCCACAGATTAGGCCACACCCATAGAACTGGTTAGTGGTCCCTGGGATTTAAAATTATGAGTTTGATGGTCCCTGAGGTCCAAAAGGTTGCCGACTCCTGCTCCAAAGCACTTAGGTGCAGGACAAGAAGCAATGGATGGAAACTAAACATGGAGAAAATGAATTTAGGACTAAGGAGAAATTTCCTGAGAGTTAAAACAATTATTCAGTGGAATGGCTTGCTTCCAGAAGTTGTGGGTGCTTCAGTGCTGGAGGCTTTTAAGATTGGATGACAATTTGTCAGAAATGGTCTAGGGTTTCCTGCTTGAGCGGCGGGGCAGTGACTTTGGACTAGAAGATCTTCAAGGTCCCTTCCAAGTTCGTTATTTTATTCCTCTGTTATTCCCAGTAAATGTGTTATTATGAATGTGATTGGGAGAAAGATGTTGACTGCTTTTTCACAAAATGGATTTATTTTATAAAGCTGTAAGACTCATTTTTTAAGATTAAAGAACATATTTGTCAGTAATATGTTGTCTCACAACAGACCATCTCTGTCAGTTTCCTGCTATTAACTTATTAATTTATTACCTTAGAAACTGGGGATGAACCTCGGCTTTAGTATCCATGGGGAGAGGAGAAATATGGTATGGGGAAATGATAAAATTGTGTTGAAATGTTGCAATGGAATCTCCACCCTGTATATATGTGTTGTAATAAATGTACAAAAGAGGGTAACAACACGATACACATTGTTTTTGTTTGGGGCATCATGATGATTAGAAAAGGTAGATTTAAGAAAAGGAAGGTTAAGAAACCTTGCACTTTCTCTTTGCTTACACACACTACATCTTTGCAATTTTAACTGCTATTTTTAAAAAAATGATGTTCTACTTACACCCACACTTTCACAATGTTCTTACTTTACAATTCCTTTTTTAAAATTCTCCATTATTTCTAACACACCACTGCAGTGGTGGGAATCACATTTCTTTTACTACTGGTTCTGAGGGTGTGGCTTGGGGGGCATGGCAGGGGAAGGATACTGTAAAATCTCCAGTCAGAGGTGGTATTTGCCGGTTCTCTGAACCACTCAAAATTTCTGCTACCGGTTTTCCAGAACTGGTCAGAACCTGCTGAATACCACCTCTGCATTGCTGTGATCTTATACAGTATACACTTTTTGCAAAATTCTTATTAGCTCTTCCCTCCAAATAAATAAATAAAGGAATAATAATGTTATCAGAATTCTGCTGGCTGATGTTTCTTCATCCAGTTATGGCATCACACTCATATTTTTCCATTCCAGCTTAATATATATCTGACATGAAGATTGTATAAATAAGAGGGGAATGTCTTGTCTCATTCCTTCCCAACCTTATAAGCTTAACCCAAGTTAAGTTTATTTTGCCTTGTTTTGTTCACACTGTGGCTTCCAGTCATGTTGTGAGTTTCTCATGAGGTCAATGAGATGTTCTGAGGTTTTCATTTCTAAGCGTATATGGTACCACAGCTTGACATGATCGACATAATGAAAGTTTTCTATAATCACCGAGGCACATACGAACTTCTTTATTCTTTAGCTTTCCCAATTATCCAGAGAGGATCAACAATAATGTCTCATGTCCCTCGGCCTTTTCTAAAGTCAGCTCTATATTTTATTAAACAACCCTGTGACCCAGTGGGTTAATCTTTGAGAGAAAGGAAGTGCAGCCTGATGTGACCAGAATGAACATTATCTTTTAGGTTGACTATATCTTTTTACCCCGATTCTGGATAGTCCTGTGATCATCTAAGAAAAGAATGTGGTTGGTCCTTGACTTACGACTACAATTGAGCCCTAAATTTCTGTTGCTAAGTGAGACATTTGTTAAGTGAATTTTGCCCCATTTTACAATCTTTCTTGCCACAGTTGTTAAGTGAATCACTGCAGTTGCAAGTTAGCAACATGCAGGGATGGGATCCGACTGGTATAACTACCGGTTCTGTCTATTAGTGTCATGCGTGCATGCGCGAGTCATGCGAGTGCAATTTACAACCTGCTGAGCTGCCCGGACAGCTGAGCAGTGCTGCGTGCAAGTGCGCAGCGGTTGGAAAAAGTCCTTTTTTTCCTGCTTTTTCAACTGCAGCTGTATCACGCAAAGCAGCTGCAGTTGAAAAAACAGGAAATAAAGGTCAGGTAAGAGCCTCGGCGGGCGGGTGGGCCACAACAGCAGCAGACATAGAACCAGTTCTATGTCTGCTGCTCTTCGGAACAACTGGTTCTACAGAGCCGGACAAAACCAGTAGAATCCCACCCCTGGCAACATGGTTGTTAAGCAAATCTGGCTTCCCCTTTCATTCTGCTTATCAGAAGGTTGCAAAAGGTTGATCATATGACCCCCAGATACTGCAACCATTGTATATTTAAGTCAGTTGCCAAGTGTCTTAATTTTGATCACTTGACCATGGAGATGCTGACAATGGAGATAGTTGTAAGTGTGAAGTATGGTCATAAGTCACTTTTTTTCAGTGCTGTTGTAACTTTGGACAGTTACTAAGCAAATTATAAGTTGAGTATTATCTGTATATCATAAATAGAAAAAGGCTATTATGGAAAAAAAGTTTAATATTAAGTCAATATTTATTTAACTAATCAGATAAACAGAATGACCACAGATGGACAAAAAAGCAGAGGAAGGGGGAATGACTTCTCACTATCTATTGGCTTCCCTATTGACTTTGCTTGTGGAAAAATTAGTGGATTTTACATTCTTTGATTCAAAATATGTTGTGGTATAATGTACTGTTTGAACTAACTTGAAGATACAAACAGATAAACACTGAAACATAATGAGAGTTTTGGCAGGAAGTGGATAAGAAAATGTACATAAAAAGTATAGTTTTTTTAAATAAAACTTTAAATGTGATGTTTTATAAAAACGCTTACAGAAATTAAATAATCAATGTGTCAGGCTGATATTGATATCATCTTTTGTGCACTCTTTTACAAGGGAAAATAGGACAAATAGGTGTTAAATTCAGAACAAGAGACACCCTTAGATTCACCCCACCTACTTTATAGTAGTTTAATTCCTTCAGTAAGGCATTATTGGCTGAGTGTTATATGGTTTTAGATGTCACTAAAAAGAATTTGAGAATAACAGTAGCAAGGATTATATTTATTAGTTTGCTTGCAATTTCACGAAGTAAGCGTACTTGTGACACTCATTTTTTCTTCATTCCTCATTACCCATTCCCAGGGGTGGGCTTCAAAAATTTTAGCAAAGGATTCTCTGCCTGGTTGCTGGGGGGGTGCCATGCTGGGCAAGGCCTAGTTGTCCTCCTGCACCAGAGGTGGGGGAGGTGTTTCCCTGGGCTCTGGATACTTTTCTTGAGCTTCCAGGAGGGCGAAAATGGCCTCCCTGGGTTCCAGAAGCTCTCTGGAAGCTGGAAACAGGCCCATTTCTGGCCTTCCCAAACCTCCAGGAGGCCCATTTTTTTGCCCTCTCTGAGCCTCTGCCTGCACCCTGCACTTACCTGCATCCAAAATGGGATACGTGGGAACTCCTGGGAGGGGCAGGATGGGGTGGGTGGGGCCAGTCAGGAGTGGGATTTGGGGGTTCTCCAAATTGCACAGAATCTTACCTAGGGGCTCTCCCAAACCCCTGTAAACGTCCAGCAGTCCACCCCTGCCCATTCCCCAACCTTTTTTACACTGTAACCAGAAGATGAAGTTGGGAATTTGAGCTGTTATTTGGAATCATTGGGGAAGTTTAATTAAGGGGAGAAAACTCTACACAAAATGATGGCTGAAGGATAGTTTGATATGGAATGCAAGTGAGCATGCTCATATGAAAAAAGAGAGAGTTATTTTAAGTAATTCTAGTGTTAAGTTTGAGCAATGAGAGGCTGAACCAGAGCATGAGTGCAACAATACTTTATTAAGCAATAAAGGGCTGACCGTGCTTGCCACGCCTGGAACTGGCTCGCAGCAATCAGCGACTGGTTGGACCCCGCAGCCTGCTTTTATAGCTGGCTGCTGGGAGAAACCAACCAATGAGGAAAGGGGAAGAACGCCCACTCAAGTGAGTGGACCTGAGTGAGAACTCCTAGGGTTCTCAGGACATAACACCCCTTCCCCAGCTGTGAACATGCATAGTCTTTGAGGTAGGCAGGAGGTTTATGTTGGCGCCGAACGGCGTAGTTCTGGAACAATGTCTGTCCGTCCGGGGTCTGCCTGGGCAGGCAGAGTCGGCAAAGTGTCACCAGTGTGCCCTCGGGTTGGGCCTGCCCTGGGCTCGTAGGGTTGCTCACTGGGGATGTGCTCTCGAAGGCTGGATCGGGCTGGTCAACTGTCTGGGCGCCGCTGTCTGCGTTCGGGCTTCGGAACCGGTTGTAGGTGTGAACTGATCGCCGGGCGTGATGTGGATTTGAGGCTGAGGATGAAGCCTCCCCTCGTCTAGGGTCTCTGGGTCCCTGCTGGCGATGGTGCTGAGGCGTCTGCGCAGTTGGTCTATGTGCCTTCTCCAGACGCGGCCATCCTCCAGTCTGACCCGATACGACCGCAGCCCGGTGATGGCTACGATCTCGCCCGGGATCCACAGGGGGTCTCCAGCGAAGTTCCTCGCAAAAACTGGCTCCTGTAAGATAAAATGTCTAACCCCCGATGAGGAAGCGAGGGGAGAGTCAGGGCAGTATTGTGGGTATAGTCTGTCCAATACAGTCCTCAGGCGCCTGCCCATTAGGAGCTCAGCTGGGGACTTATTGGTGACTGAACAAGGAGTTGAGTGCTGGCTCATCAGGAACCGCGAGAGTTTGTGGTGCCAGTCATCTTTGTTGAACCTTGCCAGGGCTTCTTTAGTGGTCCTGACGGCCCTTTCAGCCAGCCCGTTACTGGCAGGGTGAAATGGGGCTGTGAAGATGTGGCGGATACCCAGGTTGGCAGCGAAGCGGCTGAACTCGGTCGATGCGAACTGTGGGCCATTATCGGAGACGATGGAGTCGGGTAGCCCGTGCGTAACGAACAGGCGTGTCAACACGTTGGTGATTGCTAGTGTGGTGGTCGTGGATAGCTGTGCTACGTCAATCCACTTGGAATAAGCATCCACGACCACCAGGAACATCTTCCCATGCAGAGGGCCCGCTAGGTCGATGTGGATTCTAGACCAAGGAGCGCTGGCGTTTTCCCATCTAGTAGGGGTGGCAATGGGGGAGCAGGACGGGATTCCTGGCAAATGTTGCAGGAACTTACCCAATTGACAATGTCCTCGTCTAGACCCGGCCACCACACGTAGCTGCGTGCTAACGCTTTCATTCTCACGATGCCAGGATGTCCCTCGTGCAACGCCCAGAACTCGGGCACGCAGTGAGGCCGGGATGACCACTCGAGTGCCCCATAGTAGACAGCCCTGCAGACTTGACAATTCCTGCATGCGAGTCTTAAAAGGTGTGAATTTGTTATCAACATTGCCACCCGGCCACCCCCTCCTCACCCAGTCGAGCACCTGGGCAAGTGTTCGGTCTGTCTTGGTTTTAGCAGCAATGTCCATGGCCGTGATGGGTAGGTCCAACTGGGTGATTTCGAGAATAGTGTGGACAGGAGCAGGGTCTTCAGCCGGGGCCAGCAAGGGGCAGCGACTGAGGGCGTCAGCGTGGGACAGTGTTTTGCCCGGGCGGTGTACCAGTCTGTAGGAGTAGGCTGCTAGGAAGAGAGTCCACCTTGTCATCCTAGGGGAGAGGACTTGAGGGGTCTGCTTGTCCCCGGCTAGGAGGCCCAGGAGGGGTTTGTGGTCAGTGACCAGCTCGAAAAAATGGCCGAAAAGGAATTCGTGAAATTTTTTCACGGCTGCAACAGCTGCTAGGGCTTCCTTATCAATCTGGCTATAATTGCGCTCTGTGGCAGAGAGCGTCCTTGAGAAAAAGGCGATGGGAGCTTCGGCGCCATTGGGAAGCCTGTGACTTAGTACCGCCCGATTCCAAAAGGGGAGGCGTCAGCTGCCAGTACTAAAGGGAGGTTAGGGTCGAATTGAATAAGTACCGCCTCTGACGTGAGTAGTGATTTGACGGTGTTAAAGGCATGGTCTTCCTTGTGACCCCAGTGCCATGGTGACTTTTTATCCAGTAATCTGTGTAGGGGTTCAGCTACTGATGCTTTATGGGGCAAAAAGGATGCGTAAAAGTTCAATAGCCCCAAGAACGCCTGCAGTTCTGTTTTGGAGGTTGGAGTGGGTGCCTCGTGAATTGCCTTAACCTTGGACTCCAGGGGATGAATGCCAGAGGTGTCAATTTTATAACCCAGAAAGTCCACCTGTCTAGTGGCAATGGTGCATTTTTCTTTTTTTCAACTTGAGGCCATGCTGTCTGAACCTCTCTAACACAGCTCGAACTCTTTGGAAGAGTTGGGGTCTGTCCCTGGCCGAGACTAAGATGTCGTCAAGTAGGTTACTACACCAGGGAGGCCCTGCAAAATCCGCTCCATGAGGGATTGAAAAATACCCGGGCCACACTTACGCCAAATTGGAGACGCTTACATCGGAAGGCACCCCTGTGAGTGACAATTGTCTGGAGTTCCGCTGTATGGTTATCTACAGGGAACTGCTGATATGCTTGAGACATGTCCAATTTAGCAAAAATGCTGCCTGGTTCGAATGTGTGTAATAAGTGCTGGATGACGGGCACAGGATAAGCGCTAACTTGTAGAAATTTATTGATTGTCGTCTTGTAGTCCGAGCAAATTCTCAGGCTACCGTCTTTTTGAGGGGTGTGACAATGGGCGTCTCCACTTGGCGAAATCTGTTGGCTCAATGACCCCTTGTTTTAATAGTTTATCCAATTCTGCATCTAGTTTTGGCCGAATAGCGAATGGGACCCTACGCGGTTTTAGCCTGATTGGGACTGCTTGGGGTCAACCGAGAATGAGATGGGGGTACCCTTATAACACCCCAGCTCTTCGCTGAATACGTCTGAGTAATCAGCGAATAAGGAGTCAGTGTCTGAGGTTGAGACAGCATGGACTCCTGTTAGCCCTAGGCCGAGATGGGGAAACCAATCGAGCCCCAATAAGGTGGGTAGATTGCCGTTAACTACCACTAGAGGTAGGTGGCCTTTAAAAGCTCTAAAACTGACAAGGAACTTGCCTCTGCCGATTACAGGAATGGTCTTCCCTGGTAGTCCTTCAGGCCAAACTGGCATCTCTGGAGCCGGCTAGTGGATAGGCTTGGTTGGAGCCTCTTAAGGGTGTTCCACGAGATAATTGAGAGCGCTGACCCTGTGTCAACCTCCATGTGGCACGGTTTACCTTCTAGGGAAACGGAGAGAGAAATTTTACTAACAGTGTGGCACGTGTGCTTGGCAAGGTGGTGCGTGCGACAGTTCAGTACTTGCCTCTGTGGTCCTGAGTGGGAGGGAGGGTGCCTTTGTGCTGCGCTTTGGGGGCTTGGCAGACTCTCGCGATGTGTCCCCTTTATGGCAGTTATTGCAGGTGGCTCCTTTAAACTTGCAGGTGGCCCTCTGATGAGATCCCCACAGGCTAGGCACAGGGTGATGTGCTTGGGAGGACCGCTGTTTTCTTGTCTGGCTCCTACCTGCGGCCGTCTGTCATTGGATAGGCGGTGGACTTCGTTTTCATCACTGATGGGTTCCTCTGCTACCACCTCCTCGGAGTGGACTGGAAGTGATGTCAGCTTGGCGCTAGGGCCCTGGATTTCGGTGGCTGATGTTGTTGCCAACTCGGCTGCCAAGGCTTCCTCGACTGCTTGTGCGAGGTTGAGGTCTTTCTTTGCGAGAAGTCGCCTTTGCAGGTGGAGATCCTTGACCCCGCAGACTAATTGATCGAGGAGCATGTCCTCCAGGTAGGTTCCAAACCCACAATGCAGTGCTGCTGTTCTGAGAGCGCCATATATTGATTGATGGTCTCCTTGCTCGATTGCTTCCTCATACGGAAGGTGAATCTCCTGGCAATCTGTGAGGGCCTGGTGGAATAGTGGTTAGTGAGAATTTCAAGTAACTCAGACCACGGAACGTTTTCAACTCACGAGGGGCCACGAGCACTGCGGCCGTATCGTAGACGGTGGCCCCGCAGTAGATTAGGAAATACGATTTTTCCGATGCTCCCCGCATCCGCCAGGCCAACTGCATCGATATAATGATTGAAGCGGTTCTTATACGATTCCCACTTCTCCTCGTCTGGTTTAAACGCCGGGAAGACTGGATTGGAACTCATGATGCTGGGACCGGTTGAACAACCTGAGGAAAAATCTCTCTGGGGCAGCAGACAATGTTTTAGGGCCCGTGGTGGGCAAGTGATTTCAGCTCGGGAGAGGCTGTTTTAAATCCTCTCTTTCTCTCTGGGTTAACCACGTTAGACTGTTAGCCGTTGATGGCGTTTGGATTCGCGCCTGAGTGGGCGTCAGTGACTGGCTACAGTGCTGTGCTGTACCTTTTAGGTTTGAAATTCAAATGACAACCATTTGAATTTCGCGCCTGATACAGAGCGGCTGCGGCTCGCAGCGCTTCACTTTCCCTGTAGCTGGGCTAACAAGCGGCTACAGACGCTTCTAACTTTCGATTCTGACCGCTCTCTCTGGCTGCGGATCAGCGTTCCCTTATCGCCGGCCGATCGCTCTCTCTGGCTGCGGATCGGCGGCTAGTGACTCAGCGGTTGCATGGTGCTTCTGGTAGCAATCCCATCCTCGTCGCCAGTGTTAAGTTTGAGCAATGAGAGGCTGAACCAGAGCATGAGTGCAACAATACTTTATTAAGCAATAAAGGGCTGACCGTGCTTGCCACGCCTGGAACTGGCTCGCAGCAATCAGCGACTGGTTGGACCCCGCAGCCTGCTTTTATAGCTGGCTGCTGGGGAGAACCAACCAATGAGGAAAAGGGGAAGAACGCCCACTCAAGTGAGTGGACCTGAGTGAGAACTCCTAGGGTTCTCAGGACATAACACCTAGTATATGCATATAAAGCAATAACAACAGCATTTAGACTTATATACTACTTTACAGTGCTTTACAGCCCTCTCTAAGCTGTTTACAAAGTCAGCATATTGCCCCCAACAATCTGGTTCTCATTTTACTGAGCTCGGAAGGATTGCAGGCTGAGTCAACCTTGAGCTAGTCAGAATTGAACTCCTGGATGAGCAGTGAGTTAGCCTGCAGTACTGCATTCTAACCACTGCCCCATTTTTATCTCTTTATCCATTATAGTATACTGTAATATCCATTACGGTATTCTTTTTTGGAGCATTCAATGTTATATAAAACACAGAATAGGAGAAATAAATAGGAAGCCAAAATAATTAAAGGACAAGAGAAGAAAAGAGAAGAAACTATTTCTAAAACTAGTTCAGTGACATCTTTTTTTAAACATAGAAACCCTACTTCCACATTCTATAATTCCACTTGCCCTTGTTGTATTTAGTACACTACCTTTGTTCATTTAATTTCTTATTATTCTGTTTTTCTGGTTCTCATGAACTCTCCTCAACTATACTTTTCTTCGTTTTCCCCTTTCTTTCTCCCCACCTTTTCACTCTCCCTACACCAGAGGTTCTGACCAGTTCTGGAGAACCAGTAGCGGAAATTTTGAGTAGTTTGGAGAACCGGCAAATACCACTTCTGACTGGCCCCGCCCCCATCTATTATCTGCCTGCTGAGTCCCAGCTGATCGGCTGGGTTTTCTTTTATTGCCCTGCACAGGAGAATGGAGCTAGAAAGCAGGTTAGTGGGGTAGGGAGAGAATGGGGATTTTGCAGTAACCTTCCCCTGCCATGCCCACCAAGCCACTTCCACCAAGCTATGCCACGCCCACCAAGTCATGCTCACAGAACCGGTAGTAAAAAAATTTGAATCCTACCACTACCCTACACATACAATTGCTTTGTAATTTGAAATTTATTCTATCTATCTATATAACCAAATCATCTCAATGTCCATTTTTTCATATCCTGATGCATTCAATTCATCTTTATTTAGTAGTTATTCATTCTTGTTTTCCTTCTTGTTTTATCGCTTTTTAAGTGCCTTTTCCTCACCACATTCAACTTAGATTTCTTGGACCAAGCTCCTACTTCCATACTACAAAGTGGGTAAAATGACCTTATTATATACCACAATTTTCTCTTTCTCTAAATCAACAAACATGCGGGAGCCTGTTTTTTTCCTATTCATATGGTACATATCTAAATGACTTGGTTGAAGAGCAAAAAAATTATTTGCCCATTTCTTATTCTTCTAAACTTTTTCAGACATACCTAATTTTCTTTTCATCCACTTCCACAAAGTAGTTTTGTGTTTCCATTAAAATAATTCTAAATTTTCCCTGCCTGTTGGAATCTGAAACATTCCTTGTTTTCTTTGACTACATTTTGGCATTTGTCTTCTTCTCTCTGTACATATTATACAATATTTTTCTTCTATCATTTTTGCAATAAGTAATTGCTCAGATACATTTTTGTCATCCATAGCCAATTCATTATTTCAAGCATCTTTTCAGTATTTGTGACAATCTATCTTTGCTTACATCTACTTTCTAATCATTCTATTTGGTGTTGAATCTTTTAATATTTTTTCATTAAAGAACTACAGCCCTTCTGTATCACTCTTATGTATTTCACTTATGCTTTTTTCTTCCTTCCTTCCTTCCTTCCTTCCTTCCTTCCTTCCTTCCTTCCTTCCTTCCTTCCTTCCTTTCTTCCTTCCCTCCCTCCCTCCCTCCCTCCTTCCTGCCTTCCTGCCCTCCTTCTGTATTTCACAATATAATCAATCCTGCTTTCTGATTTTGAACAATACTTCTAAGTCAGATTTTAGGAATGGATAATACAAACACTCATATAGTACCCTTTACCTGAAGAGATTTCCCAGAATAGAAA
Source organism: Pseudonaja textilis (assembly GCF_049901715.1). Taxonomy (NCBI): domain Eukaryota; kingdom Metazoa; phylum Chordata; class Lepidosauria; order Squamata; family Elapidae; genus Pseudonaja; species Pseudonaja textilis. The sequence goes on along the minus strand of NC_141990.1, from coordinate 259,471,696 downwards.
ATTTGAAAAGTAAACATGAGTTTATTCATTCTATGCTTCCAAACTCTTATTCGTTCTGGCCAGAAGTAATCTAGATAAATAACAGTTTCCCAGTTTCTTCTCAGTGAGAAGATTATGAAAGTGGTTAATAGCAATTTACCATAACCCTAGAAATTAATTAAATGAATATATAATCATATAAATATTGTTAACATGAGCACATATACAATAAATGCATACACCAGATTCTCATCTTCCAGCTAAGCTATTTAAGGCCAGGCATGTGTGTGCATTTGAAGACCTTTTCAGTTAGACCTTTTCAGCTAGATGTTAAGCCAAATTGTCCTGAACTGCCTAAGTAATTTTGTGAAGCCACTGGAGAATTCTACTTGAAGTCAGCTACACTAGAGTTTCTAGATGTAATGAGGGCTACCAAATCTACTACCAAATATGCAACCTACTCTATAATTGTAGCACTACAGTATGTTGTTTGGTTTTGTTGACCAAAGCTCAATGGCTTTCAGGAGAACATCAATAGCAGCATAAAGGTTTGATCACCCCAACTGGCATGCCACCCACAGCATCTAATCAAGGCATTGATCCATTCAATATAAGATAGTCTGTCTATTACTGTGAGATATTGAATTCCTGTCAGCTATCACCTACTAAATTGCTGGAACATAAATGCAAAAAGTCATTCAAAGCAACTAGCTAAGGCATCTTTTCTGCACAAGGCTTTTGATTGCCTTTTGCTTTTTTTCTCTATTTTTTCATGGATGATGAATTATATTATTTATTTTTTATGCTTATAATTAATTATTTTTCTTCTGAGGAATTCTTTATTGTGATAAACAAACAAACAAATAAATAAATAAATAGTGAAAGATTATGGGAACTACTTATGTCGAGCCCAAGGAATAAAAGATTAGGGGTGATAGGATAGCTGTCTTCCTCATTTGAGAAACTGTCATAGAGAAGAGGGAGTCAACTTATTTTCCAAAGCATCTGAGGACAGGACAAGCAGCAATGACTGGAAGTTTGTTAAAGAGAGATCCAATCTGGAACTAAGAAGAAATGTCCTGACAGTGAGAACAATTAATCAATGGAAAAGCTTGCCTCCCAGAATTGTGGGTGCTCCATTGCTGGATATCTTAAAAAAAAAATTGGGTAACCATTTGTCTGGGATGGAATATAGTCTTCTGTCTTGGCAGGGTTGAGTTGGATTAGAACAACTCCAAAGTCCCTTCCAGCCCTATGATTCTATGATTCAAATAGTGTGTATATGACAAATGTTGCCCCATCTCCTCTCATGTACTGAACAGGATGTACAGAGTACTAGTTTTGTATAGGAGATTTCTAGTTTCAAATATTTAAATCTTGAGTTTAAATGAAGTATTTACGCATAAAATCACTAACTCACATTGAAGAAGAGATTTGTTTTTTTTTTGTACTTATATTTGAAAATATATGGAAATGGTTTTTCTGTGTCTTCCTAGCAATATTCTCACCAAATATATTTATATATATGTGTGTTTGTGTGTGTGTGTGTGTGTGTGTGTGTGTATGTATGTATGTATGTATATGTATATGTATATGTATATGTATATTTGTGTTGTGTCCTGTACTAATTTTATAACAACATAATATTGTACTACATACTCTTTTTAAGAAGTGCTTCAATGCGGGGGAGGGAATGCTACTCTTGTTTTGTTTTTGATAAAAAATGTTTAGATCCTATATCACATAATTTCAAATGTAATTTAACTATTTTTGAAAGATGAATTGATAGCTGGATTTCATTCTGGCTAGACATATTCCTCCCTAGTTCACCTCAAATCAATTCCTAGTACAATTCATGGTGACATTCTTATACATCCTCAATAAAGCCCATGTGCCTCTTACTTGTATGCAGTGGGCACAAGGCTCAGACTTCTCATCTGCTGTAGGATATAAGGCTAATAAGCCCCCTATGCTAATAGTCTCAATAGCCATTTTTTTAATATCATCTTTTCTGAGTTAACCTCTCTTCCTAATATTATCTTTTAATACATAAATCCTTGAACTCTATTTATGTCTTATTATAAATAACTTTTATAGCTGGGAAGAAGTCTCAGTGTTTTTATAATAAATAATAGGTAAATAAATAAAATGAATAATATCAAAAGTGTGTTCTCTTCTGGAGTAGAATTGATAGGTATCTTTGGAAAAAGCGCTATGAGGCTGGATATTATGCTGATCTATTTAGGGTGTAAAGTACTTGACCCATACATTGTAAGAGCAATGTTATAAGAATGGATAATAAATATTTTCAAAGAAGAAGGGATGCATCATTGTCCACCCACTATTTTTATAAACATTGTTCAACTATCTACACAAGCATTATAATCCTACAAGCATTCTGGTATGGTTAAAATCCCTGAAAGGCCAAGAAGCTGTTCACTTGCAGCCTTCACTCATTCTCACTGTACTGGATGTCAGTTCCATTGTTTTGTTCAGCGGAGGGGAAAAGCTATGTTTCTACACAAGCCTTTTAAAAGCCATCTATGTTTAAACCTGGTGACTTGCCAATGGCAGTATGGGAACAATCTTCAAAATACAATAAAATAATTCTGTCATGCTCTTTGGCTGGCCTATTCAACCAGATAAATCCCACAATAGCTCTTATCTCAGCTACCATTTTGTGAACTCTCAAACCCAGACAAATCTAGACAAAGAGGTGGCCATCCTTGGCTGCTTGCCATCAACTGTTCTGCAATTCAAGTCATAAAAGCAACTGCCACAAGCAGACCATGACAAATCTAAGCAGAAGGAGAGTCAATAAGGAATCCTTGATGCCAGAACCAATTTGGAATTTTCTCATTCAGATTTTCCAGCATAGAGCACATCCAAACTGCAGCACCAAAATGCATTTGTATAGTCCATGAGCAGACAGAAAAGGCAGTTTTATCTCTGACCCCTGTTCTATCTTTGCAGTGAGCTGGAAAATCTGCAAGGAAAATGGTGGAAAAAAGGAAGACAGTGTGGGAAGTACTTTTTTGGAATAAATTACTGACAACAGACCTGCTTCACTCCTTCACTCCCTTACTTCAATAGCTTGTGGCCAAGAGTGCTATCTCCCCACTTAATCTCCCTACAATGAGAAGAGAAGGGATGGGTCTCCTGTTGTCAATTATCTGATCCCAGTGAAGTAGAGGCAGAAAAGTAGCAACACTCTGCATTCTGCACTCCACATTAAACCATAGAGCAGTGGTGGCCAAAGAACCACCTCCATTGTCCAAGGGAAGGGAAATATGTTGTTAGTCTTCCCTCATAGATAAAGCAGCTCAGTCTTTTGGGGATTAGGCCTTGAGCAGTCTTAGATAGCCAATTGGGGCAGAAGAGGTCTCTATCACTTCTTTTAGACACTCCAAATGTCATGGTTTGTGATAGTAGCCAATGAAAAATAAAATTTTAAAACTGAGACAGAAAAAGATGAGTGCAGGCTGGTGTGAGGTAGATTGGGGAGAACTGGAAACCATTCATTAATGTCTTTCTGAAATAATTTATGAGCCATGTGGAAGGCCTCATAGGAAGGAGGGAGAATGATGGATGGGTGGGAAGAGAGCAAGAAAGGGACCATTTGTGATTTTGATGACATAACAAAAGCTGATATTTTCATTTATGAAGTATTGAATGAATCACTTTCATACATTTCTCAACCATCTATAACTGATATTTTCAAGGAAATCTTTAATCAATTCTCAGAAAAACATTACTGATTCATAATAAAATTTATTTTAAAATATTTCCCATTACAATCAGTTTAGCAGAATTATGAAGAAAAAAAGATCACCAACTGGCATCTCCCTTGTGCAAGGTGACACATTTGAAAAAGGCAGTGGCGGGGAGGGGAGGGGGAGCCCTGAATATGATAATCTACTCATATTTTCAAAAATATGAAATATCTGACATCTGGCTTCTACAGTATTTAAAATTGCACTACCACTGTTGAAGTGATCATGAAGGTCAATGTAGCGGAAAGAATATCATGCCGGTCTAATTTTTCTACCACTTTCAGTAGAAAAAAAGTCCTTTAATTGGAGGCAAAAGGCTCTTTCAGTCTGGAGAAGGAAACTTCTAACTTTTCCACCATGATATAATAAAAATAGCACAAACACACAGCCTGTGAGATATAGACTTACAATCTTCGAAGAACATCCTCCTTTTGAAATGTTTACCATAACCTAAAGTTATTGAAATCCATAATTCATGGGTTAAAGCTACAAAAATCTTAATTTGTATATAGTAGCTTTATGCATCCAACTACAGAAAAAGCTAATTTTCCATGAAATATTGAAGTGTCTCATACACGTCTACTGAGATTTCAGTTTTTAAAAAGGAAACTGTCAACCATGCACAAGCTCAAAACATAAACAGTAGGAAAAGAAGAAATTATCTTTTATGTGTCATGCATAATTACCCTTTGGGGGGTATAATGCTGCTTTTCATGTTTACAATTCCCTTTGACTCCTCTTTCAGAACTTTGAAATTTCTGGCCTGGGAGAAGGTAATATTTATTCAAGGTTAATACCTTATAGGTTTTTTTAAAAAATAAAACTCTTGCAAAATTGGTGTTACTGGGATGCCTCACCATCTTTCAGCATGTTCCTATTTGATAACAAGATCAAGACACATCCTGGAATGGACTTTTGTTATCTCCAACTCACAGAGGTACTAGAGCAGAAGGGAGCATCCTGCAGATTTGACTGGCAGCTGCCAATATTATGAGACCTTTGGGATGCCAAGCTCTAGAAAAGGATTAGTTGACAAGGTATTGATTCCCAGATTCACATGAGTAGCTGATTTATTACTATTATGCTGTGCCAAATTACTCTCCCGTATACTGTTGAACCTTGCTTGGTAAGGAAGGACTAGCAAAGGCTCTTCAGGATCTCAGCTACTTTCCAATGATGTTGAAGAAATAGCAATAGCCCATTCTTCCAAAAGCCCAAGAGAGTGATCATCATCTAGCAGAGGATAATATTTGCAAGTCTTTTTGGTAATATCACTCTTCCTAGCTAGGTTTTGGCATGGCTAGGTTTCACCCTGTCATTTTCTCTGGGGCTCAAACACTTTTCTGGATTTTCTGTACAAAGAGAGAATGGCTGCCTTCATATACTTCTACTAGAAACTAATCCTAAAATACTACAAAATAGAGAAGGTGGCATAAATATCAATTATGCTTTTTCTCAGTGCTCCATTTAATTACCCAAGTGCCTCTATCAGGCTAGGCCTAGTTCCATTTTATTGATTCTTTTCTTGATAATTTACTAGAAGTTGTAGCTGATAAGGTGTGCTGGTGAAAGTCATAGTTAGCTGACAATGACTCCTGTCTCTAAACCAAATGTTGATTTGAAAGTTTTGAAAAAAAGGAAGAGGCAAAATACTCCAAGGTTCTCACCAGCTACTTGTTTATCATGATTCTCTGAGGATAAGTTGCTTCTCTTATTTTATATTTTGTTTAATCAAAAGTACATTGGAATTCTTTACATTTATTATTATTAATTTTATATTTACAAAATATACAAAGCTTCTAATTTAAACAAATTTACATGTTGATTGTGTACCTGGCTATCTATTCAAATAAAAATTTAAACCTGTCAATTTCTCTAGAATATTTATTATAGTTTATCTGCCAGTTATTCTCTCAATAGCTTCTGCCTATGTGTGAATTTTAACATACCTTTTAATATGAAACCTAAGATATTTTCATAAATACAATTTTCCTACTATCTCTGCCTGTTAGTACATTTTAAATTAATTATTTCTTAAAGGTAGATGTTATAACTTCCATAGCATTATACTGAATAATATAAAGAATTTAAATAAAAAAATATAGATTACCCCAGGGTTTTTTAAATGTTGAGACATACTTTTAGTACTGTTAGGTTTTTGTTTTTAAATGTTTTTACTATGTATTTATCATTTATTTTGGATCCATTCTGATACTAATCCTGCTATAACATACAATGTTACTATGTTCTATGCAGCAGTAATTAAAATCGATCAGATGATGATCTGTGCCTAAAATTTACGATAATAAATATTTAACTTGTTGGTATGTTAACTTTTATATTTTTATATTTATTTAATGTTTTACTGCTTTTTATAATTTTTTTTAAATTGTTTTTGCTAGCTTTTAAACCTGCTTTTTTAACTCTGTGAATTTTATATTTTTTAGCTTTTACAGTTAGTTTGTATTCCACCCTTATGTTGTTCTCTGACAATATTAAAGATTTGATTGACAGATACTGAAGTAGTGGGTAGTTTGTATCTTTTCAGGATCTTCTATCAACAATGAAAGAACTATCAATCAGTATCCTGCAAATAATGGTGTTCTTTATAGACACAAAGTTGGAGTTTGAAAAAAAAAAGATGGAGCCAGAAAACTCCTGGAGCTATCATGGCTAGCCAAGGAAACAAACAAATGAATCAATGAGCCAATCAACCCAGAGTTCTCATTCCAGGTACAAATGATTAGGCTGAAATTATCATACTTTGTACATACAGTATAATGTGAAGATCTAACTCTCTGGAGATGTCTATAATGCTGGGAAAGATGGAAGGAAAGAGAAGAGGAAAACTAGTAGCAAGGGTAATGGGTGAACTGGTGGAAGATTTGAAGGACCGGGTTGTGGACAGAATATCCTAGAGAAAATTACTCTATCTACATGATTGCTAAGAGTTGACAATATTTGATGGCTCAGAATCAATCACATCCACTACTATTGCCCAATAGCATAAAAAGCAAAGATGACTCCAGGCACAGTAGCATTTTCCTCACTAAAAGCACTTTATCAAGTTTAATTTTTCCTTGACATAAGGAAAGGAAACAATAATTTGCTCTTTGCCCCAAAAATTTTCAATGCACTTCCTAGTTTGAACAAAATATAAAAATAAATGTTATGTCAAATACAATAATAAGAATGTGCCACTAAATTTTGAATCAATTATTCTGTTATGTAATGCTAATTCAACTAAAATACATTTGCAATATTTGCATGTTACTGCAAATATACTTAAATATACTGCAAATATATTTTTTTATGCAAAAATAAACACATTTACACACCATTCAAAAGAGACAATAAAAAAGCTAAGACAAAAAGATCAGAACATATCCTTTCTGGCAACATACATCCTGATAATCAGGGATTAACACCAGACAGACAGACAAAAAAAATCAGAAAAACCCTTGAACTTAGAAGGAAAAAACCACACACATTCATCAACATTGGTAAGGAAAGCTATCCTATAAAAACAGGAGCAAACTCCACAATGATAATATTATCTAGTTCGATAATAAAATATCTGCAAGCAAAAAAACAAAAACAAAAACTCAGAGAGCACCAAGAACTCCACAAATATAATTTGGCACCTTAGCAATTACTAAATTGATCAATCTTTGCTGATTCTACTGCCAAAAATTAATAAGACTCTCAGTCAAAAATGTGCACATTTTCCATGTCTCTCTCCATAAATTTCATTATTGATTTCAGTCCAATTTACATTCAAATATCTTCAGGAAATTTGGATTACATTCAGAATCTCCACACCAGGCTGCATTTCAGATTATTTTAAGAATTGTTATTGTAGAGTGTTTTTTTTTTAAAAAAAATCACTCCTCTTTAAGTAAAGAAATATGGATGTGCTCTGCAATTGTCCTTCACTTTGCAGATGTTTTAGATCAAACTAAAAGTAGCCAGCCAGGAAGGGCAAAGTATAAAAGGAGCCAGTGACATTTGTAACCTGCAGATTAGTGAGGGTGGCAGAGGGCACGCTAACTTGAGCTAAATGCTGACTGAATGTGTCAGCCCCAGAGAAACAGGAAAAATGATTTCAGAGAATCTGAAGTAAAGGATGTAAAGATATCTCATTCATGATGTAAATATTCAATAACAATGCAATGCAGTTAGGTTCAGGAGTTTATAAAGATTCTCATTACCAAAAAAAAGTGAAAGAGGAAATAAGTGAATGCAGAAGATCTGAATAAATATAAGCCAATTATTAGCGTAGTTTTTTGGACAAGGTGCTCCAGAATGTGTTGGCTAATCAGATCCAGAAACTCTTAGATGATTCTCATGACAAAAAAAAAGTGATCTCAGCCCTCTGAAAGAGGAAAGAAGTGAACTTAGAAGATCTGAATAAATATAAACCAGTTATTTGCATAGGTTTTTGGACAAGGTGCTCCAGAATATGTTGGCTAATCAGATCCAGAAACTCTTGGATGAAATGACTATTCCAAATCCATCTATGATGTTATTTGAAAAGAAATGGAGAGAGAATGCAACTATTTCATTTTCCTAATCCAGACTCTAACAGAATAGTGAGATTAAATGTGATTGTGATGTTCTATGGCCAGAAGATGTTGCTGGAGGATTTATGCTTAGCCATGTGGCATTTATCTCAGGAAATTCTCTAGGATCATGTCTTATTTTCCCTACAGTTCAAAGTCAGTGTGCAGAGATGTCCAAGGCTGGGAGGTGGAAAGGGGGGAGTATATAACTGGCATTCCAGAAATGCATGCCATATTTATTTTGCATATGCATATCTATGAAAGGAATAGAATTCATATCATTGACAATTTGTGAAGTCTAACTAGCACATACCAATGACATGCTGAGCAAATCAATCAATCAGAAATTATTTTTATTTTATTTGGTTTGTCAATTGCTTACAAGATAATAGGTATATAAAAACATAGTTATGAATACATGGATACATATAAGAAAAATAAAAGAAACAATAGGACAGGGATGCTAGGCACATTGATGAGCTTATGCACGCCCCCTACAGACCTCTTAGGAAAGGGGTGAGGTCAATAATAGACAGTCTAAGGTTAAAGTTTTGGGGATTTGGAGAAGAAACCACAAAGTCAGATAGAGTATTCCAGACATTGACCACTCTGTTGCTGAAGTCATATTTCATGCAATCAAGTTTGGTGCGGATAACCTTGAGTTTATATCTATTGTTTGCTCTTGTATTGTTATGGTTGAAGCTGAAGTATTCATTGACAGGTAGGACATTGCAATGTATGATTTTATATACTATGCTTAGATCGGACCAAAGGCGGCATAGTTCTAGATTTTCTAGGTCTAGAATTTCGAGTCTGGTGGCATAAGGTATTCTGCAATGAGTAGAGGAGTGGAGAACTCTTCTTGTGAAATATTTCTGGACTTTCTCAACTGTGTTAATATCAGATAGGTAATGTGGGTTCCAGACTGATGAGCTGTATTTGAGTATTGGTCTAGCAAATGTTTTGTATGCTCTAGTTAGTAGTGTAATATTACCAGAGAAAAAGCTACATAAGATAAGGTTAACAACTCTTAATGCCTTTTTGGCTATGTAGTTACAGTGGGCTGTAGCACTTAGATCATTAGAGATGAGTACTCCAAGATCCTTGACAGAGTTTGGATCGTCAGCAAGATCTTGACTATTCAGCCTGTATTTTATTTTCTGATTTTTTTTTTGCCAATATGTAAGACAGACCATTTATTTGTTGAGATTTGAAGTTGCCATTTGTTTGACCATTCTGATACATAGTCGAGGTCTTTTTGAAGGGTAGCAGTATTATCTGTGGTGTTCAATAGCTTTACATCATCAACAAAGACAACACAGTTGCTCTTAATATGATCACAGAGGTCATTCATGTAGAGTATGAAGAGAGTTGGTCCTAGAACATTGCCTTGGGGGACACCACTGTTGACAGGTACAGAATTTGATAGGATGCTCCCAATTTTGACCATTTGTTGTCTGTTTGACAGCAATGCTTCTATCCAGTTTTGCAGGTGTGCAGAGATAGCGTAAGATTTTAGGTTTAGGAGCAGTTTGTCTTGTACCACTGAATCAAAGGCTTTACAGAAGTCTATGTAGATTGCATCTATTGCTTTGCCCTGATCAAGTTGTGTAGTCCATATGTTTTTGCAGTGTAAGAGTTGCAGATTGCAGGATAGTTTTGTTCTGAAACCAAATTGTTTATAAGAGAGTAGGTTGTTTGTCTCTAAGTGGAGGTTAATGGATTGGTTAATAATTGATTCCATGACTTTACAGGTGACGCAGCATAAAGAGATTGGTCTGTAATTTTCAACTAAGTTGGGTTCTCCCTTTTTGAAGATGGGGGTGGCTGTGGCTTGTGACCATAGTTTTGGCAAGGAGCTGGTCCTGGAAGATTTTTCAAAGATTATGCTTAGAGGTTTGGCTATGGCAGTGGGTAGCTTTTTAAAGAAGTAGGCACATATTCCATCCTGTCCAATAGATAGAGATGGTTTTAGATTGTGTGGTGCTTTTTCAATAATGTCTACTGTAAAATTGATATGTATTAGATCATTGTAGTTGTCTGTGGTTCGACTAGGAAATACTGGGCATGATCCATTGCTGTTTACAAATATGAGCCAAAAATGTGTTAAAGAGATTGGCTTTAATAGTGTTGTCATTGCAATCTTTACCATTAAGTCCTTTCAGGGGTGGGATGGACCTTGAGTCTTTTAGTTTGTTGTTTACAAAATTGTAGAAAGCATGGGTGGAATTGGTACACAGAAAGTTTTCCTCTTGTTTAATGTGATAATTGGTGCATTCAGTCTTTATCTGGTGGCATAAATTTTTGAATAGAGCTGGAGGTCTTCCATTCCAACCCCTGCTCAAGCACGAGACCCTATACAATTTGAGATAAGTAGCTGTCCAGTCTTTTCTTAAAATCCTCAAGCAATGAAACATCCACAACTGCTGAAGGCAACCTATCCCATTTGTCAATCGTTCTCGCAGTTAGGAAGTTTCTCCTTAATTCCAGATTGCTTCTCTCTTTGATTAGATTCCTGAATTCATATATCACAATATATACCATTCCTTATCCATACTGGAATACCTTAATTATATATTTTGAAATAATACAACGTTGTATCACTTTTCTAAATGGTTTACTATTCAGACTCAAAAAGCATTTGCCTACAGCAAACGGGGGAAGTAAATGGAAGAAGCTCAGTTCTAAACATGAAGAATAGCTGTGCTGACACAGTTGACACCAGGAAAAATTGTCTTGTAAATGTCTGTTGTAAATAGGTGAAACTCAAAAAATTAGAATATCGTGCAAAAGTTCATTTATTTCAATAATGCACTTAAAAGGTGAAACTAATATATGAGATAGACTCATTACATGCAAAGCAAGGTAGTTCAAGCTGTGATTTGGCATAATTTTGATGATTATGGCTTACAGCTGATGAAAACCCCAAATCCACAATCACAGAAAATTAGAATATTACATGCAAACAATAAAACAAGGGTTGTACATAGAACAATATCGGGCCTCTGAAAAGTATAAGCATGCATATGTACTCAGTACTTGGTTTGGGCCCCTTTTGCAGCAATTACTGCCTCAATGCGGCGTGTCATGGAAGCTATCAGCCTGTGGCACTGCTGAGGTGTTATGGAAGACCAGGATGCTTCAATAGTGGCCTTCAGCTCTTCTGCATTGTTTGGTCTCATTTCTGTCATCTTTGTTTTGGCAATGTCCCATAGATTCTCTATGGGGTTCAGGTCAGGCAAGTTTTCTGGCCAATCAAGCACAGTAATCCCATGGTCATTGAACCAGGTTTGGGTGCTTTTGGCAGTGTGGGCAGGTGCCAAGTCCTGCTGGAAAATGAAGTCAGCATCCCCATAAAGCTCATCTGTGGAAGGAAGCATGAAGTGCTCCAAAATCTCCTGGTAGATGGCTGCGTTGACCCTGAACTTAATGAAGCACAGTGGACCAATGCCAGCAGATGACATGGCTCCCCAAATCAACACAGACTGTGGAAACTTCACACTGGACTTCAAGCATCTTGCAGTGTTTGCTTCTCTATTCTTCCTCCAGACTCTGGGTCCTTGGTTTCCAAATGAGATGCAAAAGTTGCTCTCATCAGAAAAGAGGAGTTTGGACCACTGAGCAACAGACCAGGTCTGTTTTTCTTTAGCCGAGGTAAGATGCTTCTGACATTGTTTGTTGTTCAGGAGCGGCTTGACAAGAGGAATACGACATTTGAAGTCCATGTCGAGGATCCATCTCTGTGTGGTGGCTCTTGATGCACTGGCTCCAGCCTCAGTCCACTCTTTGTGAAAGTCCCCAACACTTTTGAATGGCCTGTTCCTGACAATCCTCTCCAGGATGTGGTCATCCCTGCTGCTTGTGCACCTTGTTCTTCCACACTTTTCCCTTCCACATAACTTTCTATTAATGTGCTTTGATACAGCAGTTTGGGAACATCCAACTTCTTTTGCAATTACCTTTTGAGGCTTTCCCTCCTTATGGAGGGTGTCAATGGTGGTTTTCTGCACAACTGTCAGGTCAGCAGTCTTTCCCATGATTGTGATTCCTACTGAACCAGACTGAGAGACCATTTAAAGGCTCAGGAACTCTTTGCAGTTGTTATGGCTTAATTAGCTGATTAGAGTGGGACACTCTGAGCCTAGAATATTGAACCTGTTCACAATATTCTAATTTTCTGAGATTGTGGATTTGGGGTTTTCATGAGCTGTAAGCCATAATCATCTCAATCATGACACATCACGGCTTGAATTATCTTGCTTTGCATGTAATGAGACTAACTCATATATTAGTTTTACCTTTTAAGTTGCATTACTGAAAAAAATGAACTTTTGCACATATTCTAGTTTTTCAAGTTTCACCTGTACTTGTTGTTTACTGTATATAGTACCTCCAATGGTTTTAATCACCTGTCATGGTTCTTTGTATTATTTGCCAGCATTACCAAACAAAACACACATCCAGTTCTACAAGAACCCAGCCACACTGTGTCATTTACATTTTTATCCTAATTTCATTTTAAGACAATATAATTTTCCTGAACTCTTCAAATATTGAAATCTGTCCAAATCTGTCCAAATTGGTTTGAATTAAAGTTTGATATAGAACTTTCAAATCCATTATCCAGGTGGGAAATATAAATGCGTGGATATGCACTAATCAAGATCATTAACTCAAAATCAATAACTTCAGAAATAATTACAGGATTTTTTTTCTCCCCTGTGGGTCTCTAAATCCTCTGGGGTTATTTAATTAAGGCCCAAAATGAATGGTTTTGATCAGTGATTCTGCTTAAAGCTGAAGAGACATAGAGAAAATGGTTTTAAGTTCATCAGATAAATGTATGCACATAGACACATTTATCCTTAAATATTATTATATTATATATGTTTCAACCTGTGTAAAATTATGATTTTTTTTCTGTATACTTCCTTTTGGAGAACAAAAAAATATAATTTATAAAAATCAAAGCTGAATCTAGTTTTCAAACATCAAAGGATAAAATTATTAAATATATCACCTCAGTTTAAGCATATTAAATACATTTCATTTTAATTACAGTAAGCTGCATTCACTTAAGATGAAATACAAAAATGAGCCTTTATCCTTGGTTCCTTAGCCAGTGAAATGCACTTAGCTCTGATATTGGTTTTCATTCATTTTATTTGATCGATGGCATACTGCATATGAATGAAATCATATTCTTTTTTAGAGGTTGGTAAAATATTTACAGACCCCTCACATCCCAGACATAAACTGTTTCAACTACTTCCCTCAAAATGACGCTATAGAGCACTGCACACCAGAACAACTAGACACAAGAACAGTTTTCCCCTGAAAGCCATCACTCTGTTAAACAAATAATTCTCTCAACACTGTTCAACTATTACACAGTCTGCACTACTATTACTGTTAATCTTCTCATCATTCTTATCACCCATCCCCTCCCACGTGTGACTCTATGACTGTAACTTTATTGCTTGTATCCTTACGATTTATATTGACTGTTTCCTAGTATGATGTGATTGCTGATTGTACCCTATGATATATTAAGTGTTGTACGTTATGATTCTTCATTCTTAACGAATGTATCTTTTCTTTTATGTATACTGAGAGCATTTACACCAAGTCAAATTCCTTTTGTGTCTAATCACACGTGGCCAATAAAGCTATTCTATTCTATTCTATTCTATTCTATTCTATTCTATTCTATTCTATTCTATTCTATTCTATTCTATTCTGCCCATCACTTGAGCATCAGAATCCTATCTGACATTTCTAAAGAAATATTTTGGTTGATTCCAAGGAATCAGGAGAAGTAAAATAAAGAATATATATTACATGTTTAAAATTTAGATTTTTGATTTTGAAGAATCAGATCTTTAATCTTCTGATCCATAGATCAACATGTGATGCTTCTTTTTTCTTTCTGTAAATAAAATCTATAGAAGACTTCCAGTCTTTTTTTTTTAAAAAAAGTTAGCAATAGAATATATGTAGGTCAGGGTTGAATGGCATAGTGCATGGTGCTCTCCCAACTTGGTTTCTTTTCCCCTTTGGAGATATTTAATTGCCAGACAAGACAACACCATCAGTTTTAGAAGGGAACAGGTTTTATTCTCTATTTATAGTATAATAGTATAGTATATAGTAACAGTTTGCCCTGGGAATGGGTGGGAATGTTGTTAGTGGTTCCTTGATTAGACTGTTGTTTACTGTTCACTTGTTTGTCTGAGTTGGCAGTTCCTTAACTGGGGTATTGCTTGACTTGGTCTAGTATTAATTTGGTGTTAATGTCTGCTCATCTGGGTGTTGATTACTGGGAAGGAGGTGCTTTGTTTTTTTTTTTATTTCCTTTTTGGCCTTTTGATAGTTTCTTTTGAATTGTATGTAGATGTTGTTTATCCCTGTGTGCCTGTTGATGGCTGATTTGTCTGATTCCTATGCTTCCAGGGATTCTCTAGAGCTTTTGGATTTGGCTTGATCTAGGGTACTCAAGTTTCCCAGTTGAAATTAAGCCTGTCCATGTGTTGTGAAATTAAGGAGTTTTCATTATGTCTTCTGAATGCTAGATGGTGATCATGATGTGCTTTGTCAGATATGGTTATTTTAAACTTTAGAGTTTAAATAATAAAACATTTGTATATGCCTGGCAACTCTACCAGTAGCAGTAGTTAGTATAGCACATCAATTGTATAATAAAGGAAATTATTTATTAACTTTTAAAAAATAAACTTTTAATTAGCAAAACAAAGCAAAGCCCTTTACAGATCTTTTAAAAAATTCAAGCAAAACCATTACTAAAGCATATAAAATGTGTGATATTTTAAAAGATTTGTAAAGTGTGGGAACATGGGCATAAGAAAACCTGACAAAATGGAAAGATAACCAGCTACACCAAGCAAGGATAACTCTAATTATATCTCTCTAAAGGACTATTTATCAATACTTGAATTTGAAGATGGGTGGACTGCCATAATTTCTCAGTCATCTTAAAACTGCTGAGATTGAGAAACATTGCCCTAGAGATATTCCAGAGATTGCTACTATTACTAAAAAAATTCCAGAATATAGTTGAACTGGACCTAATAGAAGTAATTCTATTTTTCAAACAAATAAATGTAGGATGGCCTAGAAAAGCTTCTATTAGATCAGTACCTATAAAAAATGGGTTAAAATTAGGAATGTTGCCACCAGATGAATTCTGTTTCTTCCTCACCTGTTTAGCACACACCCATTTCCATAGGATCTGTCATCCTGATAGTCTTATTCAAAAGACTAGAATCTAAGTCAACTCAGTAGTAAATTAACTTTTTGGGTATCATGTGGGACAGCAAATATAATTTTGGGTGGCTGGAAAATTTTTGTCTTTGTTTTTGAGGTGGGATTTAGACCATCAAATGCAGTCAGTAGGAGCTTTAGATTTTTTTTTTTAAAGAAGTCCAGAAGTTAACTAGGACCTGAAACTAAAAACTGTTCACCCTGTGATAGAATCATGTTACCAGTGAGAGAGGAAATGTTACATTAAAGCTAACAACAAATAAGGTGGTATAAGAAGGGGGAAAAGATAGTATATGGAGATGTGTATAATTAAATAGACAATGTGTGATATCTAGAGAAATGCCAGGAAAAGAAATTCAATTGGTGGAACAGATCTGTGAATAATTGGAGCTGTTGGAAGACTTCACATATTAAACATTTAGCATAAAATTACTGGGATTTTATAGGATTTTCATATCCTTGTTGTTGTTCTTAAATTATGTTGCTTTGATGTTGTATATTGTTTTTTAATTGTTGTGAGCAACCCAGAGTCATGTATTTGAAATGCGTTGCTATATAAATGGGAATTATAAATCTTGGGATGTTACACATGATCACATGCAAGACTGCATGCACTGTTGGCTAGCATGTATCTTGTCAAATTTAGATATTCTCAAGGGCTTTCTATAAGAAAACATTGTTTATCTGGTGCTAGAAGCTGTACAACATGCATCTCAAATTGTTATGCAAGACTTAGTGCAAAAGTTTTGTGCAATGACATATGTGAACCAAAGAGCATGACTGCATTAATTCTTTTCTCATGCAAAACCTTAGCACCTCATATATACAGCCCTACTAGCTTTATCCTGAATATTCAAGTATGTGAATAGTAATTTAGCTACAATTTAACCAAAGCCATGAGCAATAAAATGATAAATCAAATACTTTGTGCAAATGGCTACAACATTCTCAGTACAATCTGTCATCAGAAAGTCTAATTTCCCCATGCTCTTCTGCTTTGGCAGTGAGGCTTAATAAATACTGACAGTGACTATGTGGAATTAAGATTTCATACTGGAGTGATTTAGTTTGTGGAGTAGATAATAGTCTAATAAATATGCTGCAATTATTACGGGCTGATTTTGGAAAATAACCTGCTTAAAATGAAGCACAATAGAAAGCCAAATATTCAGCATTATCAGAACTCTGCTACTTACCACATTCAATATCGCTTTAGGAGTGCATTGGGGAACTGCCTCACATTCCTTTCCACATGACTTGGGGAAGAGGAATGAAGCCCAAGGCTAGATACAAAGATGTAAGGAAAAAAGGAAAGAGAGCTTCTGTAGAATGTCAGGGATCCAATAGCTTAAAAACCCCTAGAACACTCAATCCATTGATAGGGGTGAGGAAGCCAGCATTTGAAAATGATGTGAAATATTGGTGTCTGCTAAGCCCTTGCAGGAATATCACACACCCCTCCCAAAGATTTAAAGTCCTCCAATTGATAGACTGTAAGGTGGGCTGCTAGATTGTAGGAAAGGCTTACTCAGGGAAATTGCGTCTACTTGTAAGTGAATCCCTCATACATCTGGCCAGTCATTTTATAAGGATTCAGTGCTGAGCTAGTGTGAAACTCAGAAGGCAGGAGTGTATCAAATGTAGCCTTCACACTTGCCATCCCATTTTTATTGCACATACCAACAACTGTGCAGTGCATCTCCTCCAAGTGAATATTGCCTATAAATTAAAAAGTGGCAGTTCTTGGATTGCAGTTTGGAGATGCAGGACAAATGATGCTTTAAGAAATTGCAAAAGAATAGAATTGGGGCAGGCTTTGCTTTAAGAAATACAAAGACTGATGGTCTGAATTTAGATTGATTTGTCCAGCTCTGCCCTTATGATCTGCTTGTTGACAGAAGCAAGCATCTGGTTAGCCACTTGAAAACTGGATTGTGTTGGTATAGTTGGGAGGTTCTTTATATCACCTTGTCCACATGCATATGTACTCATTTAATCAATGGAGAGTGTGTGAATACTTCAGTGTGTGTTTTCACTATTTTAGCATGCTTTAGCCTGACTTTACATTTCCATAGAATGCATTTTTAAAAGCTCCCTTGAGTAGAGTGATGAGTATTGCTTACATTTGGGATCAGTTCTTTACTCAGCAATTGACCTCTTAGATTAGTGCTGGCTTTCTCATTTTCCCTCAGCCCAAAATAGATTTGCTAAGGAAATAAAATCTGGGATAACCATATAACCCACTTGGGTTTACTAGATATGGACAAGGTGCAAACATATCAAATCAATATATTTAGTGTAGGACTTTATTGCTGAATCAAAATAACAGTGGACAAACTGTCTCGCCATTGATTGTGCCATTGACTTCAAAAGGATGCAGCACTCTGTTGACATATCAAGACACAAGAGTTTTATGACATGCACCTGCTCAGGTATCAGCCTCTTCAGAACTGCCTGAATGGCCATGTTAAGTGCAATGCTCTCCCAAGAGCATAGCAAGTGCTCCCATAATAGAAGATTATGAGAGTAATGGACCATTTCACTTGTAATTATATGATCAATTTATTTTCAGTCACTGAGCATTCAAATTAAGCATAAAAATAAGGCACTCAGAGTTCTGAGGAACATATTCTTTTGGTATATTTTATTGGAGAGAAATAAGAGCTCTCTTAGAGTTTGGCTTTAATGTTGAGTTACTTTGAAGAGTAAAATGAAGATCATTTGCTGCAGAAGGTAATCCTTGCTTGGGCAGATGGAAAAAAATAATCAAAAGACAGAAATGGAGATTTTCTAACTCTCGCTCTGCAGATAATAATTCTCATATATTAACAAAAAATGGCAGTTAGCCTGAAATGTAAGATAAGAACACAAAACTGGTGCACTATACTCCCATACCAGAAGTCCACGTGCTGTTGACTTTTTTCTTTAAAGGAAGACATAAACTCATCATTAGCTATATATAAAAATCATCATGCTACTTATATAGGTAATTGTATTGTATGGAATTATGTGAAGAGCAGCAATTTAAATTAATTGTGGAAATGTCTTTTGTGGCATCAGTAAGAAGTTCAAACAACTTATTCCACCCAGTATTTTTCTGACTTATTAAGTATAGGCCCTCTATTCTGTGGGCACTTTCAGTCTTGAAGAAACTGAAAAATGTACTTTACTTTTACAGTGGAATACAGAGACACAGCGTTTCTTTCTCTTAATTCTGGGATATTATCCTTGCCCTTAATTGATTCCCATTCTTTTTTCCATCTTATCTTTCTAGATGTATAGATATGGGTTTTTGAATGCTATCTATTTTATGTCTGATGAAGCCAGGTGCTGATCAACATCTGTGCTCTAGGTAACACAATGCATCAAAGTGTGAGATTTGCTTTTTTCGTAATAGTTGGGTTCATATAGCATGCTAAGCCTACAGGCAAAACATTTATTGGCCTATAATGTGCAAGCCAGCTCTTAATTTATTCTTTCTGATTTATAAATGGCATAGAAGCTATCTCAAAAGATGGGAGGGATACGCTAATTTCTGTTATGGCTCTAAAGAGCACTTCATACAAGTCAAATACTTGTCTCAGCACCAAGGCTAATTGCTCTCCTTGGCAAGGCTTCATTCAAATGTTTATTGTTTCTGCATTGCCTAAGGGGCTATATTAAGCATAGCCTTTGAAATTTTTCATGGCAAGGTTTAGGGAATAGCCTTGAACTTAAAGAAGAACTATTTAGTATAAAATGATGGTGGGCTATCATGTCTCACTTTCTTTACAGACTGTATTCAATAATACCTTGTACTATTTAGTCGGAATTCACTAGCTGCAAAACTAGTCTAAAAAGAACAAAAGGGGGAAAGGAATCTACTTTAGTATGACTTTGAAAAACCTCTAGTAAGTATATAACAACTTTATTATTCCATAAACAGTCTTATAATTTGTCTAACTTTTTAAAACTCAATCTCTTTTGCTCTCTTCCTCTCACATCCACTCGCGCACTCTCTTTGTATGATATAGATTTAGGGATTTGGGACTTATTATATCTGAGAAATGAAGAGAAATGGAAACATGCTTAGAAATTAAGCATAAGAATACATTCAAGGATTTAAATGAAATGTCCACATGTCATTTCCTCTGTTTATATGCCTGACACTTGGCCAGGGCATCACCCACATTGCAGAGAGGTGCAGCACAGAGTCCCCTCCCGTCTATCCACCACTGCCATTCCAGAGTGTTTCATTAAAGGGGGAGAGAGAGAGAGAGAGAGAGAGAGAGAGAGCGCTGTTGCTTGGCAAAACAAATCTCAATTATTATGTATACATTTCAACTAGATATACTGTACACATTGGAGGGCTTGGGGAAAGATAGAAGCTCCTATTTCTGTGTAATTTTCTGTGAACTGTCATTTTAATATATTTGCACCATTCAAAAGAAATATCAGACCACATTTATTCTGATTTGTTATCCAAGCATGTACACACACACAAAATGCACTAAAAGTGAAAAGATGCCTATGAGTTGCTCGCAATCAGAACAAAAAACATGGTCAGTGCTGTTATCATGAAATATTCCTTTTCTTCCATGGAATAATAGGTATAGGATTTAGAAAGAACAAGCAGAACTAGCAGGGATATTTGAATAAGAATCAGGAAGTAAGGAAACATGATAAACTTTCCTTAGTTTTATAACACATGGACAGACTCAGCCATGGTTTCAATTGGGAAACTGTGAGCATTCTAGATCAAGCCAAGTTCAAATATGCCAGAGAATTCCTGGAGGCCTGGTGTTCTATCAACAGGAACATGGTGATAAACAACATCTATACCACTCAAAATAGGCAATCAAAAACCAAAAAGGAAACAAGAAGACCAAAGACCAAAGGCCTTCACCAGCAATCAATATCAACATAAACAGAGATTAACAGCAAAATTAACACTAGTCCAACAATAAAGAAGTAAACAATATGCCAATCAAGGAACTATCAATGCAGACAAACAAGATAACAGTAAATAACAGCCTAATCAAAGAATCACCAAGAACAATCCCACCAACACTGACAGGACAACCCAGTAGTACAGAAAAATCAGAGCAGACCTCATTCCTTCATAGCATTGATGTTGTTACCTAGTTTCTGCAACAAAATCACCAAGCTCAGAGAACACCAAAAAACTTAGAGTTCAACCCAGCACTCCAAATATTCTCTTCTGTCCATAAGAATTGACAAAGAGGTGGCAAAGTAGAAGGAAAGTGTAAACTTGCTCTGTTTCCTTAAACTTTCCAAATGGCTAAATACTGTCTGTATCTCTCAGTGTTAAAACCAGGACCTTTATTTTGGGAGTTGCATGGGTTGCAATCCTAGCTTTATTTTGTGTTTCTTCTGTAGCCTGAACTTTGCTTTACACTCTGCATGACCATTAGTCCATCTCACTCAATATACTTCACACATAGTAATTCTTCAAACGTCAGTATATTTTTTCAATTTGACCAGCAGAGACCAATTGCTCTGTGCATCTTAATGAACAAAAGGGGAGGATGACCACAAGGGGAGAGTGGTATGTCGAGAGGCACCTCAAAACTCAGCCTTCAACTGATTTCCACTAAAATAACTTTCAACTAAAATGTTGGAATGTATTAGCAATAAATGATTAAGTAATAAATACCTGTTAGAGAATATCAGGTAAATTCTTGTGCTTTAACAGATCCTCAAAAAGTGTCCAATTCATTGAATATTGTGTAAATATATACAAGCAAGCAAAGAACTCCAGGATTGTATTGCAAGACTATATGTTCTCAGCAGGGTCACCCTAGTCATGAAAGCCATCCAAGTTGCCCAGCTAAAGCAAGTAGGCATCTTTATTGGGCAGCAGTGATATAGGAAGATGCTGGAAGATAAAAATCACTTTTGTGGCTATGGCAAAGGCAACAATTGGGCTCTGTGGGAGAAGGCAGTGGTAAATTGCTCCTTTTTAAAAAAAAACCAAGAAAACTACATAGATAAAAATGTACAATTATTGATGATATAGTGCTGGATGATCGGCCTTTCAGGTTAGATGGCCTTCCACAAACTACATAGGAAAAGCTGAAGATCTTTTGAATAAATTCAAATTGGTGAAAAATGAACTGAAACAATTATGAATTAACATTTTAGGCATCAGTGAAATGAAATGGATTAGGATTGTTTCAAAGATCAAAGATGAAAGTAGTATACTGAAATTATATTAGTAGAGATGTCATCGTTTAAAAGATATTCCCTATTTACAAGAATTTCTAGTATTAGAAGAAGAAGTTAGAGCTACATTCCTGTTATTTCCAAATTGGAAGGTTTGAAAATCAATGAAATACCCAAAAATCAACAGAAGAAAAAGTCTATAAAGGTTCTGAGAAAGTTATGTCAGCAAATTTAGAGTGGCCAACAATTGGAAAAGATCAGTCTACATACCAATACCAAGGAAGCAGACTTATCAGAGTATGCAAACTGTTTCTATTATCCTTAATTTCATATGCCAGCAAAGTAATACTGAAAGCATTATCTTATGCATACTAGAGCCCTACATGGAAATAGAGATTCCATATGTTCAAGCTAGCATTAGAAAAGACTGAGGAATGTGCAACAAACAAGTCAAACAATATTAAAAGAAAAGTCAGTATGTGCTTCATTGATTCTAGAAAAGTCTTGGATTATGTTGATCATGTCAAACTGTGGAATGTGCTTAGAAAAATGGGAATCCCAGAACAACTAATTGTTCTCAAGCAGGTCAGGAGGACATAGTATAGACCAGTGGTGGCAAACCTTTTCGGCACCGAGTGCCGAAAAGGGAGCACACAGGCACCGGAACCTGGAAGAGCAACTTCCTGTCATGCTGCGTGGGAGCACTAGAAACCTCAGCTTCATGGTGTGCACATACATGCTGGTCATCTGGTCTTCTAACATGCATGTGCATGCAAAAACCAGCTGGGCAGCATACATGCGCACACTGGGGAGCTGCACTTCTGGTTTTGGGTGCTTCTGCGCTCATGAAGACCATGCATGTGCACGCTGGAACCCAGAAGAGCAATGGGCAATGGCTGGCATGCCTGGAGAGATGGCTCTGTGTGCCACTTCCAGCACGTGTGCCATAGGTTCACCATCACGGGTATACACAGAACATGGCAAAACAGACTGGTTCTAAGTTGGCAAAGGAATAAGACAAGACTGTATACTGCTTCCTTATTTGTTCAACTGATATTCTGAATATAAATTAGAGGAAGCTTGTTTGGGGGAAGCTAAGAGTGATTTTAAAATTGGAAAAAGACACATTAATAATTTGCACTAGGGAACAATAACAGCAACAGCAACAACAAAATCCTTGATGTTATTTATTATATGCAAATTTGATACTTGCGGAATTGATTTTGGAAATATGAACCAGAACAGTAGCAAGCAATTATTGAACTGAAGCAGAAATATTAATGTACATAGCAAAATAAAATGACTTGGTTGTTCCAAAAGACTAATTTCTAATCATACCAAAGACTTAAGCACACTGAAGTGATAAATGAATCATTATGTGATTTAGTCCAAAAGAATTCCAATGAAATTCACAAGGCTAATGTGAAGTAAGCAAATAAAGGGTAATAGTGTTATTATTTTTATTACTATGTTTGTAAATGTCCTTTTACTCACTAGTAAATTAATTACGTTCCATTTTGCTTTTTTTAACATGTCAGTGGAAAGAAAATCCAGCTAGATGGATTTTAAAGGAGAGAATTGTGAAGAGCTGATATGTTTGTGATCTGAAGTCTTTCTAAAAGAAAAGGAGGAAGAAGGTGCCTGAAGCAGTTTCTCAGATAAGTTCAGATAAGATAAATTGAAGAGAACAAGGTCATCTTCAGAGTTTGGAGATAATTTTCCAGCTAATCCTAAGTAGGTGATAGCTTCTTAATGACTATGATTCTGGCTGCCATGTTAATTTCTATAACAATTATTAAATCCCTAAGAAGGTATTAAAAATCCCCATGTGTATTGTTTGATCACAATATGTAAATCTTTAATTATGGTGGTAGATTTTATTCCTTTTTTTACTGTTTAGTTGTTGTTGTTTTAAAAAAGCCTATTCTTACTTATTTTTAATCCTTGTTAAATGCTCAAAGTCACTGCTGAGTGTGTGGCCCTTCAGATAATTAAAGAAACCCACATAATATACCTTTTCATATATCATAATAGAACATTTACTGAAGTTAGGAAATTGGAGAAATTTTAAGATGCCTGTGCTGCTACGAATGTAATTGGTAGCATGTGATCTGTTATAAAGAAAGAATATTGAAAAAATGGGAAGTGGGAGAAATGTGGAATTTTTTTTAAAAAATGCACTATAAATAGAGGATATATTTGATACACAAGAGTTACTGACATTTCTTCAAAAGGACTTCTTAACTTTTCTGTAATACATGAGAAGCTGTGCTATCCTTGCACTTCTGTTGTATAGTTCGGTTTGTCAAGATGAAGCCAGGCATTGGGAATATCAGGACAAACATAATAGCAATTTGACTGCAAAGAGAAAGAGACACTTAAAAAGCAGATGTAGTCAAACAGGATGAGATAGAGTCAATACTGTAAGGTACCTAATGAATGTGGATCAAATACAACAGAGAGTTATTACTACCAAAAAGGCATATTGAGGTGGCTTGATCATGAAATGAATGAAGAAGGTATGGCTCACAAAATAAATATATGAAAGAAGACTGACTAAAGGGGTCACTGAGAAAGTTGTTGCTGGATGAAAATTGGATGAAACTGTTATATATTTGCATACTTACCTATGATAGGTTGGTCCGTGGTGGCGGGAGATTTGAAGAACCATCATTGGCCACGAACTGCAGGCAGCTGGCTATAAAAAAGGCTGCCACGGTTTCTCCGCATGCGATTACTAGAATGAAAATAAAAAGGGAAAAAGTCAACTGCGTCTCAAGTCTCTTTTCCCACAATGCAGCACTGGCGATGAGGGTAGGATCATGAAACAAAGGAGCCCAGTTGTGCATGTGGCAACGAGGACCGAGCGAGATGAAATGGCCAGGAACAACTCACCACCCGCACCATTCAATCCAACAACCGAAGACTGGGAATCCTACATCGACTGATTCTTCATGGTTCTAGAAGGGAGCGATCTCCAAGGAGTATCCGAAAATAGAAAGAGAGTCATCTTCCTCACCCACTGCGGCCCACAGTATTCAAAATGGCAAAGGCATTGGCAGCACCCAACAATGTAAAGACTATGGCGTGGATGGACCTAGAGAAATTACTGCGAGCCCACTATGCACCAACCATTTCATGCCTCATCAAAAGACATGAATTTTATCGGCATGACCAAAAGGAAGATGAGAGCATCAGAGATTTTGTTGCAGCGCTAAGAGACATTGGCAGAGCATGCGAATTTCTAAACATGGATGAAACCATGAGGGACCGTGTGGTCCTCAGATTAAAGGACCTTACACTAAAGGGTCAACAACTAACAAGACCTAAGATAACATTGAAGGAGGCAATAGAAGAAGCCACCGCAGTGGAAGCCACACAGAAATCAGCAGCCACCATGTGACAAATGAATAAATTACCAAAAGAAACCCAAGAAGACACTAATCAAACACGCAATAAGACACCAGATGAAACAAAAAAACCCACCACCACAACACACCACAAGGACATTGAATCCCTATCACAAGATGAAGAGGAAGAAGAAGATGTAAATCAACTCTGGCCGGAAAAAGGTAGACGGGAGCAGAATGAAAGTAAGTCAGAATTCCGTTATGCTGGGTGTGGAGGAAACCATCCATGTTCTGAATGCCATTTCTTCGATGCTATTTGCAGGTATTGTGAATGGTGGGGACACATAGCGAGGGCATGCCAAACTAGAAATAACTATGGCCCTAAACAAAGATGGAATACCGCCCCCCCAGAGGGAGGGAAAAGCAAACAGGGAGCTGTTGGAGTCAAGAAAACAGAAACAAGTGATGGAAAGAAGCAAACAGAAAAGAGGAAACACAGAGTTTAATGGAACGCCTATTGCAAGGAATAAAGGGGTTGGTACCATACTTTGACAATGTATTAGTATCAGCCAAGGACAAAGAGCAACTGAAAGTCTGCCTAAGGGAGGTCTTAAAAAAATTTAAAGAGGTGGGACTTAAAGTAAAAAAAGAGAAGTGCCAATTAGCCACCGACAAAGTCGAATTCCTAGGATACCTCATAGACAAAGGGATCCACCCCACTGAAAACAAAATCAGAGCAATAAAGGAAGCTCCCAGACCCAAAAATAAAACAGACTTGCAAGCCTTCTTGGGACTTATTAATTTTTACAATATATTCTTACCACAGAAAGCAACAATAGCGGAACCACTACACAGGTTGCTTGATAAGAAAGCTACTTGGACCTGGGGGCAACGAGAAGAAACAGCATTCCAGGAAATAAAAAACTTACTTACATCAGACTGTGTGCTAATACAATACAGCGAGACCCTTCCAATAACATTAGCATGTGATGCATCACCATTTGGCATAGGTGCCATACTCAGTCACGTATTACCTGATGGAAGAGAAGCACCTATCACATTCTATTCAAAAACTCTAACTAAATCAGAGTGGAATTACAGCCAACTAGATAGGGAGGCATTGGCTGCAATAACAGGAATAAAACATTTCCATGAATATATCTATGGCAGACCTTTTTCACTAGTCATAGACCATAAACCTTTCCTAGGAATCCTTGAAGGAAACAAAGCTATACCTAACATACTGTCACTGTGGATGACGAGGTGGTCTGAATTCCTAGCTGCCTATAACTACAACTTGATCTACCGACCAGGAAAGAGCATAACACATGCTGACGCCCTGAGCCGTTCCCCCCTACCTGATTTAGACAATGATCCTGCACCAACCACATCAACCCTTCAGATTGAGACGTTGGCAAACCTACCCATAACAGCAACAGACGTTGCTATGGAAACCACGAGAGGCAGAAACCTGGCGCGGATTTTAAATTGGGTAGGTAAAGTGGGGGCAGAGACTGCAAGTGATGAGACTGTTAAACCATTTCGGAATAGACAAACAGAACTATCAATCTTAAAGGGATGTATACTATGGGGGGATAGGGTGGTCATACCAAACATATTAAGGAAACAAATACTTGAATTATTGCATGAGGGTCAACCGGGTATTGTCAGAATGAGGTCCCTGGCTTGGAGTTATGTATGGTGGCCAGGGATGGATAAAGACATAGGAGAATGGGTAGCAACTTGCAAATGATGCCAGGAATCTAGACCTACACACCCTTCTGCACCTATACACGAATGGGAAACACCTCGGGGGCCATGGTCTAGAATACACATTGATTTCACAGGACCAACTAAAGGACACACATTCTTAATAGTGGTAGATGCTTACTCAAATTGGCTAGAGGTAAGCATCATGCACTCAACCACAACAGAAGCTGTTATTAGACAACTAAGGAAACTTTTTATGATACATGGATTGCCGGATTTAGTTGTATCTGACAACGGACCACAATTCATGGCAATAAGATTCAAAAGGTTCCTGGCAGAACAAGGGATAAGGCATGCACTAATAGAGCCGGAACGTCCGGCTACGAACGGATGGGTGGAACACATGGTCCATTACACTAAGAAAGCACTACACAAATTGGGACCGGGGGATATACAGGAAAAAATAGACAAACTACTAAGTATACAACACATTACACCAAACACCACAACAAATAAAAGCCCAGCAGAATTATTAATGGGAAGGAAACTAAGATCAAACCTAGACAGGCTACACCCCACATATAGCCCAGAATAGCCAGCAGACTCTTCCAGTAAGTGCTGCACATTCAAAACAGGGGACCTAGTCTATGCAAAAAAACCCACGGTGGAACCATTGTGGATACTGGCAACAATAACCCAAATAACAGGACCCCAGTCATACAGGGTACACACAGAGGATGGAAAGAGCTGGAGGAGACACATAGACCAAATCAGATCAAGGACCACACTGAGAAACACTAACAGTCAGGATGAGGAGGAGGGGAGAACCTACACAAATAAAGGAATTGCCACAAACATTAAACAAAAATAGCCAAACCAGAGAGGGGGGAAACCCCTCAAACACAAACAAAAGGGGAGGGGGAGACCCTCCACAAGTAAAAGAAGTGATAAAACAAACCCTAACAATGACACAACAACCAATACTAACATTAGTCCCAATCTGAAATCGCAAACACATACCAGAAACTAGAGAAGAAGAAAACAACCTGGGGACGCTGGAGCAGACTTCAAAGAACCATCAGGAAGCCACTCCTGGTGGGAGCGGCCGAGCTGACTCAACCAGCCAGGAAAGGCCTGGCGGGAGTGGCATGGCTGACTCTACCTTCCAGGAGGCTCCACGGAAAAGAACGGGAAAAACAGCAACCCCATCTGAACAATCCAGAAGCGAACTCATGACTGAATTGTGCAGGTCCAGTCGGAACCATAAGAGCCCCATCTACTTATGTGACTATGTAAGATAGGTGAGGCCCGGATTGGTTATACTGGACCACATGGGGAGGGGTGTTATATATTTGCCTACTTACCTATGATAGGTTGGTCCGTGGCAGCGGGAGATTTGAAGAGCCGTCATTGGCCACGAGCCACGGGCAACCAGCTATAAAAAACGCTTCTGTGGTTTCTCTACATGAGATTACTAGAAAGAAAATAAAAAGGAAAAAAGTCAACTGGGTCTCGAGTCTTTTTTCCCACAATGTAACAGAGACTATTAAGGAAAATTAATTAAGATCAAAGAATAAAGGGCAGTATATGAATCAGGTATAGGAACATGATAGAAACAAGGATAATTTGCAAAGTTAGAAAGATAGCATGGAGAGATATTATGGTAGAACTTTCTTTTTGCTTTTTTGAGCTGCGGTGGCACAGTGGTTAGACTGCAGAACTGCAGGCTACTTCTACTGCCTGCCAGCTGCCTGCACTTTGGCAGTTCAAATCTTCAGGCTCAAGGCTGACTCAACCTTCCATCCATCCATGGTCAGTAAAAGGTGGGCCCAAATTATTGGGGGCAATATGCTTATTCTGTAAATCACTTAGAGTGGGCTGTAAAGCACTTGTAAAGCGGTATAGAAGTCTAAGTGCTATTGCTATTTATTTTTTCTTACTCTTTTTCTCTGCTCTGCTTAAAGTTGTTAAGCTCAAAATTGCATGAATACATACATGTATGTATGTGAGAGTGTGTGTGTGTGTGTGTTTGTGTGTAAGTATATACGTAAGTATGTGTGTGTAAATATAAAGGGATAATACATCAGCAAGTATTGAGGGCCCAATTAGCAAAAGAAAGCTCAAGACCATATTGGTTGGAAATATGCAGAAGAGACATTCTTACTGCAATGGACAGACAATGGGTAAAATGATGACAATACACACACACACACATAAAGTAGAAAGAGTGAAATTAGTCCAATGGAAACTAATATAAGCAAATATTATGAAGCACAACCAGAAATAGTCAGATGCAATATAAATTCTACTGTCTTGATCCACTTCACTCTGTAACATTATAAGTATTTTTTCTAAAATTTTCCTAAACTAATTTTTGGCTATGGCTTCACAGCAGCGTTTTTCATATAATTTCCAAGATTTTCATTCCCAGGTATCCAGTTTTAGTCTTTATTCAGGAATCAAATTCAGAACCTTAGATCAACTCCTTATTTGATTTAAAGTAGAGAATCAATATCTTGTTGTTCTAATTTTCAGAATTAAGAGCAAATTGGTTTGATTCGAGTTTCAAAAAAACCAAGATTCAGTGCTTCATTTTTCATCAAAATGGGATGAAGATAGCACAGATAGCACCTTTTTTTTTAGGGAACATTAATCATGGCTAATTTAACCTGGATATCTTCAAGCATTTGCCTTAATACACTTTGGAAATATTCCCCCTTCATGTCTTTTAATGCAGAGATAGCAGGTATGAGAGAAAAGCAGCATAGCAATCTTCAAATTGCCTAGAAGATTGTGTAACTGTGTTACACAAGGGCAGCAAAGGACTCTATGTCAAGTTTTAAAACTTTTAAAACTCATTTAATAGTTATGTTCTTCCTTTCTACTTTTTTTTTTTTTTTTTTGAGATTTCAGAGAATAGGTGACATTTGTAGTCTTGCCATTCCTTATCCCTTACAACAACTGTTTAGGCCAGCACCTATTGTAGCTAGGCACAAAAGTACTAATTTTCAGGTGATTTAAACCTCCTCCCTTCAAGCAGAATTGAACAGTGTGGTCTGACACAAAAATGCTTTCTGCCTTGGGTATATATTCAAAGTGGTGAGAGCTTAGTTGAGCTCTTAATTGTGTTGGCTTTATCAACAATAAATATATCATTCTGTTGAGAGAGAGACAGAGAGAGAGAGAGAGAGAGAGAGAGAGAGATCAAGGCCTGTGGCTGAGAACTGAGAGCCAAGAGAAGAAAGTAGAACCATACAAGAAACTAATAAATAGATAATAAATCTCATTGGTCAGCTGGACACATCAGTGTCAAAGAACCTAACTCACTGCTAAGTCCTCTCTACATTCTCTGTAGATAGATGTGAAACTTCCACATCGTGCAATACCCTAGAAAAGCCATTCAATTCATGAAATGCTTCAAAGGTTATGTAGCACTTTGCAGATACATGGTTTAATTTGCAGTTTGGGGTTGTGGATCTATCTTGTAGAGATAATTTGATAAAAGCTTTATCAAAATGAAAGCTTTGCATCACCCTATTCAGAATGAATGCCTTCATGTGTCCGTTTATAGTCATGCATTTCTAGAGCACAAGACTTCTGGATTAAGTTCAGTAATGTAAATATTGATTACATTTATTATTTTCATCACACACTTATCTATGCTAACCTGTCATTCTGACATGATTGCAATTTGCTAGGGACACCCTGGACTAGTTCAGAAATACAACAATAAATTGAAGTTTGGTATGGCAGCAAGCTCTAGAGTTGTGTGCAAATGATTCAGTCCACCATAATAGTGGCTGCTGATCATCCACTGAAACCTATCTATTTGTCCAGAAGTCACATTTAGTGGATAAAACTAAGCAGATCTTTCACCACTCCCTGACTTTTAAAAATAGGAAAGTGTTTGGTTTTGTCACTGTGCTTTGAGGGTAAACGTTGAAATTTATCTAAATGAAATAACTTTCTGAAAGTGAAATGACTTTCTGAAAAAGTTTTTTACAGCTCTAGTATGCAAAATGTCTGTGGAGATTCTCAATCATCCACGTCATTAAAAAGGTGGTTTTTATTCAAAAAAGTAACTGGACTGTTTTTTCTTTGAGGAAGAAGAACAAAACATTTTGAATGCAAAATGAAAAAAAAAATTCTTCTTCTTCAAGGAAAAGGCAGTCCAGTTGCCTTTTCGGAAAAACACCTTTGAAATTCTAGTATACAACTTTATTTCTTCCTTTGATTGTTTATAATGTTCATACATATCTCCAATCCATGTGAAAGCTGGGTGGAGAACAACAGCCCCAGAATCCAATAAGTTAAAAGCATTTGACAATAGTAAATAATTATATTTTAATGGAAAGGAAGAACAATCTGCCTACAGTTAGTACAATGATCTTAT
Organism: Pseudonaja textilis; assembly: GCF_049901715.1. Classification (NCBI taxonomy): domain Eukaryota; kingdom Metazoa; phylum Chordata; class Lepidosauria; order Squamata; family Elapidae; genus Pseudonaja; species Pseudonaja textilis. Next base: position 259,440,483 of record NC_141990.1, on the reverse strand, counting down.
ATGATGCAATGTAATAACTCTCAGCAATTTATTTGAAAAACTCTGCTAGTATGGTAAATAAATTGTTAATGCATTTCTCTGATAAAAAATCTATTAGCACCAGAGTTTATGCCTGCTTCTCTTACTGATTATATTCTTTCATATTCTTTAATATCATTGACTCAGGCAGAATCAACATTAGAATACAGTGTTTTAAGACTATACAACAGGGTTTTTTTTTGGGGGGGGGGGGTAATACAAAAATAATCTATATATTTTTTTGTGTTAGATAGCAAAACTAAGTCTCTTTTGTTCATCATAATGTAATGGTATAGTTAACCATAGTTCATTTTAAGCTGCACTAGTCAGTGGAGTATGTTCCTCTTGTAAAGCCAAAAATAATGGAAATAGCTTTTTAACTGCCCATTTTAAAAAATATGTCAACCCAATCAAGCATGTTACTGCCATTTATTTCAACTGAATGAATTTAAAATCAGCAAATATTCGAGGACTTAAAGCTCATTTTATAAGAAGAGGAGGAAAATATTCTCCTATACTGTTTGCATCTTGACAGCTAGAGGGATTGTACCCAGTCATTTCATTTTAATGCAATTTAATACAATTAATTAACTTCACTGCACATTTTTCAGCTATAACTGAGAGCTGTAAAGGCAAGATCTTCACAGATTAAAATCCCACAGGCACTGGCTTCTGTTCATATCATTGTTGGCAATTTGTCAAAGGGATCTTTCTTTTTCATAAAAAATAAAATAAATAAAAACAATCAATCATCTCACTGAAAACTTTTCCTTTTCTCAGTTTTTCTTTCATATTGGATGGAAGGCTTTTCAGCTGACAAAATCTAAGAGGTTCCTTATGGTTTGGCGGCCAAATGGTTTAATCACTGTGTGTGACCACAGGTCTCAGGGAACAGAGTAAACTTATTTTGTGCAACATTTTTTATAATGCCATAGCTCTTGGCAACAAATGTCTCTGACAGAGCAGGTCAAGTCTATGAATCTTGTGAAACCTGCTCTTGGGCCCTGGGAAGCAAAAATAGAGAAGTCACATACTTGACATAGAAACATTTCAGTTCCCAGTTCCTATAGTGTATAACTTGTTAACTTTGTCAAATGGTAAGCTGTTAACTGAGGAATGTACAAATATTTCTAGTTTCTATAGTGATACATGTGAAAAAGAGCTTTGTACCCTGGAGAGAGAAAAAAAGGTGATATATGGTTTTATATAGCCCACTTACTGGAAATATTTAAACAACAGAGAAGGACACTGCATCACTGTTACAGAAATATATCATTATAAAAATGTAGACATTCTTTTGTCTTTTGTCTTTCAGTATGACCTACACAGGACACAAACCAATTAAGAAAAATTTCAGCAATTATCTTTCTTCTGTTGAATAATATAGTTTATTCCAAGATAATCCTGTCTTAAAGAGTGTAATGGCACCAAAATGTCTGTTATGGTTTCATCACTTAATAAATATGTACCCAATCATTTTAAAGATGATTCCTGCAGATAACATTGCCCAAAGGTGTCATAATTATCATTATCATACTTGGTTTATTTTGAATTATTAATTTATCTGTACCTATTGCTCAGGAACCCCTTTTTGGAAGTAGTGTATTTTTCCTTCCTGATTTGAAGAATAAATAGAATTGGGAACTATTGGGAACTATTGGGAACTTCAATTTTATTTCATCAGTATTTTGATTTGCAGTTTAAACTACTGTTTCCCAGTCTGGTAACTTCCAGAAATGTAGACTTAAACTTAACACAATTCTCAGGAATATTCATACTGGCTGAGAATTTTGGGGAGTTCATCCACACATCTAGAAATTGCCAAGACTGGGAAACACTGGTCGAAATTCCATTTAAGTAAGGCTTCAATAGAAATAGAAAATATAGCAAGTTAAAGCAGAAGGAAATGGGGGTAAGTTTGAGTAATGCACCAGCACATTATGTAGAAATTGTTTCTTTTATCTTTTATTAATTTTGTTGGCCATATTTTGTAAACAATAATAATTTACTCACCAAATGTGTTTTAAGTGTACGTGTTTGTATGTATACATGTATGACACGTATATGTCAGAACATCATTCCAGGAGTCAAAGAAAAGGAAGAAAATAAATGAAGAACAAAGAAATATGTTTATTTCTGTGTTTGGTAAGGTACAAGGACACATTTTCAAGCACTTGTCTGAGCATTTAGGAAAAACTGCTACTACTATCAAGAGCCAGTTTCTCAAGAACAATTTTTAACAACTAAATAATATTAATCTTATAAGAAATAATCTTATTTCTGGAATGTTGTGGATGTAGAACAATCCTAAAAAATCACAATTTTGCAGATAATACCAAGTAGGGTAACCAAATCACAATTCAAAAGGATTGCAGTATGTTGCAACATTGGGCTAAAATAGTGGGAGCAGGAGCGACTGACTTCCTGCCAGTTTCCCCATTGAGTTTCCTTTGGGAAATTGATAGGAAGTGTCAAAAATCAATCCTTCCTTCTGTCCTTCCTTCGTTCTCCCCGCTCTCTCTCCCTCCATCTCCTGCTGGCTTCCTCATTTATTTTGTTTGTGGATATTTTGCATAGAGAAAGTCAATGGGGAAGCCAGCAGGAAGTTTAGTGAATTCTCCTAGGTGGGGGAAAGAAAGAAAGGGTGAACAAGGATGCTTGTTGGAAAGGATATGTGGGGGTGAGAGGGAGTGGCTGTATGGGATGGGAAGAAAATGTGGGTGTGTGCACAATGCTGCATGAACTTGGGGTGAGCAAACTTGGGGTATGTGGGAAAGCATGAGTCAGAGAAGACACATAGATGGGTTGCATAGGCTGAGAAGAGTGTAACAGGCATATGCAAGAGATGCCATGCAGATTGAATAAGGCGTGGGGAGCATGAATTGAGAAGGGTGTTTGGAGGTCACAGGAGCATACAAGAGGTGTTGCATGATTCAGTGAGGGTGCCCAGACCCAATTCTCATAAGTCATATAAAATGGCATGGAGAAAGTGGAATGAGACAAAATTATTTGCTCTCTGAAAATATTAATCTCAAACTTGGAAGATTTTTTTAAACAATTGGATTAGTTCTTAGTAGAGAATTTATCCAATACAGATTTATTTTACCTCCAAAATGAAGATTTCATGCCTCCATATGAGCTGTTTAGAAAAAATAGCAACAGTCTGACCCCTACAGCAAGCATGCCAGAGGCACCTAGGTGAACATGTCTCCCTCCATCTCCTGCTGGCTTCCTCATTTATTTTGTTTGTGGATATTTTGCATAGAGAAAGTCAATGGGGAAGCCAGCAGGAAGTTTAGTGAATTCTCCTAGGTGGGGGAAAGAAAGAAAGGGTGAACAAGGATGCTTGTTGGAAAGGATATGTGGGGGTGAGAGGGAGTGGCTGTATGGGATGGGAAGAAAATGTGGGTGTGTGCACAATGCTGCATGAACTTGGGGTGAGCAAACTTGGGGTATGTGGGAAAGCATGAGTCAGAGAAGACACATAGATGGGTTGCATAGGCTGAGAAGAGTGTAACAGGCATATGCAAGAGATGCCATGCAGATTGAATAAGGCGTGGGGAGCATGAATTGAGAAGGGTGTTTGGAGGTCACAGGAGCATACAAGAGGTGTTGCATGATTCAGTGAGGGTGCCCAGACCCAATTCTCATAAGTCATATAAAATGGCATGGAGAAAGTGGAATGAGACAAAATTATTTGCTCTCTGAAAATATTAATCTCAAACTTGGAAGATTTTTTTAAACAATTGGATTAGTTCTTAGTAGAGAATTTATCCAATACAGATTTATTTTACCTCCAAAATGAAGATTTCATGCCTCCATATGAGCTGTTTAGAAAAAATAGCAACAGTCTGACCCCTACAGCAAGCATGCCAGAGGCACCTAGGTGAACATGTCTGAGAGAACATGTTGGGCTACGATTACCAGTGAGGCTGCTCTTATGTTCTTATCTTTTCATTCTTATGTTCTTATCTTTTCCCATCAACCTGTGATTGCCTTTATATGCCCCATTTTAATGGACTTGCCTATTTAGAACTATCACATTCTTAATTATAGAATTCAGAATTAGTTTTATCTTCCCAGGGTTAAGGGCATTGTGGCACAGATACTGACAAGTCTATAATCCTCTAAATCTTACTAAACCATCACTCACAGCCACCATGGTCAATAGTGAAGAATGCTATGAGGTTTTTTTTTTTAATAAAAATAAGTGGAAGTTTACAGATTCCTTTTTTATCAACATAATTTTGATTCAGTAGAATGAAGTTGCTGAGGTGTTAAGGCCATTACTTAAATGTTCAATTTCTAGAGAAATCTCATTTTGTAGTCGACCTTTGAAAGCATGCATTATAACCAAGATCATGGCTAAATTAGATTGCTTTTCTGACAAATGGTCAATGTGGCAGAGTTACTAAAATATTTCAGCCTTTTTCAAGAGGCATGAAATGATGTCCTTAATATTTATGTTATACTACCTGATGCCCGATTCCTGTCTGTCAATAATTATATAAAATAGCTGTCACTGAGACTTAATAATTTAAAGGTAGGAAAACTGAAGTTTGCTTAGCTATCTAAGCTGTTTTAATGGTATTTATCAAGCTGGAATACAGACTAGTTATTATAAAGAAGAGAAAAATAGACTATGTAAAGATCTGGAAAAAACCCTCAAAGTCTACAGAAATATGTCCCAAATAGCATATAATCATATATGTGATCAAACCCCAAAATATATCTCTGTAAATAGAATTTCATATGTGATAGAGTATTTCTTGAGATAACAGGTAGTTAAATCATCTATCCAACGAACCATTGCTGGACACAGCCACACTAGTCAATTTTCTTCTATATCCATCCTTCCTTTTCAGAAAAGTTTGATGAAAATGATTGCACTGTAGCTTTAGAGAACACTAGTGACCTGTTTCAATCATATTTTAGACTTAGATACAGGTTCAAAACCACAATTATCATGTTTGTAGATGACATGAGTGGAAAGGGGATGGTGCATCCATCCTTGCTCTCTTTGACTTTCAGCAGCCTTTGATACAATTATTTATGTTATCCTTCTGGCCTAGTTTCAGAATTTAGGAATGAGGGCCACAGTGTATGGTGATTGTTCTGTTACTCTGGAGTCAGTTCTGCTTGGTGTTGATGGGTTTGTGTGTGTGCGTGTGTGTGTGTATTTGGGTGGATGGGTGGATGGATGAAAGAAAAATCTGTCTCTGCTTTGTTGGGTGCTCTCCCAATTCCTGAAATTTCAAATTGACTTGAAATTTCTGGATGAGGTCACCTGGTTGTATGAGGTGAGGAACCTTCAGTATAGTGATGATATCCAGCCTTGTTCTCCAACATTGCCCAATCATGCAGTGCAGTGGAGGCTTTGTCTTGATGTCTGGAGGCTGTGAAGTCTAGATGCTCAAGTAGGTGCTTTTTTAGGGCTGCCTAGATTGAAAGATTTCCATCTCTTGTTCTGGATAAGATTGTACTATCTTAACATATAATTAGAGGGTTCTTCTGAGCTTGATTTTTACATGTGTGCCTAATATAAACCCTACCCCCCCAAAAAATAAGCCCTAATTAAGACCCCGCCCACTCCGGAATGCACAGGTAAAGATTAAGCTAGGGTGGGGATGGGGGGGTGGAGTTGCCCTACTATTTATCTTCACACAGTTGCAGCCAGGCCTAGAACACCTCAGCCCATTTCTTCTGCAGCTGGCAAGGCTTTCCTGAAGGCCTCTGTAGCCAATAGCAGAGCTCTAGATTGATCCGGAGCTCTGTTATTGGCCTAAGAGGCCTTCAGGAAAGTCTTGCTGGCCTTGTTGGCCAAAGAAATTCCTGAAGGCCTTTGACAGTGAAAAGGAAGACAAGGGTGATGCACGCAAGTGAGGTGAGTCAGTGGACGATATCCCTCCCCCTGAAAATAAGACCTGGTGTCTTTTTTGGTGGGAAAAATTATAAGACAGGGTCTTATTTGGGGGGAACATGGTATTAATACATGTATAAAATATCTGCTTATTATCAGTATATTAGTTAGAGAGCCCAGGATAATGCATAGAAAATTTTGCAATAAAAACAATAAAGCTATAGAAAATAGCAGCAAAATGACTTGTAAAATCATGTCTCTTTCAAGGCACAATTGACTATGAAGGACTTCATGGATAACTATATGTACTTTTATTGTCTGTCAAGTGAATTTAGTTTTATTTTTGGTTTACTTTGACTTCCCATTCTGGACTAAAGCTTTGGAATATTTTGGAGGTCTCCCAGGCCAATTCTAAACAAACCAAACTCTACTTCTGAGCCCAGAAAATTCAGAATGCAAGTGAAGCAAAATGAATGATATTATTACCATGGGCATTAATGTGAAAGCAGCTGAACTTTTTGAACATTTTGACCCTGAAAATACCCAGGTAAACAAGCTATTAGTTGGCTGTAGAAAGCCTGGAGGGCAACCCTATTTCTTTTAGGAAGCAGCTCCATAATTACTACTTTCCTCTGTTCTCTTCCAACAAAAATCTAGGGGAGCTAAAGCGTCTGTAAAATTGCTTCTTTCAACAAGAGAAAACGATGTACAGGTTATGATCAATACAGTGGGGTACCAGGGAAACACTAAAGAGGGAAGTAAGAGAAGTCAGGAGATCAATGTTCATATTGACTGAATTCTATTTAAAGAAAGGCCCATACAAATTTCACCTAATAGTCCATTTAGGAAACATTTGGCAGACTTTGCCATAACTGCAGGATTATATACTGTTTTCTTAGATGTTTTCATTGCACAGTTGCTTCCAATTTTCCCTGGGCTATTCGCATATGTTGCCTGCTTGGTTCTTATACTGTACTAATAGCATTTTCCTTGAAAAGAGGATCGAGGCCAGGAATAAAAGCAGTTATTGTCACCTTGATGGAATTGTTGCTAGAGTCACAAAAAAGATATGATTGATGAAGAAAGCAATGAGCCTTAGTAGATAGAGTTTGCAAACAGGCTTTAAAATCCAATAATCAGTTTCATTGTTAAATAGGTAAAATAATATAAGGCACAGAAAAAGGCATTCAGATAGAAGTCATCAGAAAGATTAAACATGGAAGAAAGTTCAACGTGACAATGAATCAATTCAGAAAGAAATTTCCCTCCATTTAAGAATTGTCTTTCAGGTGCCTTCCAGCATCTTCACATTAAGAATCAGATAAGAGGTATACATTTTAATTTGTTATGAAAGTGTAGTAATTACTCTTCATGGCCCCCAGACGAGGCCTTACAAGTTTTGCTGTAAATTTCCCTAAGCTTTCCTAAATAGCAAATGAGTTTAAATTTTAAAGTTTTCCTCTATAGCCACATCACAACCTAAAACTGAAAATTTTTCAGCACATATTATTGTATCTCTTGGGAGATTCACTTATAGGAAATTAATATTGAAATGGTCTAGAACTGACCTCAGAAATCAACTTTAAAAAATTTCAAGTAAAAATTGATCAAACACCTCATAACAGGAGAGGTTAACATAAATATTCAGAGGAAGAAAAATCACTGAGAAAATAATCATTGGTTTTGAGGTTATTAGATCAAGAATTTGATAATTTAAAGAATGCTATTATTATTTAATATTAAAGAATATAATAACCCCAAACAGACTTAATGCATAATTTGGATATTCTCTTGGAGTCACAACTCTTGCTCGAAGAACAGGTGGCAATCATAGCCAGGAGGGCCTTTGCGCAACTGCAGATTGTGCACCTATTATGCCCTTTCCTGACTAATGGTCCCTGTTCACAGTCACTCATGACCTAGTCATTTCCCATCTAAACAATTGCAATACTGTTAGGTTCTTGGTTAGGACATGGTTTTTACCAATCTTAGACTGTGAATCGAATTGAAACAACAACAACAACAACAACAACAACAACAACAACAATAATTGCATTGGAAGATCTGCAAGAAATATCATTTGCCTGGAAGCAAGAACTGGTGGGAGCATAAAATAAAAAAAGTCACAGAAAATGAAAAAGTTAAATTGCTCTGGGACTTCAGAATCCAGACAGACAGGCACCTGCCACATAACACCCCGAACTTAACAGTCATTGATAAGGAAGTTAAAAAACACTGGATAGCGGCTGTGGCTGTACCTGGAGACAGCAGGATAGAAGAGAAAGAACTGGAGAAGATAACAAAATACAAAGATCTACAAATAGAAATAGAATGACTATGGTAAAGACAAGCAAGTGCCAATAGTAATAGGTGCCTTGGGTGCAGTCCCAAAACAACTGGAGAACCACTTGAACACCATAGGCATTGACAAATTTGCCATCAGTCAATTGCAGAAGGCAGCTTTACTTGGAACGGCTTCCATCCTGCGGTGATATCTGTAACACATGAAACATCCAGATTTGTCTATCCCAGTTCCTTGGTAAGGACTCGATAGGTAGACAAAAATACCAAACCCACACTGAACATCTGGCTGACAATAATAATAACAACAACAACAACAACAACAACAACAACAACAACAACAACAACCTAATTGGAGCCCTTGGAGCAATACCTAAAGGGATACCTCACTATTTGGAAATTCTGAATTTATCAGACTTCAATACCATGACTCTACAAAAAACCACCCTCCTTGGAACAGCTTATATCCTTCAATCCTACCTGAACAGTTCCTAGGTCCTTGGTTAGGACTTGAGCTGTTGGGCTATCAACCAGCCCCAAACGTTGTGAATCTCACTAAAGATTTAATAATAATAATAATAATAATAATAATAATAATAATAATAATAATGATGTTGCTAACTTAATCCACTTATCATTATGTAAACAACACAACTTACCTGTATCCTTAAAGTCATGGGAATATAAAATGGAAAAAGTTGTTGAAAATGAGACAGTGACGATCTTGTAGGACTATCAAATAGAGGGGGATTGTCATCTGAAACACAACATGCCAGATATCACAGTTCTCGAAATCCAAAGCATACAATTCATTGATATCCCTGTACTGGGAGATGCCAGAGTCAAAGAAAAAGAGCTGGAAAAAATCACAAGATATTGTGACCTGGCCATCGAAACTACTTCATTATGGATGAAACATGTAACGGTGATATCATTGTCATGGGGGCATTTGGTAACCTGTCTAATAATTTTACCAAATACATCAAGAAATTGCAACTTCTTGCAATAACACCAGTGGAACTGCAAAAAACTGTACTATTTGGAACATTGTACATTTTAAAAAGATACTTGGTTGATACCTAGGATGCTGGCACCAACCTATATTAACCATCAGTAGTCAATGATATTTGTGATACATTTTTAAATGTTCAGTTGAGTGAGTTTCATGTTTAATGAATAAAAGAAAATTAATACTAACAACTTCCTATGTACTAATCAATTTCTGCCAAAGGAAGAACTCTAGCAGATGAGTCTCTAGGACACTGCTGTAAAAAAAACATAAACATTGTAGCTTATCATCTTGTGCAGGAATTATAGACTCCTGTATGGAACTATAAATCCTGAGCTACTTCTCTCCATTTAATCTTCAGCAAGGAGCTTTGTCTGACAAAGCAAAGAAAATTGAGTTGTCTAAGCATATGTTGGTCAATAATTTCCCACTAAAAAGCTCATACTTCCCATTAGCAAATTCATTAAGCTGCAGTTACAAAATGTTGGCCATCAATTTTCATTGGGACAAATCAAGGAAATGAATGTTGTATAGTTTGTGTTCTACTGAAATAGAATGTTATGTTTTCTTTTTTCCAAAACACAATAAAAAATCAATTCAGAGAAAAGGTACTCTGGGTCACAACACAACCAGGAATGGCACATTTTGCTGTCTATCTGACATTGCAAACTAGGAGAATGATTCTCATTACCTGTGATATCACTTTCTTTCCAGTTTGGTTTATAAGGTTGGTTGATAAAACAACTTCTTACTTCAAACAAGTCCATTTTTAATATTTAAATAATGATATACCAAAGCTGGCACCATACTTTCAAAAAATGCTTTTCTCCCTTTGAAAGAAGGATTTTTTTTCCCTGCCACTTATTAAGAATAATTTATTGAAAAATTCACAAGAGATTGTGCATATCTTTTAAATATAGGATCTACTGCTATGTTCTGTAATTTACATCCTTATCTATTCTACTGGCATTTCCTGAACCAATCAATTGACAATAGAATAACATGTGGTCAGGAATAATCCCAGAAAGTTTGAATTTGTAATTTTTGTTTGATGAATAAATTTCTATAAGTTCTATAAATGGCTGTGAATATCCAGTGTTCATATCCAGGCTTCATTCCTTCCTTGCATAAACTATAAATTACAGACAATATAAGACATAAGACATAAGACATAAGAATTTATTTGTCATTACACTCGCAAGCGGGTGCAACGAAATGAGGTGCTCTTCCACAAGTAAAACTGGACAACACCATTGAAAGAAAAATAAAATTAAACACAACAGACCATACAATAATCTCTATACAATTTAAAAATGTAGGAGCCCATTTTGAAATGAGATTGTTTGTGGATATGATGATGGTTTGACAGTCAGTAAACTAGAATACTTCTATTCATAAAAGGCACCAAAAGACCTTGACAATTATCTTCAATTGAATGAAACTTGAATTGCTTGCATAAAAAACCACATCAAGGCACTAAGAAATTGAAGAGTATATTTGTCAAGTTCCCAAGACAATAGTATAGAAGACTCAAGATAGTTTCAGTGAGTCTAAAAGCTTAAAAAGATTCCAGCACCTGTAATACATTAAAAATAATTATTGTGAGCAAAGTTGTTAAATAAACCTGCAGGGGTGGGCTGCTGGGGGCTCGCAGGGGCTCAGGAGATTCCCTAGCTAAGACTCTGTGAGACCCCAAATCCCACTCCTGGCTGGCCCTGCCCCACTCTGCCCAATCCCACCCCACTCCACCCAACCCTGCCACACCCCACTTTATAGATCCACCCATTCTCATCACCTTGTCTCCTTTGGCCACTTGCATCTAGTTCCCTTGCTTCCTTGCCAGCCTTTGCCAGCCCAGTTCCGTGTGGCCCAGCTCTGGCTTTCTTGCTCCTTAGGTAAGTTGCTGCAGCCTGTGGGGTGGGGATGCATGAGGTTGGAGGCTTGGGGGTGCAGTCTCTAAAGGCTGCCTATCAGGCTTGCTGCATTCGGCCAGAGGCTCAGGGTGGGGAGAGTGGGGTGGGGAATGAATGTGACAGGATTGTACCTTAAGATGGAGAGAAGTTCCTCTCTTGCTGGGCACGGATGCTTCCTCCAGTCTTCGTGCTGCACATGCTTGCCTTGGTCACTCAGGGAGACACATGACGTGACAGACATTGGCCTGGCCTGGCCATTTGTCTCTGCTGTTTCTGTTGCTGACTCCAAGAGATTTCTCAATGTCTTGTGCAGCCCAATATGAGCTCTGCACAGTGACCGCTATTTGTGGCCACTGGTAACAGCAGCGACAGCAGCTGAGTTGAGCTCAGGATGGAGCCATGAAGAGCAGGTTGTGAACAGCTGATGGGCAGCAGTGGGGAGCTGGTCCTTGCACCCCCAGCCACCATTGCCACCACTCCATTGTCACCTTTGTCACCAGTGCCGCCATTGCTGAGGCGCCACTTCACCTGCTACATTCCCCACAAGCCAGGGCTCAACATTTAATGGGCCATCATCACAGACTGAGCCCGCCTTTTGTTCTTGCAAAGCTACCATAATGGGCTTTTAGTTTTAAATACTTTTATGAAGTAGTGGCAAAAACTTTACCAGTTTTTGTTAGATTTAACAGATTAACAGAGTTGAAAGGGACCTTGGAGGTAATCTAGTCCAACCCATCACCCAAGCACGAGACCCTACACCATTTCTGACAAATGGCAGTCTAGTCTCTTCTTGAAAGCCTCCAGTGATGAAGCTCCCACAACTTCTGAGGGCAAGCCCCTCAAATATTGGAACACTGCTATTATATCTCCCCTGGACCTTCTCTTCACTTGTTTTAATCTCCAGTATCCTGGTTGCTCTCCTCTGCACTTTTTCCAGAGTCTTAACATCTTTTTTATAGTGTGGTGATCAAAATAGTACTCTAGGTGTGGTCTTACTAGGGCTTTAACTTATAGAGTGGTATTAGTACCTCACTTGATCCTGATTGTATCCCTCTGTTAATGCAATTTAGGATTGCATTGACTTTTTGGCTGCCGCTGCACACTGCTGATTCATATTTGCTGGTTGTCTACTAAGACTCCAAGAACCCTCTCACAGTCACTGCTATTAAGCCTGGTTTCACTCAGTCTTTTATTTAAGTATTAAATGCACGAAATAATAAGCAACTTTTTGGTGTGTATCATTTTTAGGTAATTAGGGCAAAGAAGCAATGTCGACTTGCCCACACTCACCCAGTCACATGACCACCCGATCACATGACTACCTAGCCATGCCCACACAGCCATGCCCACCTAACCAGTCATTAGGGCAGAAAGCCCCTTGCTAAAAAAATTTGAAGCCCACCCCTATAAACCAGATATAGTGAACTAGAAGAAGGATAATCACATTTAGTAAATAAATAAAAATAATTAAATAGAATGTGCAAGGAAATCTTTGGTGGGAACCCTACATCTATTTCTAGCTAATTAGCTTTTGCTCAGTAGGGACAGGTTTTTTAAAATTAGTTTATTTGTCAAGCAAAAATTACAGATGTGAGTGAACAAAATGAAAAAAACTAAAATGTGACAGGGACAATAAGCACATTAATGCACTTATGCAAGCTCTCTTAGGAACCTTTTAAATATATGAAGAAGAGGTTCACGGTGAGAATTAAAATTGTGAAAGTTAGTTGCTGAGACAACTACATTAGGTAAAATATTCCAGATTCAATCAGGCTTTCACAATGCTTTTTCTTAAATAATCTCTGAAAGCTAATTAAATCACATGTGAAAAGGAAAAGGAGGTTCTACCTACCTACCTAATTCAGTGCATTAATGAAAGAAAAATAGCATAATAGAATGGGCTTCCTTACTTCAAGCTTTTTATGAAAAAAAATAACTATCCATTTTCTCAGCTATTTACAGGTTCTAATAAATAAGTCACAAATTGTGGTAATTCCTAGCAAAGCTATGTCACCTGGGACATTCTGATGTCATGGATACTTATTCAGTATGGGCCCTTTTGTATATTCATAACTATTGATTCTGCAAGCAAAATTTAAGGAAAGGGAAGCATGTAGATGAACCTTGGATGGGGATGGCATTTAATTACCAACTGATATTAAGTAACTACATGAGAAATATTATACATGAAATAATGTGCATTAAAATATTTTCTGCCAATTTAGACAAGAAAATGCAAATTCCTTGGCTAATCTTTGGATCTACATGGAATAGAACAACTGGGGGTAAAATACACAGGATTCAATTTTTAGAAACACAATAAATAATAACAAGGCAGAGTCTTGTCAGGTTGTGTTTACAAATGCAGTCTAATGAATTACATTTTAACAACTGGAATGTGATATGTCGCAATGTCATTGACATCAATGCTGGTTTTATAAAATGAAGTTAATATTAGAGTTGGATACTTTTCTAGTGGGTGCCTCAACAGCAAATTCTATTCATGTAAATGAGCAAATTGTCTTCATTTCCAATTACTCAATACATTTTCCCTTGTGGTCCTAAAGATACAGTTTGTTAAAAGCAACAATATCTGTGAGGAAAACAAATACATAGATCTATCTCTTGATAATTCTTTTTTGCAAGGAATATGAATAAAAAAAGGGACAGTTGACTTGGGACTGTGATTTATTCAGGATAAATGCAAACCACTTCCACAACTGTAGAGCAGGTCTTCCATAGGCAGTTACTTATCTTTGTAGATATAAATACTTCAAGGTATCTAAATACCTTTTCTGTGGGCTTAATTTCTACTATATCAAGTGTTAGTCTGTACATATTTCTTGACAGCTGAATCCCTTATTGTTGATAGCTAATCCCAAAAGACAGGTTTTTTTCCACAATTTTAGTATTTCTATTGTCATCTTTAAGGTTGGTAATTTTGTAATCTGTTGTATTCAGTTTGATCTTCATGATATTAAAATTTAGTTTCATTTTTTTTCAATTAGCTCTTTGACTTTTATTGCTAGAGTTTGAAGATCCTTCACATTTTTAGGTATCAGAATAGTGTCTTCAGCATAGGAAAGTTATTGATGTGCATTCTTCCAGTTTTAAAACAATTCTCATCTTCTTCTAATTCAGCTTCCCTCGATATATATTCAGCATATTTATTGAATATATATGGAGAGAGTATACAGCCTTGCCTCACTCCTGGATGGTATACAAAAACCAAAGTGGAAACAACTAAGTATTCATGTTTAAGTTCCCATTCAAATTTGCATGGAAAAGTATCAATGATTCTCCAAGCTTACTAAATCTACATAGTTTACCCCGACTCTTCTTGGGAAGGATTGGTGAGGCAAAATGTCCACAGGAGTGGGCACTAGATAAACACACATAGATTACAGAAACACAGAAACACAAAGTTGCTCTTATTTGCTTGGGTCTTGACATTAGGATTAGGAATTCCTCCCAGAATTTTGTAGGGCACCTACATAAACAGCCTTTCCAAGGTACTGCTATTACCCGGCATGGTGTAGCACCTAGGACACACCAGGGACCATCTTGCTAAACTTGCCCATCTGATATGAATGTCTTAAATAAAAATGTTTAAAATCCCTAATGCCCTAAACATTCACTTATCCCCCCTTTCATTCTAATATTCTACAAAGCACTTAGACCTTTCCACCATGCTTTTAGTTCTGTTAAGTTCTTATACTAGTTCTGTCCATTTATAGTGGTTCTATCCACTATATACTTAGTGCTACTGGCAGCTGGGCAGCATATAAACTTAATAAGTGATTATTATTAGATTAATTTATTTCTGTATTTTTGTTACTGCTTTCGTCTTGTTTTTGACTTGTAAACAGCCCAGTCTCCAGGTACCAGTGATCAACAGATATTGTTAAATAATAAATGAAGGACATATCAACAAATATAATAAGATGAGAATGTCAGCTGATTTCTTGTTTTATATAAGACATTATCAAAATTCATGTCTTATGCTGAACAAGATGTAGCCTATAACTTATTCTGTCCTGTTCAGTGACATGATTCTATAGGAAAATGAATGAAAAGACTTCATTTCAAGGGATCATTATCAGAATGCCAGAATTTGTGATGCGTTCTCTCTTTCTTTCTCACATATACACCCACACACACCAGGCCTTTTTTTTTATAAAGTTTTTTGATTACCTGAACTTGCAGACTTTCATTTATTTAGTGGGAGAGGTTCATGATTCAGATTCACAAGTATTATTCTTGTTGCCAAACCCCCAGAGGCTTAATAAAACTTGCTATTATTAAGGTGAAAAGCTGGAAAGTGACCTCCTATTGCATTGTCTTATCACCTTTCTTTCCAAGCCTGCTACAGATGTCGGAAACAACCTTTGCCTAGGTAGGTATTGTAGCAGCTCCTGCCTCTTACATTTAAAAAAGTCTCTAATGATTATATAGCCATATAAAAAGATTGTCTTTTTTTCTGTAGCAGCAACAAAAAATGTCTTAAGCAAAGAGCATTTAAGTTTGGATCTCTGTGAATGTTTCTGTTGAAAACTTTAAACATCCACATTCTTATCATAGATACTTCATTGAGACTGTTTGCATGCTGCTCACTAAATACTGTAATATAAAATGTCCACGCTCATTACAAATTCTGCAGAGTAAAAGGTATCTTAATGAATTTACCTTGAAGATGGAACAGCTTGCCTTCAGAAGTTGTGGGTGCTCCAATATTGGAGGATTTTAAGAGCCTGGACAGTCACTTGCTGAAATGGTATAGGATATTCAAGGTCCCTTCCAGCTCTATTCTGATTGATTGAAGATCATGGTTGCATCTACAAATCAATCTGAATGTTCAAATCTTCCTTTGGAACAAAACATCATATAGCAAAGCAATACAGGATGGTCAGTTAGAAAACCAGACCTGTTAGTAATTAATTAAATTGGTCAGATTTAACCTAGAATATTGCATACAGTTCTAAACACCATCTTTTACAAGGTACATTGAACAACCAAGTATGTCTAGACAAAATAAACCAAAATAATAAAGTCCCAAAAAGGGAAAAAAAGAGAGAAATCATTGGAGGCATTGGGTATGTTTAGCCTACAGAAATTGAGAATGCAGGGAAACATGATCATTGTTTAAGAAACTAAAAGGCCATTATATACAAGATGGGTATTCTTTAGTGTGATGACAGAAGGCAAGATAAGAAGCAACATTTTCAAATTACAAGGAAGCTCTTGTCAATTGATACCAGGAATAATTTCCTAATAGCAATAATTTTTCAACAATGGAATAAAGTGCTGTGGATGTTGGTAGATCTCAATTTGCTTTTAAAACTTATTAAAGTCTTTGAGATATATCAGAGAAATTTTTATAAATGTAATAACTGTAAATGTATATTATAAGAACAGAAATATACCCTAGTAATAACCATCTTAATATATACTGTAGACATATGCTACATGTATTAATACACACACACACACACACATACACACACACACACACATGAAATGGGAATGATGAGGTGAAATCCTGATCGTGCAGAATGTTGTGTATCACTTTAGGCCAGAGATGGGAAATTTCATTTATACTTTTAGTTGTAGCCGCATGTTAAATAACACTATTACTGTTATAACTACTACTAATCAGCCAGACAGGCAGTTGAAATCTATGTTTCCCATTTTTGAAAATGTGATTAGTGAGCATGTGGAATAGGAAAAAAATTGGTGAGCATGTTAGGTAGGCAAATTGGTGATAGAAGAGAGATTATCAATTCTTACTTTGATTAAGAAATTGGCAAAGAAACAAGCCAAACTTTTGTTCTTGCTCTCTTTCTCCTCCTTTCCCTTTCCCTTCCCCACCCTTTCCCTTTCCTCCTCCTCCTCCTCCTCCCCCATTTGTAAATATATGAGCTTATTTCCAGGCTAATCTGATTTGAACCAAGGGAAGCTCACCCATCATTAATTTTAGTCACCAAAGACATGTAGGTTTACACAAAGAATGTTAGAATTTGTGTCCTTCCTGTGTGGATCAAATGATATCTTCAACAGAGTGTAATAACTTGAGCATCTATTAGGAAGGGGCCATTGAGTTCTGAATACAAATGAATATAGCTAAAAAGAAGCATTTAGTATTAAAAATGTAACCAAGAGTCTAATGATGCCAAAACTGAAGTGAAATTATAATGGTATAAGCTGATTTCTATTCAAGAAAGGATTGCTTCATTAATGTCTATGACTGAAATGGAAGGATTCACCTTTTTCTAGCTAAAATCAAATGAAATTAAAAGTAATTAACTTTTGGTTGAGTTTATTGCATTAAATATTGGGTTAAAAAAATGTTACTAAATTACCCCCCAAATAATCTTTGTAATGGGCAAGGAAGCTTTGCACATCCAAAAATTAATCTGACTCAATCTGAACGTTTGATTTTGGGACTATTTGATTTGAATTTTGAATCAGTTTGTAAAAAGCTGTTCCTGCACCTGCACAGTGCGCTGCCCAAGCTGTCTAGATTAATTTGGAAGGATACAAATTGATTTGACAATCTGAATAGTCTTTATTATTAGGTTTGGAGTGCTGATTTGATTTGGAGATCCAACTGAATCATCTTCGAATCAAATCTGAAATGAATATTCATACAGACCTATTAGTTACAGCTAAAGGTTATGGAAACTTAATGGGGAAGTGCTTCTACTCTTTTACTGAATTTAATTTAACTAAAATATGTACAGCATATTTACCAAGCCTAGTCTTTACTGAGACTTCAGAATGACTGAACCATTGCAATGAACACTTGAGTCACTGTTGATATGATGAACAATTTCACAGATGTAGCTCTGAAAAGTTGTATAACTTCCCAAATCCCATTAGTTATGCATACCTGTGACAGTTTGATTCTGAGGGTTTTTTTCTGTAATTATAAAGGAAGAGATAATTTTGCATCTATACTTATAATTCATGTAAAGAAATTGGAAGTGACTCCATTTTATTTTGTTTTATTTTTTATTTTTCACTTTTTTTGTATTCTTTCTTTTTTTCTTTCTTTCTTCACATTAGCTCTTATTAGAGTTTTATCATCTTTAAAATTTCTCAGTAAAATTATATGAAGTTATATGAATTATATGACAAAGAAACCATCATACTTGATAATTTGCCCTACCTTGACTAGTTTGTAGCTTTCAATTCAAAAGAAGGGTTGTTGAGATGGTAGTAAGAATTTAATGGCAGATGGTCATTAAGATAAATTAATTTTTTGGGACCTTCTCAGTCAGAGTTCAGCATAGTCATAAAATGGAATCACCCATGGTGATTAAATGGGAGTGAGTGGGTAGGGGGGATTGAAATTATTTTCTGGGATCATATACTTTAATATAATTCTGATTTGTTGACCGTACTTGGTTTTATTTTGAGCTGACTTATGGAAGGGGGATTTAGAGCAGGGTTGGTTTATAAAGCCTGTAAAATAAATAAATAAAGGACAGATTACCTTTATCAGCATCTGAATGATGAAAAGTATGTTAATCTCAGCAGCGCGCAGTGCCATCAAGCATGGTATCTTCCTGGTCTTCCTACAAGGGTTGAGAATTGGAAGCAGCATCTTACCATAGATTATTCCATCATGTGGTAATGGAGAAACATCAGTAAAGCCCTTGGGTGCCTTATCTATATGAAATTGTTGGAAGATATCCAATGTTTGGGATTGAGATATCATGCTGATGATATTCAACATTTTCTTGCTATCTCAGGCCAAGCTGGAGATATTATTTGGTGACTGTTAGAGTCTGGGTGGGAAGAAACAACCCTGATTTGTAACAGAGCAAGATAGTTTTGGTATATCTGGAAACATCAAGATCATCTACTGGTTCTATTACCCTATATCAAAATGGGCTTTTAGACATCCAAAAGAAGCCAGTCCACAACTAAGGGTATCCTCCTGGACTCAGAGTTTCTGCTAGACAAAGGGAACCTTGATCAGCTTTTTGTTGCTTTATATGCTCTATGGGACAGTTACTCATGCCCTGATGACTTTACAATTGAACTGTCAAACATGCTTTCTATAAAGCTGCATTTGAAAACTACCTGTAGCTGGTACTAATTGGGAAAATTCATTACTGTAGAACAAAACTTATATTGTGATTGTTGCACTGCCTGGTAATGGGCTTCAAAGTGCTACAAATCCTTCTGAGGTATAGTACTAGAAAACATCAGGAAATGCCTTGCCGGGCATTAATTAGGGGCCTTCTTTTAGTTCCTCCACAAGGAATGTCAAATAAACTATGACCAAGAGTAAATCCTCCTTGAAAGAAAATGATTTGCGGAACACATTGTTTCCTAGGGTGTGATTATCCCAATCTTTCTTTTAGTCAAGAAGGCCTTTGAAATAATTTTATTTCCATAGGCCTTTAAGTTCTCAAGTGCTCCCAAGGCATGTATGTTTTTCACAGTTTGTGATTGTTTTTAATCTAATAACTATATTAAGGTTGTGTGATTTAATGCATAGAGGTATTCATTATTGAGATTGATTTATGCCACCTAGTATCATTCATATGAGGACAGTCTAGAATTACCATCACATAAATAAGTAATGACTCAAAAAGCTATGATTGCATTTATTTTCTAGTTCCAGTTACATAATACTTCAGTTTGCAGAAAGGAAAAATTTCATCCTAGACCTACAAACGAAAGCCAACTAATCATTTCTGTATATCTGCATTTTAAAATGTGTTTTAATAATAAATAAATAATAAATAAAGTCCGAGATGAATGCTGTGCCTCAAGGGTATCTCCTGCCTGCAACATTCAGAATCTGGTCTAAGGCAATATAGAAACTGGAACTAGAATAAAAGAGGGAAGAGTTTATAGTACATGCTTCCTATATAAAATGCCCTACAATTAGACTTGCTGACCATACGCCATTTCTCATGAATAAGTATGTGTGATAATTGACTATTTGCAAGAGTGAATTTGCTAATACTCGCACATGAAATAGACTAGCATTGCCTTATTATGCATTCAGCCCCTTCACAGTTAGCAAGTGTTGAGTAATAATGAAATGCCAAATCAAGTAAAGTGCAATTATATTGTGAATCATCCTTGGTTTTACTATATTACCATTTTCAGATTTTTAAGTATCAGCAGTTATTTATCTATATATCTTTTTCATGCAGTTACTTTACCTCAGCTACAATTTTCAACAAAACTCCCATCAGTGATAAAAGCCATTAAAAACTGGAATAAGTAATCAAACCTGCAGTTCTAAAGCTATAATTCAGTGAGTCTTATTTCTTTATTTGAAAAGAAAAAAAGTTCCTTTGGGACTTGAAAAGGTCCTCCAAGGGGCTTATAGCAAGATCAGGTACAAAATATGTACACTTACAAAATCTAAGCACTATAAAATGTACATTAATTGTAGCCTACTACTTTTTCTGGAAAAGGTATTTGTCCTGTACAGTAACATGTGTTGTTAATCCTGTATTTACTGTCTTATAGTTCCTTGAGGATTATGCTGTAAAATGTGCACAAGAAGCTTCAGAGCTTTCACAGATATGCCATTTCAATTAAGGGCAATCACAACTGGTGAATGGGGAAATTCCTGGTGAAATAGCCTTATGTGTATCAGAGTGCACAGCGTCTTTGGATTGGTAAAACAGTCATTAGACTTGAAATGAACTGATCGATACATGCACACTTAATGTTTTATGGAACTTTGGTCTTTCTCAATCCACTTTGACAAAGGCAGCAGTAATGCTTATACAGCATTATTCTCCCCTTGTAGACACATTTTTGCCCTTCTCAGCAACAAGCAAGTGTCACAAAAGTATGCCTGATTGCATTATGAATGTAGCTACAGAATTCCATTTACTGCATCATTTTTAGGTCATCGCTGATGGGAATAGCATGTTGCTTTTATTTGCAAAGTAAAATTAATTTCTAAATAAAAGGGGGAACTATTTCAATGTCACTGTATTGCTCATGCTGCTAAACTTTGAGACAGAAATGGAAACTTTCCTTTAAAAAACATTTTCCAAATGAAATATATTCCGATATCATTTGTCTATTTTTTTTAAGAAGGGTATTAGTACAAGATTGAGAAGAAAAAGCATAACATCAATTTCACATGTAATTATTTTTCCTAGTAGCCATATTTGCAAATAAAATGTTATTAAAAATTTGTTTACCGATCACCTTTCAACAAGCCATTAGAAGAGTGAATAAAGTATATAAATAGATTAAGGGCATGGGTTTGACCATTTAAGGATCTTCATAAACAACCTATGCTTTTAGAAGTGCTACAAAGCTGAGTCAGTTTTCTAATAGTCAATATTTATTTTTATACCTAAATTTTTATACCTAAATAAAAGGAAGAACTGCACAAACCGTAACACAAATTAAAACAATATATTTAATAATTTAAAAAATAATCTTACAGTAAGAGCAGGCTAAAGCAAACATAAGCTCCTGGAGATAAAAATAGTGAACCACTTTAACAGAATGAAATATTTAGCATCATGGGTACATCTTAAAATAGGTGGAGGAGTTAACGATACTTGTAAGGACTTCCATCATCTGGTACCAAGACATCTAATCCTGTTATGCTTTTAAAAAGAGATACCATGCATTACTGAACTTCTGATTTCAGTTTCAGGTATTACAAAAATTTGTATAGGAAGTACTAAAGCTGCAGTTATTCTGAGGTTAAGCCAATGCGGAGGAGGAATAGATCAGCTTATTGCCAATCATATTTTTAAAGCATTTGCAAGAGGAACTGGATTTCCTTATATTAACAAAAAGTCAGTCTTTTCAGTTGACTTCATATTTAGCAATATCTAACTCCCAGATGAAGAAAGCCAGCTTGGTGTACTGGTTAAGGCTAGAAACCTGGAGACCATGACTTCTAGTCCTTTCTTGGACACTAATCCTGTCAGGTGACGTTGGACCAATCACTCTGAGCTATAGGAAGAAGGCACTGGCAAACTCCTTCTGGAAAATCTTGCCAAGAAAACCCAAGAAACCTTGCAGGGACTCATCCAAATAGTCACCAGGAGTCAAAAACTGACTTAAAGGCATTGTCACACACATACACACACTACCTTCCAAATTAATGTTAGCATTAGAATGTATTTTAAAGGATTCCAAGTCTACATTTTTTAGAGAATGAATTATGGCTCAGGCAGATATTGATCATTTGCAAGAATTCTGGAATATCTCATGTTAAGAAATCACTACCTTAAACTCCTAAAGAATATGAAATGTGTTTTTAAGGTTTTAAGGTAAGAATGGTTCCATAAAATAAGTTATTTCAGATCTACTAGATATCCCTCAGAATGTTTAAAAACAGTGGGCTGCTAATCTCACTATGCTATAAATGTAAAATGTGCAAGGGGACACTTATTAATATATTATGGACTTATCCGCTATTGCCCTATTTTGGTTTAATATCCATAAGCTGATTAATATAAAACTACAACTTTTAATAGTTTTAATAGGTGAATATACTCTTGAATAATGTACCAAAAATTGGAACTTACCACTTTATCAAAAAATATGCATTGATCAAGCAACGGGTTGGCAGCAAAATATATTTCTCTTCAGTTTCAAAAAGAAAGTGCAACCCTAGATTTATGACTATGGATTGCTAATAAGCATTTTTTTTTGCTTTTGTTTTGTTTTTAATGGGTTTCTGAAGTGGCACCTTATAAATGCAGTGCAAAATGCAATGGATCAAAATTATTCTGGATGGTCAAGTTTTAATAAAATATGAAAAACTGAAGCAAATGATTTATTTCAGGTAAAACTATGATTTTGTTTCTCTTTCTGTTTTCTTTTTTATTCTTGTTCTTGCTTATTTCCCCCTTTCCTCTTTTTTGTATGCTAAATCATAACTGACTAAATAACATTTAAAGCAGTGGTAGACATTCTACAGTTCCAGATATTTTGCTCCCACAACTTTTTCAGTTCCTTAACAGTGTAAATAAATGTGCCCACATGATTGGAAGCAACATTACTCCACATTATGGCACAAGCCCCACCCCTTCATTTATGCATGCCACATCACAATGTATCTACAAAAGGTTAGGCATTACATTGTGTTGTTGTTCTCACCACCTCCCATCTGCAACTACTATTCAGGTACCATCAATAGGTACAGATAATTGGAGTCAGAAGTCCAAAATACCTGGAGAGTACCACTTGATTTAGAGCTTTTAAACAAGAACGGGCAATTTTAGTTGTAATAACTAAATAATAGAGTTAAACTAATTCTGGAATTACATTAAAAACTGAACATAAATTTAGCAAAACAGGTTGCAAGAGCCAATTTGGCTACCACATACTGCTTTATCTGAATTTTGTAGATTCCACCCCCACAAGGTATTCCTATGTAAAGTTTGTTACATTAAAGTTGCTAGGATCATTGTATATCAAAGGATCTTTCACCCCGTAGGACAAGAGAATCTAGAAATATTTTATGATGGAAATATTTGAGCAGCTTTAGCTGTAGAAAATTCTTGCATAAATTGCTGCTGTCACCCTATTTATTTGTTTGAATGATTTGTTTGTTTGACTCACTCCAATGGTGGTATACAAAATCAAATACAGTGTACAACATAATCAAAATATTAAAGCTGTCTTGATCAGCAGGCAATAAAGAAGGTTTCCTAGCTGCTAATTCACTAGGGATTGGGAGGAAATATCTGGCTTTAACTGTTCTTCAGAAAGATGTAAGAATGGAGGCAAAGAAGGAATCAGCCACTGAGAATATCCACCTCCCTGACCTTTCATAATAAGAAGACAGGGAACCTTTAGCAAATGTCCTCTATTCATCTGCTTTGGGTGAATTTTAGAAATAAAAGTATAATGCACCATTTATTAGCTATGAATTTTCAGGCTAGCAGCCAGGGGGGTAGATTAATCTAATTCTTAGATTAATCATAAAATGAGAGCTGCTGGATCAGATCAAAGACCATTGCATTAATCCAGCATCATGATTCTCACAGTGGTTGACCAGAAGTCCATTTGAAAAAGATGTGAGCAGTAATCCTCAATTACTGATTTAATTTGGTCATCAACCATTCTTCAGAAACATGTTAACTTTAGTTAAACTTTGTTAACTAAAATAAAAGATTCCAAACCATGGATATGCAAGGGTTTTTTTTTCTCACAAAGTATGTTTTAATCAAATAATAGGAAAGTCAAGATACATACCCCTTTTCTGTTATCAGAGAACAGGACTGGTTGCAGCTACAGTATTAGCTCACAAAATATTCAGAGGGTATGCAATGTGTGAGTTAGCCACACATTGAGGTTGTGGTTGAAGGAATAAAGTAGCAGAAAAATGAAAAGCTGTTAAACTAGCTCTTGTGGTAATATGACTCTTCTTTTTCATTTTATACATTAAAGGGCTTTAGGAACCTCACTCCTTCTATATTATTTCTGAAAGCCAAAACTATAGTTTACCATTAAAGGGGCTAAGTGTGAAAAGGGTGTTGATGCTATCAGCATTATTCTGGTCCAGAAATATTTCTGATGCTTAATAAACAAAACTAGCATATGCCATATTTAATTGACATGTTATATACCTAAAGCATTTTTCCCAATAGACTATAATAATTATTTAGTTAGAAATAAAGGAAATAAAATTAGAATATAGGTTGTCTCCAAATAAATCAAGTAAGATATTTCTAATTTGAATACTTACAAGTATTTCAAACCATGAGAAACAATTCATTCTAATTCTTGCATTATGTTGATTTTAAGGGGAAAAAGCTTTAAGAGTCACATTCATACACCCAATGAAATTCCCATAAATACAGTATAAAATGATAAGTTCATAACACATGTATTGGGCTTACTGAACATAGTCTTAGGCACCCTTAAAAACCCATACATATTACAAGATTAACTTTAGCATGTGTAGAAACATGTATCCTAGGGAGTCTCTGCCTGAAGAGAATTAATAATTACAGTTGAGTAGCATTGTGTACACCCATTAGGTTAGTAATGTTATTAAATTAATTAATGGGAAACGACAGTTTTATAAGTAGTGGTAGAGTATTGTTTGAACTCTTTCCAGGATGTGACAGTAATAATATAATTTGTTTTTGTCCACTAATTTTAAAAAAAACTACACATGTGCTTTAATTCTTATGTTTAGATGAAAGAAATGTAAGATCTTTTATTAGTTTTCAATCAAATATTGCCTAAGCATAAGACAATTAATGTATTCCACTTTCCTTTTTTGTGTCATGCCTCTGTCAGAGTCTGAATCCTTTGTACCTTTTGAAAAGCTTTGCAGAGGGATGGCGAAGAAGAATTGCTGAAGAGCAATGGGCTATATTAGCGGGGGGAAGCAGCTGAAATTGATGGAGAAGTCTTGTATCAAAATAATTCTTTTTATGATTTTTTTTATCAAACATGAAAATCAATTTGATCTCAAAATTTAACTGTAAGCAAAATTCTATCCTCCTCCTCCCTCCAAACAGATTTTCCTTTGTTTCTCTATCCATAGTATGTCAATACTTTTCCAACAGTTTTTAAATTGAAAGAACTTCTCAGAAAGTATCCTATCTTGCAGGAAATCAAGGTCTACTTTTTTTATTTGGCTCTATAAGTGTTTTATGAAACCTGCTATGTGCTTTTTGGGGCCACTTACATCCTTTTACTGTCAAAGATGAACAAAGATGAAAGGAACCACATTGCCAACTCTGTTTTCTACCCAGAGAAATCTGATAGTAGACATTATTTATAGCATGTAATTGCTTGCAATGATTCAACACATCATCCAGCACATCACATTAAAAATCTGCAGTATTATTTAATCCAGAAAAAAATTGGCTCTTGGAAAACAAATTTTATTCAGTTTAATTGCAAACACACTAAAACATTTCCTTCTTTAGCCTGAAGAAAATTTACACATTTCTTTTCATGATCTTATGAAAACCTTTGTTTGCAAATGAATGAAAATGTGTTACTTTTTACATTATATTTCTTCAAAAACAAAATGGGGAATATAACTTGTATAAAGCAAATTATGAAGCTCCAGAAGAGTCAAGTGGCATTATTTTGGTTCCATAGCAGGAAAAAAAGGCCTAAAGATATGTGGTCACTGTCAAAGGTCTCCAATAGAGAGGGAGCTGGGTTAAAACCCTTTTCTCACTACATAACCTATGGACAGCCAGTTTGTAGTTGTTAAGGTCATTGTTATGAGTATGACTTTGCAATAGAATATAACCTTTCAAAACAAAGGTGGAAAATCTATGCCTTTCTATTAGGGAACCAAGCATATTTTTCAGTCAATTTTTTTGGCATTTCTATTAAGATTTAATTCAATGCCTCAAACATTTAGACGTACTATATTACAAAACTTTGGTTAAATAGACTAATAATCTGGCTCAGCATAAGTATTATTTTTTTAATATCTAAGAAAGTTAGCCAAGCTAATCATTTGAAATTCATTGTACTCAAACAAAACAATATTAACAGTAATAATTCCTGAACACGTGTAATTCCTGAACATGGGGGCAGAGAGTAATAGTAAACTAAAGAATTTCAGATAACAAAATATACTTGTACTATTACACTAGCCGATGTAGGAGTTGATCAGGCTGAGCCCAAGGATGGATTAAGCACATCATCAGTCTCGAGTCCCTTTGTTCCCTTAAGAAATTTAAGTCCAGCCCACCTTGAATTCCATTTACTCTTATCTACTGCCAATTTGCTTAATCAATAGTTCAGATTCTTGTAGAGAGTATTAGCATGCAATAAATCTATATATTCATTTGAACTGCCTAGACTCCTCATTTCCGGCACTTGACTGCCAGATTAAAAAACCTGAATTAATAAAGTATATTTGCTTAATATTATAAAGGTCCTGAATCAGGCCAATCTTTTTTTAATCGTATCAAGATTTTATGCAAAGATGTGTAACAATTAAAGAAGATAATAAATCCAGAGCTCTATTGTCAGCTGCAGATGCCTTCTGGCAGGCATCTGAAGGCAAAACAGAGGCTGGGGTGATGCATGCAAGTGACAGCAAGCAACTGTAGAAGAAGTGGGCCAGCAGCGGGCTCCTGCTCAGTGGGGCTGTCAGTGGAATCACCGCAAGGTGAGTCAATAATTATAACTCTCCAAAAAGAAGGCCTAGCCATTTTTTGAGGAAGGGGTCAAAAGAAAATAAGATCTGGCCTTCTTTTTGGAGAAACATGGGTACATGTTCAGGAGCAATTGTTGAATTGTGGATCAGAGCCATTGTGAGAGAAAGCTTCACCTATGGCAGCAATGACCACGAGGGATGAGGAAAAATGAAGCGAGTGATCAATGGCTGCCATTAAGAATGAATTTCCCACCATTTCTACATCAGTTGAATTAGATCTGCTTGAACTTGACTGCCTGGATTCTCACCTCTGAAAGAAGAATCAGTTTGTAGTAGATTGCAGTAATAGAATTTCTCATGATAGATAAGTGTGGATCATATAACTGGTCAGTAATCAATGTACTTCTATTGGGAATAATGTTCTAATTGTTCAAGCCTAAGATTGAAACAATATCACATAGAATGAATCAGTGAAAACATCTTAATGCACCATTATTTATTAATACCTACCTTTATTGTTTTTATAAACAAGGCAAATTTATATAATATTAATTTCTCCTCCTAGTTTCCCCACAACAACAACCCAGTGACCTGGATTGGAGTAAGAAAGAGTGATTGGTCCAAATTTACCCAGCCGATTTTATGTCTAAGGTGGGACTAATAAAAATATCCCCATGAACTAGTTCTGCATCTATGCATTATTTTTATGTGTAACTAAAATGCTTCAGTCTGACTTATTATAGGTTACCAGATGTTTTATTTTGTATCAAAATAATCTTATTTCTGAATATCAATACTACCTGTGCTTTCAGCTGTTTCAGAAAGTTGTGAAGCAGAAAAGTTATTTTCTGCTATGAAAATAGCAGGCATCCACTGCATTCATACCAGCAAGAGTCACAATTTGTTTGGTTAATGTGGAAATTGGCTGACTTGAAATTTCTCAATAAGCTTTCAGAAAATTAATATAACTGTTCTAAGAGTTATATGCCTGAGATTCAGGCCAAGGACTCTGTAGCCTTTCAGGTGTGGTGGAGTTAAGCTGCAACTTTCATAAAGTCAGCCAATGGTCAAATATAGAAGTTATATTCCAGTAATATATACAAAGTCACAACTTCTTAACCCTGATCTAAAACTTGAAATACATGGACTGTTAAATAGGCCTGGTGAGATCCAGATCCAATTTTTCAGTCCTCCTTGGTTTTGGTCATTGCTGATTTCTGCTGACCTATCATTGTGTGAAGATAAAAGGGAAAGGCTCTAAAATGTCACCAGACTAGAAAAAGAAGTAAAAGAAATGAGAAAAAGGAAGAAAAAACAAGACTTATGAAATATAATGACTTCTGACCTTCTCTTCAATAGATATCAACAAATCCGTCTTCTTCCTTCCCTCTTATCACTTCCAGAGTTCCCTTCAACCCCATATTATATTCTCATCTTTTTCAACCATTAAATCCATAAATCATCTTTTCCCTTTTTTCTTCTTTTTGCAAAAAGTCCACAAAAGGCTTCCTGACTTTTTTTTTAAACCCACTTGTTCTTGGGTAAATGTTTAAATTGATTGTATATGTAGGTTTAATTTAAACATTGTTTTATGTTTTAATAAGAGCAAACAAAAAAAAAATCACTTTTGCTTACTTTTAAGGTCAACTGCATCTACTTTGGTATAGAGGATGACCAATAGTATCTCTCTCTCTCTGTGTATGTATGTGTGTGTACTTGACTTATGACTGCTCATTATGACAGGTAGAACATGACTTATGACTGTTTATTTAACGGCTTTGAAAAGGGTATTTTATGGCCCATAAAGTATTTCCAGACACTGTAAAACACGTGTCAAACTTGATCGTGTCATGTGATATATTTTGATGTATTGTGACTTTTTTTCCTTTGTGGAGCTGGGATGGGTGTGGCCTGTGCATAATGCAGACTGCCAGTTTGATAGGCCTGTTGTAAAGTGTCATGTCCCTCCCCCCCCGCCCCGCCCATGGCCACATAGCCACATTTTGGATGTTTGGCTTGTATTTATGCCTCCCTGATCATGTAATCACCGTTTACAATCTTTTCTGCCAGCCTCCCCAGAGAATTAGTGGCAAAGGCAGCAGGAAATGGTGTAAGCTGAGGGAATGAGGATTTCTTCAGGATTTCAACTTCATTCCTGCAGCCTGAAGGATTTCGTCTTCATTGTTCGATGGGCTGCAGGAATGTTTGAGAACAAAAGGCTGCCTACCAGGAGAACTTGAACTCCTCGTGAACTTAAACCCTCTGTCAGGCAACCCTTTGCTCTCAAAGAGCTGCCTTCTGGGAGGGTTTCAGCTTCATCTGGATCTCTTTTGCTCCATCTGCTTAATGACACAGGAGATTGCTTAACAACCACAGCTAGGAGTGTCAAAAATAAAGTTGTTCAATGAAGCAGTACATGAGCTTCTTGCTTAACTGCTACTACATCTAACAGAGATTCTGGTTCCAGTTGTGGTAAATCAAGGTCTTCCTGTATGTGTGCGTGTGCATGTGGTTATATTTACAAATTTGTACATAAACAAAATTATATCCAAAATCTGCTATCCCAAACTTGATTTGAGTCGACAGCCTCTCCGTCTTCAGTCCAAGCTGAAGCATGGTGCTTTCAAAATTAGCAAACTGAGCTCATATCGCCTTTTTCACCAATGCATCAATTTAAAAAGTAGATTTGGGTTCATATGAACAATAATCAGTATTTGTATTATCAGTTCATATTATGTTTAAAATGTTCAACAGCATTGTTTTGCACATCCTTTTCCTAAGCTTTTCCTGTACCCATGAACCTAAGTTCAACTTTTTTCAAAGGAATATACTCATCTTTTCTATTGATTTTGTTCCAGCTATGTGGATTTTATAAATATGTGCATTTTGTGTGAAATGCTTAAGGTGAGAAATTTCATTTGTTTCACCCTAAACTGATTTGTGACTTATGTGCTGAACTATGCCTCAGTATTTAACTATAAAATGTTAACTATTCAGTATAAATATTATTGTTTCTGTTGTTGTTCTTCCACTGTTGATGTTACTTAGTTAGGCAATGAAATATCTGCAAAGAAACAACCAAGAATACCAAGAACTCCCTTTTTTCACCGCAGCCAATAGAAGTTTCCCTAGAGGTAAGGCAGGATTTGCTTTCCTGTCTAAGTAATAAAAACTCATGTTTGGTCTTGCATCTCTTCAACTGATGTAACAAGTGCTTTGTGGTGCTATTGGAAATAAGTCCCTCTTTATTAGAACTATGTATATATTTTTTTAAAAAATGAAGATGGCAGATTAGGGAAACATAGATCATTTATTTGCTACATTTCTTTTTTATTTATCTGATTATCTAAAAAGTGATTTCCTCTTTCCCAATCCAGCAAATTGGAAGAGATGAGGCATTGTTTCCTGACTGTTTCTAAATTGAGCTGTGAGAGACATAGTCTTGAAAATCAGCAAGCTGATTGTGAGTCTCTGTATGAATTTGTGGAGTATATTTTTATGCTTGTTAAGCATGGGTCACCTTAATGCCAACTGACTGTGAAACCAGCTTCATTGGTTAATGTTGTTCTTTTTCTATCAAAATGAACAGCCCTTGAAAGAGACAGTGGAATCTTGAGACCATGGACTCATGATCTGTTAATCCAAATAATGACCGCAGTGATGGGTGCACAGTGCTTTTAATGAGGATGTCAGGTAAGTGCAACAAGCATGGTAAATAGGAGGGTTGCCATGTCACTTATTGGTTTTCTCCTCTGACAGACTCCTAAGTTCCTCTTCAGAAAGAAAGAAAGAAAGAAAGAAAGAAAGAAAGAAAGAAAGAAAGAAAGAAAGAAAGAAAGAAAGAAAGAAAGAAAGAAAGAAAGAAAGAAAGAAAGAACTGGCTTTCTGACAACTCTTAGGTATGAAAATGAACATCTTACAGCTCTGTGCTAATTGTTATTAGCCCTGCAGCCTTGGACATCTGATTCAGAATTAGCCAAGTAATGTATACATCTGTGCTGCTTTAATCACAAGACTGTCGGCAGTTTACCTATGTAAAATAACTTTTAACAACAAGGGAACCCTAGTAATAATATTACAATAGAAATATGCAACGTGA
Organism: Pseudonaja textilis; assembly: GCF_049901715.1. Taxonomy (NCBI): domain Eukaryota; kingdom Metazoa; phylum Chordata; class Lepidosauria; order Squamata; family Elapidae; genus Pseudonaja; species Pseudonaja textilis. The sequence goes on along the minus strand of NC_141990.1, from coordinate 259,409,184 downwards.
CAGATTCCAATAGTTTCTATGCTATTAACACATTCCAAGAGGCAGGGTTTATATCTTAACTTCATAATACATATATTGGGGGGTGGGGGGGGGGGTGAATTTTTTTTCTAACCAGTTTGTAAATCACTGGGTTTTCATCACTAATTTCCTGTTACATAGACCTACAAAAGAATAAAGAATGGTCTTTTCTTCTAATTGCTTTGAACTATATCAGCAGAGCAAGAATGCTATAATAGCAATAGCATTTAGACTTATATACCACTTCACAGAGTTTTACAGGCCTCTCTAAACAGTTTACATTGTTGTCATATTGCCCCCAACAATCTGGGTCCTCATTTTACTGACCTCGGAAGGATGGAAGGCTTAGTCAACCTTGAGTCTGGTGAGATTCGAACTGTCAAATTGCAGGCAGCAGAAGTAGCCTGCAGTACTGCATTCTAACCACTGCACCACCATGGCTGTTCATAATTATTTCATTATTTTCTCCATAATAATGGAGAAAAGAGAAAAGGGATCTGCTTTGGTGTTACAGGAAATACTGTGGGAAGGAGTAGGAAGGCATCCATGTGTGCAAAGCTCTGAGAAAATGAAGTAAAGATATGGGGACTAGTAATGATAAAGCAATCACCAAAATATAATAACAGGCAATAGTAGACCTGTCTACACAAAAGCCATCCAGCCATCTCTCTTTATAGATGGGGATGACATGAAATAGGAAAATGACCAGTCAGGGCTTGTGGTAACTATCATAAAGACTGAGCACAAGCCCAGCCTCAATGCCAACCTACTACAATTCAGACTGGAATTTTTGAAGTTGGATTAAGAAATACCTGGGTGTGGCATCAGAAAGAAACGGTTTAGGTTGCAGTGCAGATTTTCCCTAGTCCATTCATCCTGTTTCCCCAACATCAGAAAGTAAGGTCTGCAATTGGTGGGGGGAGCATCTCTTGTGCAAATCTAAATTTGCATGGATCCATTAAGCAAATTTGGTTAAATAAGTATTGTTGTAGCTATGGGTAAGAAAAACTGGCACACAGGTTTGCTTTTATAGATGTGCTGAAAAATACATGTCATTTCATCAGAATGTTATATAGGACAAGTGTTTTAGAAATAGAATCAGATCCTGATGCTAGTTAGGAAAAGTTATAGGATATACTCATATTACAAGGAGTAAAATCCACATCATGAAATGAAATATTTGTTCATTGCTATGGAGATTTGTCCAAAACACTGGAAGACAACTTGAATGTTTTATGATGAACCTGAATAGCGAAGGCGGAATCATTATCACCTTTCTCCCTACTCTATTAGACAGATATATTAGTACAGAGCTAAAACCATCAATGCTCAGTACTATTGTCAGATCCTCTCCCCTCCACCTCACAAAATAAATGAATAGATGGCTAGGGTTAATGTGCAAGGTTTGGACAGAGTTTAAATTCTGTGCCTGCAGAACATTAGCTCTAAATAAGTCATGCAAAAAGTCTGTTTAAATGAATGAGTCTATCACTGGATTGGAGAAGCCAAATGAGAAATGCTGCTTGATTGAAAGAATTAAATGCCCTGGGTGACAAAGAATAGATTAAGACTTCTCATAGTCACTGAACAGAGATAAGAGGAGATGATGTGAATGCAGCAATAACAATTTGCGATACGTTCCACTTGTAACATATGTGTGAACAGGAAGTGTATGGAATAATAATAATGTCCTCTTCTCTTCTTTAATAAAAATTGCATCCTAGACATTTGCTTGAAATTGAGACATATATTGAATGTGAAAGCTACAGAAAGTTGATATAGCAAGACAGAGATCGGGTGTATCTTCTGTTAATGCTATGCCCTAATCGGGGATGGGCTGCTGGGGGTTTGCAGGGGTTCGGGAGAGCCCCTAGCTAAGATTTTGTGCAGTTTACAGAACCCCCAAATCCCATTCCTGGCTAGCCCCTCCCACCCCTCCCTCCCCTCCCAGGAGTCCCCATGCAGCCCATTTGGGATGAAAATAAGTGCAGGGCATGTGCAGAGGTTTGGGGGAGGGTGAAGTTCAAGAAGGCCAGAAATGGACCTGTTTTTGGCTTCCAGGGAGCTTCTGGAGACTGGGGAGGCTGTTTTCGCCCTCCCAGAGGCTCGAGGAAACCCCTTGCCATGGTTCAGGAGGCCGACTGGCCCACATCCACCATGGCCATGCCCACCACCAACCAGGCACAGAACTCTTCGCTAAAATTTTTGAAGCCCACCCCTGTTTCTAATAATACAGTTGGTACTATAATTATATGAGCAAGTAATATAATTATTACAATAATAATGACCATAACAATCTAGCAATATAGAGATTGGCAGACTGGCTGCCCATCGATTCAACAGGTAGTTTGTGTGTGTTTGTGTGTTACCCCTGAGCCATCTTCTTAGAAGAACTTTAGGAGTGACTACACACCTTTAGGACCTTTGTTTCTCCTATGGCACAATAATTATTTAATATTTCTGTTATTACCACCCATACTTTTGGAAAGGGAATGTCTTGATCTGACATTCTTCTTCTTAATAGCAATTTGTGAGCTCTCATATCCTGAATGTATATTTGCCAGTAAACTTGGAATTAACACATGTAGTCCTAAAAGTTTTGAAGATTAAAGATCTTGATGAAATCCTGTATGGAGCCCAAGACAAATTTTACACCAAGGAAAACACATTCAAGCTCCCATAGCTATACTTATAAGATCCATATTGCTGATGCCTAGGAGTATTTCTAACATAATATTCAGTCTTGAGCCTTAGATTGATCTGAGAACCTGCAGGTTATCGCCACACATTAATTTTCCCAGGCTGAGAAAGCAATTTTTCAGGTTTGGGCAAATGTGCTAAAATTGGCGTTATTACAGGTCAGTTATGCTAACATTCCACAATAGAACACCCTAACCTATGTAATTCTGGAGAAACTGAAACATTGAAGCATGTGGTGTTTTACTGAAATTTTTATAAGGACTTCCATAAAGATTATGCATATACACTGGTGGGATTCAAATATTTTTACTACTGTTTCTATGAGAGAGAGAGTGCACCTGTTATGTCCTTGGAACTGACCAAAGTTCCCAATCAAGTCCATCTATACTGCGGGGGCGTTTACAGCTCCCATTGGCTGGCTCCCTTCGACAGTCGGCTATAAAAGCCGGCTGCTAGGTCGAGCCAGCTGCTGTTCGCTGGAACATGTCTGCTTGTTAGTATGCAGACGCGACAGCCCTTTATTCTGTTGAATAAAGTCTTTACTTGTGAATGCTCTGGTTTGGTCTCTCATTCCTTAATACATAATACTGGCGACGAAGGTGGGATCCGACTAACCAGAAGCATTCCATTGAGCTGAAATCACGATAGCAACTGAACCGCAGCCGTGAAGCAGAGAGCTCAGTCAGTTCGCTAGTTAGCTGAGTGAAAGTGAAGCATCTGTAGCCGCTCGCACTGAAAGCTACAGAGAGAGAGAGAGAGTGAAGTCAGGCGCTGAAGCTACAGCCGCCCCGCTCGGAAAAGAGCGCGGAATTCAAACTGCTGTCGTTTGAATTCGAAACCAAAGCGAAGCCCGGCGCTGTGTCCGCAGCCGCCCACGCGCCCTGAGAGCGCGAAATTTGAATCTCTGTCAGTGCATCCGCCAACGTTTTCCGGGAGCGCGAGATTCAAAAAAGATTGCTGATAGTCACAGCGTTACAGCTAGAGCCTCTAACGCTCACTAACAAAGAGCTGAAATCATTGAGCCAGGTGAACCGCTGCAGCCACAGCCGCCTGCGCTCACGTGAGCACGTATTGGGCCTCGTATACCCAGAGAGAGAGGGCAGTCTACCCTTGTCTGAGGTGCCAATATGAACGCTAACCCAGCATTTCCGCCTTTTAAACCGGATGAAGAGAAGTGGGACTCTTACAGAAGCCGGTTCAATCACTATATAGATGCCATCGGTCTGGCTGACGCAGCGGAACACCGAATTAAGTCATATTTCCTCAGCTACTGCGGAGCAGCAGTTTTCGATACCGCAACAGCCCTCCTTGCTCCACAAGAAATCAAGACCGTTCCATGGCCAGAGCTGCTGGAAACGCTCTCAAATCATTAATCCCCAAAACCTTCGCAGATCGCGAGGCGTTTTGCCTTCCGGATGAGGAAGCAAGCAGATGGGGAATCCATAAATCAATACTTGGCCGCCCTGAGGACAGCAGCTCTCCACTGCGAGTTCAAAAATTACCTGGACGACATGTTACTCGATCAACTCGTATGTGGGGTCAAAGACTTAAAACTACAGAGGCGTTTGCTAGCCAGAAAAGATCTCAACCTCTCCCAAGCGGTTGAAGAAGCCTTAGCAGCGGAACTAGCAACCCAGTCAGCCGCTGAAATCCAAGGGACTACTCCCAAACCCAGCTCTGCCACTGTTCACTCCGAAGAAGCGGTGAGTGAAGAAGACCCCATTGAACATTCAGAAGTTCATCATCTCAAACCCTTGAGGAAATCACAGGTAGGGGCAAAGCACGGGAACAGCATTGCACCAAAACACATCCTGTTATGCCTGTCCTGCGGGGGTCCCCATGCCCGGACGGTGTGCAGATTCAGAAACGCTACCTGCAACAACTGCAACAAAAAAGGTCACATCGCCAGAGCCTGCCAGGCGGCACACGTGGCATCACAAAGGTCTGCGTCCTCTTACTCTCCTCCAGAGCCACCAAGGCAAGTAGAAAACTGTTATACTTGCTATCAAGCTAATCACACTTTCCTGACACCTAATAAAATCACAATTTCTATTCATTTAGAAGGTAAACCTTGTCTCATGGAGGTCGATACCGGGTCAGCGCTCTCGATCATCTCGTGGAACACTCTTAAGAAAATCCGGCCCAGCTTGTCTAGGAACCAGCTCCAGAAGAGCCGCCTCACCTTGAGGGACTATCAGGGGAAGAATATTCCAGTACTCGGAAAAGGCAAGTTCCTCGTTAAATTCAAATCCTTTAAAGGCCATCTGCCTTTAGTGGTTGTTGACGGTGCCCTCCCTAGTCTGTTGGGGTTGGATTGGTTCCCCTATCTCGGTCTTAGCTTAATGGGAGTCCATGCTGTCTCAACTTCAGACATCGACTCCCTATTTGCAGACTACGCTGATGTGTTCAGCAACAAATTAGGGTGTTACAATGGCACACCCATTTCTTTTTCAGTGGATCCCCAAGCAGTTCCTGTCCGTTTAAAACCGCGTAGAGTACCATTTGCGCTACGCCCTAAACTGGACACGGAACTGGACAAATTACTTAAACAGGGGGTGATTGAGCCCACAGATTTTGCTAAATGGGAAACCCCAATTGTCACACCCCTTAAGAAGGATGGCAGTTTAAGAATTTGTTCTGATTATAAGACCACAATTAACCGCTACCTACAGGTTAGCGCTTACCCAGTCCTGGTAATCCAGCACTTACTCCACACATTTGAGCCTGGCACCATTTTCGCCAAATTGGATATGTCTCAGGCTTATCAGCAGTTTCCTGTTGACAGTCAAATGGCCGATTTACAAACTATTGTCACTCACAGAGGGGCATTCAGGTGCAGGCGTCTCCAGTTGGCGTTAGTGTTGCCCCTGGCATTTTTCAATCATTAATGGAACATATACTCCAAGGCCTCCCTGGCGTGGTTCCTTATTTTGATGACATATTGGTCTCAGCCAGGGACAGGCCCCAACTTTTCCAAAGAGTCAGAGCGGTTTTACACAAGTTCAGACAGCATGGCCTCAAACTAAAAAGGGAGAAGTGTGCCATCGCCACTAAACAGGTGGACTTTCTTGGGTATAGAATAGACGCCTCTGGCATCCACCCGGTAGAATCCAAAGTCAAAGCAATTCACGAGGCACCCACGCCTTCCACAAAGGCTGAATTACAGGCCTTCCTAGGCTTATTAAATTTCTACGCTTCGTTCCTACCCCACAAAGCGTCAGTAGCCGAACCATTACACAGACTTCTAGACAAAAATGCACCATGGCATTGGGGACCCAAAGAGGACTATGCCTTTAAAGCAGTCAAATCGCTGCTCACCTCAGACGCTGTCCTAATCCAATTCGACCAGCGCCTCCCTTTAGTCTTAGCAGCAGACGCATCCCCCTTCGGGATCGGGGCTGTCTTAAGCCACAGACTACCCAACGGCTCCGAGGCACCAATCGCCTTCTTTTCCAGAACCTTGTCACCAACCGAGCGTAACTACAGCCAAATTGATAAAGAGGCTCTAGCCGCAGTTGCTGCGGTTAAAAAATTCCATAAATTTCTTTTTGGTCATAAATTCGAACTCGTCACTGATCACAAGCCACTTCTGGGGCTACTATCGGGGGACAAACAAACACCCCAAGTCTTGTCACCCAGGATGACAAGGTGGACCTTATTCCTGGCAGCCTACTCGTACACACTCGTTCACCGACCGGGAAAAAACCTCAGCCACGCCGATGCCCTCAGCCGCTGCCCGCTGCCAACCCCGGTAGAGGACCCGGCTCCGGTTCACGCCATCTTCGATGTCAGCGAGCTCAACCTACCTGTCACCTCAGGCGACATCGCCTTCCACTCCAAAAAAGACAAAACAATCGCCCAGGTTCTGGACTGGGTACGGAGGGGGTCGCCGGTCACTAATTTCACAACCGAATTCACACTATTTAAAACCCGCCAGCTAGAGTTTTCCAGTTTACAGGGCTGCCTGTTGTGGGGAACCAGAGTCGTCATCCCAAGCTCCCTGCACACACCTGTCCTGAAGGCGCTGCACGAGGGTCACCCAGGCATCGTTCGGATGAAGGCGTTGGCTCGAAGTTACGTCTGGTGGCCGGGCATGGACGACGAGATCGCCAAATGGGTAAGCTCTTGCCGACCCTGTCAGGAATCCAGGCCAGCACCACCAGTTACCACCCCAACCAAGTGGGAGAGTGCCAACACACCATGGTCACGGCTGCACATTGACTTGGCCGGGCCAATGCACGGCAAGACCTTCTTGGTGGTCGTGGATTCATTTTCCAAGTGGATCGATGTGGCCCTTCTACCCACGACCACCACCCGGGCAGTTGCCCAAGCCCTGACCCGTTTATTTGTAACACACGGGCTGCCTGACACTTTAGTCTCGGACAATGGCCCCCAATTTACGTCTACAGAGTTCAGCCAGTATGTCACCAACCTGGGCATCCGGCACATCTTAACGGCCCCTTTTCATCCTGCCAGCAACGGGTTGGCAGAGAGAGCCGTTAGGTCAACAAAGGAGGCGTTGGCCAGATTCAATCAAGAGGACTGGCACTCTAAGCTCTCCCACTTTCTCTTGAGCCAACACACGACCCCCTGTACAGTTACAAACAAGTCGCCTGCCGAGCTCCTAATGGGCAGACGCCTGAGAACAGTGTTAGACAGGCTGTATCCCCATTATTGCCCTGACACTCCTATCGGGTCTGACAGCAGGGTCAGAGATTTTGTGTTGCAGGACCCAGTGTTTGTCAGGAACTACGCCGGTGATCCGCTATGGGTACCTGGGAGAGTCGTGGCCATCACCGGTCCGAGGTAGTACCAAGTTCAACTGGAGGACGGGCGAGTCTGGCGCAGACATATGGACCAGATCAGAAAGCGCCAGAGTGGGCATGCCAGTGCTGAACCATGGACTCCTGTAGAGCCCCAGTCCGATCGGGGACCATCTGAGTGGCCTGTCACCACAGACCGAGCGAGGGGAACGGACGGTAGACCGGGACCGTCCACCGGAGATGCCAGCTTTGCCGACCAGCGATGCCACCGGGTTGCCGGACAATGACTATACTACAACCCAACCCGGAGGCAGAGACTATTCCAGAGCAACCCCGCTCTCCAGCACCCACCAGTCCTGATTTCCGGAACTCTGATCCACTCAGTGACTCACCCGAACTGCGCCGGTCCGGGTGCTCACACAGACCCCCTGCATATTTAAAGGACTATTCATGTTCGCATCTGGGGGGAAGGGGTGTTATGTCCTTGGAACTGACCAAAGTTCCCAATCAAGTCCATCTATACTGTAGGGGCGTTTACAGCTCCCATTGGCTGGCTCCCTTCGACAGTCGGCTATAAAAGCCGGCTGCTAGGTTGAGCCAGCCGCTGTTCGCTGGAACATGTCTGCTTGTTAGTATGCAGACGCGACAGCCCTTTATTCTGTTGAATAAAGCCTTTACTTGTGAATGCTCTGGTTTGGTCTCTCATTCCTTAATACATAATAGCACCATGTTCAAAATACACTAATTTCAAGCATTACAGCTCAGGGTAAGTAAAACAGCTGAGGTAAGTACAACACTGTGCTGTGTGAATCATCTGAGCTGAAAAACATGGACATATAGGACAGGATAGGGTGGGGGTGGGTGGGTGGGGCCAGCTGGTCATTGGAGATACCAGTTCGCTAGAACTGCTTCAAACCAGCAGCATTCCACCACTGTGCATACCCATTATTAAATGTTTTCCGGGGCAGGTAGATGAAAATTATGCCAAATATTATGGCAAAAACATCAGTTTCCAATTGTATTATCACCTATACTGAAACCAAACATTGTGTGATTGCAATGAAAATGAAAGAACAAACCCAAAAGGGATTAATTCTGTAGTCTGAAAGTTTTACTTCATTTATTTTATTATTCTGGATATAGATGATCCTTTATCATTATAAACCCTTGTTCTTATACAGGAAATGAGTTGGCATAAATTTACAGTAAATATCAAGGATCCACAGTGGGCTGGGACTTAAAGTTTAAGGTTGAACAAAAATGGATTGGAATTGAGTTTGCTAGGCATAAACACAATGCATTCCATATATAAAAAGTTAATTTGAGATAATTAGGAGAAACTATCAAGGACTGCAGAAAACATAGCTTAAACTCTAATCCTTATGGTACATTTAGTTTATTAATTACTCTGGTTCACTGGTTATTTAGAGAAATCATAGACACGTTGTTTCCGAGAACACTGTTGCTCAACTTTGGCAGCTTTAAGATACGTTCCCAGAAAGTCCCAGCCAGAACGAATTCTAAGAAAGCTGGTTGAAAAACCTTTCTGATTCCCCATCCAGCACCCCTTTCTCCACCTTCATTCTCCAGAGAAGCCACCTTTATTCTTTCTTCAAGAGATCCAAACAGGCCCAGATGGACTTCTGGCAGAATTTTACAAAACATTACAAGAATCATTGAATCTTCCATTGCTAGAAGTTATGAATGAAGTTATGTTAAAGAAGAGGATACCTAATTATGGTCAGAAGCTTATATTACACTTGTTCCAAAAGAGGAGACCGATCCATTACAAATCAAGAACTACAGACCTATTTCCTTACTAAACGCAGATTATAAATTTTTTGCTTCAATATTGGCAGAAAGACTTAAAAAATATTTAAATAATTTTATCCATCCTGATCAAAATGGATTTCTGCCAAAGAGACAAATCAAAGACAATATGAGAGTAATCTTGGGCACTTTGGAATACTACGAGGCACATCCTGAAAAACAAATGGCTCTTATATATCTAGATTCAAAGAAGGCATTTGATAATGTGAATTGGCGATTCATGTTATTACTGCTGGAACAGATAGGCTTTGCTAGAAAATTTATTAAGCAATAGAAGCTATATATCATAAGCAAATGGCAAAGGTAATGATAGAGGGAGAACTGACACTCTATCAATATAAGAAAAGGAACAAGACAAGGGTGCCAAACTATCACCTCTGTTGTTTGTGTTAACTTTGGAAGTGCTAAATAGAAATATTAGAGATGAAAAGAATATAAAAGCGATGAAAATTAAAAAGGAAGAATTTAAGTTGCAAGCATTTGCAGATGATCTGGTTTTCATCTTAGAACACCCACTAGAAACAGTATCAAAATTGATAGAAAAGATAGAGACATATGGAAAGGTGGCTGGTTTGAAAATAAATAAAGATAAGACAAAGATCTTGACAAAGAATATGCTATCAAGACAAAAGGAAGAACTGACAGACCTATTGAAAATTCAGGTTACGAATAAGATCAAGTACTTGGGTATATACTTGACAGCAAAATGCAGTACACTAAAAGAGAATAATTATATCAAACTCAAACAGCAGATAGCCCTAGATTTGGCGAAATGGGAAAATTTACAACTGTCATTAATTGATATTAACTGTCATTAATATCAACAATCAAGATGAATATATTGTCCAGAATTTTATATTTGTTTCAAACAATTCCAATTAGGCTTGGAAAAGACTACTTTGAAGATTTAAATAAATGTTGAAATATATATGGCAAGGTAAGAAAGCAAGAATAAAGTTAAAACTTTTGCAAGATGCTAGAATAAGAGGAAGGTTTGGTTTGCCTAATTGGGAGTTGTATTACCAAGCTACAAATTTGATGTGGGTTAAGGAATGGATAACATTAAGAAATACTAGATTGTTGACATTAGAAGGACATGATTTGTTGTTGGGGTGGCATGCTTTTTTATGGTACAAAGGAACTAAAACACAGGGGTATTTTAGAAGACATTATATACGGGAGTCTCTGTGGTTAAACTGGGAGAAGATTAAAAGACAATGTTATTTGAAAATTCCAGTCTGGGTATTGACTAGTGAAGCATTTTCTTATCCTATAATATACAAAAGGGAACAAACAGTTAGATTTGGTGAAATATTGAATGAAAAGAGTGAACTTAAATCTACGAAAACTAGAGAAACAAGGTATAATGATGAATTGGTTTTCATATGTGCAAATACATTCAAGGTATCATAAAGATTCTAAAACAGAAGGTTTCTATGATAAACTGACTGACCTAGATAAGATTTTGACAAGTACTGATGAAAAGGTGATTAAAAAGTTGTATGGATATTTATTAGAAATTAAACTAGAAGAAGAACAAGTTAAAGAAACTATGATTGCTTGGGGGAAGAATTTTGGATATGGGATTGATTTAGGGAAATGGCAAAAATTGTGGTCTCAAAATTATAAAATGACAACGTCAACAGCATATAAAGAAAATTTGTATAAGATGTTTTACAGGTGGCATTTTTCCCCAACAAGAATAGCAAGAATGTTCAAGAATAAATCTGAAAAACGTTGGAAATGTCATCAGACACCTGGCTCATATTACCATATGTGGTGGACTTGTGCGGACGCTAAAAAAATACTGGACTAAAATCCACACGTGGTTGGAAAAAATGACAAAAAATACCATATAGATTTGAAACCAGAGATATTTTTATTGGGAATTTTACCTGAAATATATAGTAAAGACTTGAAATACCTGATTGTAAATGTATTAACAGTGGCTAGGATTGTATTTGCTAAAAACTGGAAAAATGAGAAAGCACCATCACAGGAGGAAATCATTAAGAAAATATTGGAATGTGCTGAAATAAATAGATTGACATTTGAAATTAGAGAACAAGATGATAAACAATTTTATAAAATTTGGGATCTATTCTATCAATGGTTAGACAACAAAATATAATAATGAAATATGTAGACTTTTAGAAAATAATAAATATATAAAGATGTATTCTTTTCTTATTATATCTACAAAAGGATTCTAGGATAGATTTGGGGTGATAATATGAACTGTCATAAAACAAATTAAGTAAAATATGATTATTTTGTAAAAGAGGAATGAATAAAAGTATTGACAAATGATTGATTAATAATGATATTAATGTATTTAATATTTGATTGAAAATACAAGATTATATACAATGTAATTGTAATTGAAGGCTAAGAAATGGAAGCACAAAACAATTTGTAAACCAACCGGCACACTGTATGTATATATATGGAAGATGATGTTTTTTATGTTTTGTTTGTTTATGTTTGTTCTAAAAACCAATAAAAATTTTAAAAAAGAGAGATCCAAACAAGTCCTTAGACTTGGAGGACTTTGTTATTTCAAACATGCCATTATTAATTTCCTAAAAGTTTTAGCCTTCTGATTTATTATAGCCAAATATGAAATAGGAAGCTAAGAGATATGAATATGAGGGCAGTGTCAACTCGTAAAGCATTCCTGGCTTTGCACTGATTGACCATTAAGGGCACTCATAATTTCTAGGGACAGGAACACATATCACCATGTTCCTTCCACCACTAACCATAGCAAATATATGGTATCCTTCATCCATGTTTTCCAATTTTGATTCAAAACTGACCTGTCTTAAGCAATTTCTGCTGCTTCATTCTATTTTAGTTACAGCCTCAGTTCTAAATGTTGGATTGCCTGGCATGCTCCCTCCTCTCCAATGTTTGGCTGGTGCACCAGACAACAATTTCATCCTAAGTGGCAAGATAGTTATGTTGTCTTCCTGGTGCAGTTGTAGTTAACACAATGAAGGTCCCATCTCCTGCTGTCATCTCTGCTTCAGAAAGGTAGCTCTACTATCTACCACAGATCAAGATACTTTTCAGTAACTTGGAATCCATCCATCTACCTTTTCATCTGATATCAGCTCATCTTGGGGCTTTTTCCAATTTCCATATAAGCTTATGTCTTCCAGTAGTGTCTTTCTAATCTCTTCCATTTTTTTTTCCAATTTCAGTGATCTTTTTTCACATTTCAGGACAAGAATTTTCAAAAAGAAAAGAAGAAGCTTGGTTTTGGTCAGGAAAAAGTATCAAGACTAGGATTCCAAAATTATTAAAGCTTTGTTCTCTACCTAAAAGAGAAGGGCTCTGGGTCATTCCTCTAATGCTTTTGTTATCAGTCATGTACACCTTGGAAAGTAAAGAGGTTGATTTTGTGTCTGATAGCTTTGTGTAGTGGATATCTGAGGTAAGTGTGAGGGCATCTTGTTTGTATGTAGTGGTTCTGGAGTAAATCATCACCATCAACAACAACAATAACATCATCTATAAGTTAGAAGTTAGAGTAAGTAAGAGAAGAAAGGAAATAATTAGATTTTCTTTCTTTTGTTCTACCTTACTTAAATTGAAGACAAGCAAAAGAAAATGCTGTGATTAAATGTGAACAGGTGCTTGAAGAAAAGGATCCACGTAGTTTTGTCCATGTCAATACAAAAGGAGAAGCAATTAAGGCAGCTAAGATTGGCAGGGCCAGTTTTTTTTTTTAAACAACTATGGTTGTTCTCTTTTTTATAAGCACGTTTAGTTTCACATTTCCATGGAACAGATTAAAATGGAATGGGAAAAATAATTTGAATAATAACATCCCTATTTTTTTAATCATAGGAAATGGCTGAGCACCCAATCACAATCATATTTTGAGACTCAAGTCCTCCAGATGTTAAGTGTAGTATTACTCTTTGCTACTTGATAAGTGGCATTCCATTCTTATGCCACGTTGAACAAACAAATGCTGGAAGAATGAAGCCCACTATGCATTATGTTTCAAGAGCAGATGACTTCCCTTTATTTCCCCTTCTGCACATACACCTTAAACTACTGGTTAATATCTGAATTGGATTCACATATTTTCTATAAGGAATCTGAAAGGTGAACTGCCTAGCCCAGGGAGGTAGCATACCAAAACCATAGTCTCAGAAGATACATTCAATTTTTTATCTTTTTTAAAAAATGAATTCTTGGAAGTATTTTCTAATAATGTCTCTACCTAATTTTTCCTTCCTTCTTGTGTATGCTGACTTATGACATGCACCATGGTTACTGCAGCTGTTGGGGGAAAAAACCACTCACCTCTTTCTGTTAATAATAACTGTGGAAAGGTTTTTTTCCCCAATGGATTTATATATTTTAGTTATACTATACAGAGCATTTCAGATGAATTTTCCTGATGATTAACATTATGTTAGTGGTGACTATAATAATGTGCCAATAATAATGGTTTGCCACATATTGTCAGGCATTTTTGAAGTCCTTTGTAGAAGAGAACAATTTGTCAAGGAAAATCACCCAGAACTGTCTTTTAATGAGTTACAATGTCCTACTTTTTTTTTTAAACTGAGCATGAAATTCTGCTGTTATTGGGTGATCGTTTCCCATTATATTGTCTTTGAAGAACTTTCCATTGTTTTTTAAACCCCAAATTTCATGTGTTAGAATACTAATGCAAATAATGTAGTTGTCACAGTAGATGCCCAAATGTTGGTTTGTACTTTTATACATTGATGCCCCAATCAATATTCAATGTGAATGTCTTTCTTCCCTTTATTTCTGATATTTTCTAGCTCCATTCAAGTCTTTTAAGATAACCCTTATCCACATCTAGCCAATATTTTCAAATGATCCTGGCTTCCTTCAGGCAATCACAGGCTCACTGTAACTGTTGATAGAAATAAGGTCTCTGAATGTACCAGTAGCACATATTGGCACCCTTGCAAGTCAGAACCTTAAATCATCAGGTTCCTAGTTTATATAGATGTCAATATGCTTTCATCTCTACATACATTCAGGTAGAATGTAAACATGCCTATAAGGAGCCTAGCATAAAGTGATATCAGTAGAAGTCCATCATTTGTCTGAAGCACCCATGAAGTAAAGAAGCACCAGATTTTTATCCCACTTTTCACACTCCCTATTGTTCTCTTTGAAGAACTCAAATAATGAGCAGATGCAGCATTTGTTTATTTAAAATTCAATCAATCAATCAGCTATCTTAATCATGCTCTTCAAGGAAGAAAGAATAAAGTTGTCAGGCTTGTCCCAACTTGGGCATTTAGGAACGAAAGACCCTCAATTCCATTTGGGAAGTGAAAGGTTTACTTTTACTAAAGTCAAGCAGTTACAAGATAAGCAAAGCTGGATCTGAATATTACCACACAAAGTTTTCTTTTTTCCCTCTTCCTTGGTCCTCCCCTTTGCCCAGTCCATCAGTGTCCAGTGATATTTGAATTAGATGTTTGGGGAATAGCGCTGAGGTTTGGTGGAGTTTCACATTCCTTTCTCATGGCTCCATCCTTGATCAGGTGTTCTGTTCCATATTGTCATCTCTGGTTCCTGTCACCCTGTCATTTCCTCCCCCTTGCTTCCCCAATCTCCTCCCCCTCCCCAACATTTTATGGCAACATGACAGTGAAGCAGAGTATGCTGAGGATGGCAGACTTGACAAGGTTGTTCAAAAACTTCCATGCCTTCCCTTGTAGATATTTTCTGTCAGTATAGTTGCTGCATAAAACCGTACTACCTGGTTGCTTGAAATCTGTACCAACAACTGAAGTGTTAAATAGCCTAGTTATTGCTAAGGAGCATTTTGCATGTTCTGATGATCATGCATGGGCATAGGAAGAAGGAACTGTAAAGAGAAAAGTGTGAAAGGGGCCCAAAGTTCTTTGAAGTTAATCAATTTCCTTTCTAGCAAAAAAAAAGATATATTTAATTGAAATTAAATTGTGCAAAATTAAAAAAGAGTGAAAAGAAAATGGTTGTATATGTTTCTTTTGTAGGAAGCCACATGGGTTATTTGCTCCTAGAAAATCTGAAAAGCTACATCTGATATTCAAAGCCAGTGTAATTCGTGCAGAAAATAAGACACTGCTTCCTGTTTTTAATCTTCTATTCTTTTCATGTCATTCTTACAATCCATATTTGATCAAGGCCATAGGCTATTTTCTTCAAACAAATATATTTAGTCTAATCATGTATATGTGCACTTTTTGTGAGCATTTTTGGAGGCCTAAGGCAATGCAAAATTCAGAGTAGTACAAATCTCAAAAACGAATGAATGAATGAATAAGTAAATAAAAAATAACTGTATTATGCCTTACATAGTGATTCAGGGAGTATAATTTTCATTATTATTTTAATTCTCAATCACTCTGGCCAATCTGGAAAATTCTTATCATTATGTGAGCTAACTTTAGAGCACTGGACTTTTTCCCTTCAACCGAAAAGAATAAACTTCTGAAAGCTAGATATTTCAAAAGGAAATATCTTATTATTGAAAGGGAGTGAATCCCAGTACTAGTCAAAGCAGAATTTAAGATGCTTCCAGGCATACAGTAATAGATAAAGTGAGTTAGAACCCCTCCCCTTATTTAGATGTGGATTTAGTCAAACAAAGAACCAACATGTTAATTCCCCCCTCCCCTTTTCTGGGAATGTATCTTAGAAGAGTTTCCCAGGGAGTATCTTCCAGAGCTGGAATTTTTATGGTCCCTTCTCATCTTGTTATCTCTTCAAGAGGTGACAAGTTTCTAGACATCTGGCTGCAGTCCTCCAGTTGTATATCATGTACAAATTATATAGAATCAATATAAGATTTAATATATTCAGGTGAGATCAAAAAGGATTACTTGTACCAACTACCCCCTCTTCTTTTTCCATTGAAGAATGGCAGATACACGGAAAAGATACTTTCTTACTGAAATACCATTTTTTCCTTTTAAAAGAGAAGGATACAGAAAATTAAAAAGGCAAAGACAAATGCCAGTATTGTTAAGATTGAAAATGATTACATTTTCTTCTTCCTGCTATTATTTCTGTAAGAGACTAACTGAAGTAAAATAAATCAAGGAAAATGTAATGTTCTTATTACTGCTGTTTATTTTAGATGTCTTTCATGCTTGTAGAGTTTCTCACCATTTGCAACGAACCCTTTTCTGTCTTAGATCTTCAAAGAGTGAGAGGAAAAAAAAACCTAGATGAATTGGTAGTCAGGTGGTCAGCAGAAAATAAACAGGTGCCATGGTTAAAAAAAATAAAATGCTGCTTTGCTAACATAAATCCTGTCTAGCAGAAGAAGAAAGCAAACAATTTCTGCTTATCAGTGCCTGAAATGCATTCAAATGTTGTTCTTTTGGCTAAAACATGCATCATCCTGGGGGAAAGGGGAAAAAAAGAAAGAAATCCCCCAAATGCATGGAATGGATTTTTCACCCATTGACTTTTAAAAACATTTAATATTTTGCACGATGATGAATTCCAGTGTTCACATGCATACATGTTCTTAAGTCTCATATGCATGCATACAACATAATAAAAAAACAGTCCAAGTAGATTAACAAAATATTGACTGTGAATGTAAATATTTTTAAAAGTGATAATTAATATTGAATGCAGTGCCTGCCATAAATTCTGGCAAAGTGAAACCTAACCGTCTAGCTATGTGGCTGTTGGGCTAAACAGAAAATTATGCATTCTGAAAATTTAATAGTTGCTGACATTTGAACAAGGCTCCGCTAATGAATCATTGAGTAATTGCACCTTGTGATTACCAGTTGTGATCATGATTAATAAGATGTATTGATTAATCTCCCAATAACTCTGGCATGGTTTATGGCTGGAAGAATAAGCCACATTTCATGGGATGCAGGAAGCATGATTAACAAAAGCAATAATAAAAACATTTCACTCTCATTACAGAGCTGTCCTTGTGGGACAAGATTTGTAGAGGTGGGAAACATGGATAGATTCGCTGGAGGTAGAAAGCCAAGGTAAAACAACATTACGCCCAAGATTGCCTTAATAAAAGAGACTTATTGGGAAGGCTAGGTGCATTTTTTATCATGATGAATCACCTCTGGCTTTACATTCATTATGCACACACCCCCTCCCCTTCTCTTCAAATCAGTTTTCATTATAATAGTGCACTGCTTTCAGTCTAGCCCCGACTTGCTGTTTCCTTCTTAGTCCTTCAGGGAATATTAATAAATGTGTCAGTGCCACATGACAAAGTGTCTATTATGAGTTCCTTCAGCAGAAAATCCTGAACATTTGGGAGAACAACATCAGAGGAAAACAATTTTCCTCTCATTTTTGTCACTGGACATGAAAGAGGCATTTCCAGCAGTCAGTTTCTGCAATGATGACATATGACACAACTCAGAATACCCAAATATTGTCAATATCTCTGATGAGATGTGAAAGGGGGATTTCCTTTTCTCGCTAAATGAGGAAATTTTACTTTACCCACTAAAAACCAGAATAACTTTTAATTAATAGATCTTGTTCTATGAGAACCAATTAGTAATATGAAAAGGATGTAACCTTTAACAGATTCATTGCAAATTAGTAATAAAAATTAGTAATCATAGCAATAGTAACATTATAGATTCCTCTTCTCAAAGGCAGTCCATAAGCAAAATTACAATGCAATGCATCATTTCATCGGTGTTTTTCCAGTTTCCTGAGTAGAAGAATTTCACTCCAATTCCAAACTGAAATGATAAAACTAAATATTGCTAGATTTCATTTAAAAATATACAGAAAAATAGTAGGAAGACTAGGGAAAGTAAAACAATTTTTAAAAAAATCTCCCAGATTTTCAGTCAGCAACCTTCTATTTATAAAGTAAGTGTTATAACACTAAGAGTTATAACCATTAGATTATTAGATGAATCCTAGTAAAGATCACTGTAATCAATAAAGATAAATATTTAACCCTTTTATATAATCAATATCTAAGCATTTAAGGTAAGATCTGCCCTCCCTCTTCTCTCCTTCTGCAAGAACCTTAAGACCTATCTCTGCCATTTGGCCTAGGGACCAGTTCTATTCTAGAAATGGTTGCTGGATTGATGGCAGACTCTAACCACCACCACCCCCGTCGCCTTGTTTTCTGCTTTCCATATGTCCATGTTGTTTTGGTTTTTCATATTAATACATTCCATTGTGTTCTTTTTCACAGTTTATTCTACTAGTCTATCTTCTTACTTCTGTTCTGTTTCCACTTTTTTCCTTTTTACACTCTTTTCATATGCAGTGAGCCATGTGCAGATCTGTACATTGGGGAAACAAAACAACCACTTCTTAAATGCATGACACAACCTAGGAGAACAAACCCATTGGCAATAGATTCATCAATCCAACTGCATTTAAAAGACAAATGCCATTCTTTTTAAGACAGCAAAGTCCACATTTTGGACAGAGAGGACTCTCAGTTTGAAAGAGAGGTCAAAGAGGTCATCTATGTTAAAATTGTATAGCCCTCTCTCAACAGAGGAGAAAGGACACAACATCATCTCCAGTCTACAACATAGTCCTTTCAGCAGTTCCAAGAAGGCTTCACACCCTTTTGCACCACTAAGATGACCCTGATGACATGGATAAACCTCCAGGTGGCCTTAATGACTTGTTAAAATAATGCAAACGACCAGATGTCTGCAAGTAGTATAAAGCCTTCCCCACCATCCAGTCAGAGCTGAAGAAGCTTCTTGGATGAGAAGTGAAACATTTTCAAAGAAAAACCAGAAAGTCCAGTGGCCTCATAAAAAAGCACTTTTCAGACTCTTTTCATTTCTTCCTTTTTATTGGTGTAAGCCACCTTCAGTAGCCCCATGGCAAGATGTGGCAAATAAAATCAACACATTATAAAATAAATAAATACGAACGTTTATGATAAGCATTGCTTCAGCTGAAAGGGCATTTCTGCCTTTGCAAAGTAGTCAAAACCAGAGTTAACCTGCAACCCAGTGAAGTACATATTCTAAACAAGCAGCAGTGTTCAGGCTAGAATATAGAAAAGTGTACTTCAAAGTAGAGTAGACAAGAAGACAAATGAATCATGAATTCAATTCGATTGTAACTGGAGGATTATTAGAAGACAAGGATGTCTATTTCTGTTCTCTGGCAATGTGCATAAGCTCTAAATTTGCATTTCCTATCACTATAATGAACTGCAAGAGCCAATTTGGTGTAGTGGTTAAGCATTAGGCTAGAAACCAAGAGACTGTGGGCTTAGTCCCATTTTAGATATGAAGCCAGCTGGATGACCTTGGACCACTCATTCTTTCTCAGCTCCAGGAAGCCGGCAATGAGAAGCCATTTTCAAAATCTTGCCAAGAAAACTTCAAGGATAAGCCCAAAAAGCCACTAATAGTTAAGACTAACATGAAGGCTCCCCCACTCCAAAAAACATCCTGCAACTGGCATAAGGAATGCTATTGAAGGGGAAGAGGAAGTGCAACTACCAAAGTAACAGTTATATAAAATGGGACTGAGCTTGGGCCAAGAAACTAATTTGAGAAAATATCTCAGGCAAATCCCTTGGATTTTGGTTGTCAAGTCTTTTGCCAAGTCTATTTCAAATTTTTTAATTGCTGTTCCATATAAGAATAAGAGATACATACTAAAGCGATAGAAAATAATAAGTAAGAAAAAAAAGAACATCATGATAAACCAAACAAAAACGTTTGCAGCATGGGGAAAATAGCTTTTAAATTATGATTTAAAAATGCAGTCAGTCAATTTTCATTCTGTGGTCATAGCCTAGGAAAATAAAATAGTGCTAGTATACTTACCTGATGCAAAGGGATATTAAAAACATGGATATCACTGTTCTACGCAATTTTATTTTACAGGCCTTCTACCATGTAAAGATGAATTTCAACTGATGATCACATTTGTGTCACAATGAAGTCCAGCAGGAAAACATTGCTGATATTTACTTTTTTCTCTTGATATAATATAAATCTTTTCTCTTTTGCTGAATGATGTGATTCCCCCCACTTTCCTTATTGATCATTTTCAGATATATTTTTTTGTAAACTGCTTGGTTTTCTTCCACAAGAAATCTCAGGGTATATATGAGAAAGAATTATTTTTCATGGAAAAGAATCCCACTTTAGGTAATACCAGACTACTCTAAAAGGGGGAAAAAATCAGCAGAAACCTTGGCAAACATTCAGCTTAAAAACATCATAGTAAATTGACAAATGGTCTGATTTCATATGCTGTTTCCTAGGATCCAACATTACTATTCCTGGCTGAATTACTATTTATAGGTTTCAGACTTTGCAAATTAATTACTGTAACATCTAACACAAATGGACCAGCGTCCATTTTAGCAAATCTGTATTTGGCACTTGATAATGCCACATCCTTCTCTCTCTCTTTCTGTCTCCTTCCTTCCCTCCCCCAATTCCTTAGTAGGGTAGGAGGTTTTCAAACTGATCATACATGCTATTTGGAGATTACTTATGTATGTAGAGTGTCAATTCTTTGAAGAAAATGCTGGGCTGAACAAATATCTTGTCTCTGTTTTGTCTCTTTTAGACAAAACCCTAAGTATTGTTAAATCTATAGTATGCCATCATCATGCAACAGGCACTCTGAGCATTCAGATTGTTTTTAGTAGGGGTTGTGGCTGACACTATTTTAGAATTATATGACTTCAGTATTGTTCTAACAACTGAATGATAAGCATCAAACATAAATCCTGGGGCATTCACCTATCAAAATTTAGCATTTCTAAAACTCACTGAATGGTTTGAACATATTGTCTGATATAATAAAATAATATCATATAATAATATCTATCAGAACTTCTTTTGGTAGATGTGCAGCTATAATGTTTGTACAATACATAAGCAAATAAATACATTTTCCTACATACATTTCAAGGTCTTGAAGTTTACTTTTTATCAATAGTTGGTAATCGATGGGAATCAGATAACCCTCTAAAATCAAATAGCAATAACCATGTTGGTATCATAGCTAGCATGTGACAGGACACTACTGACATAGCCACTTTAAAAATGGTGGGTTCCTTATTCAAAGTCAAAGGATATATGGGATGAATAAAGCAGGCTGCTTTCATTAAAAAATAGCTAAAGTCAACTAATTTGAGAGTTTTATACTGAAAAGGGAAATATATCTAAATTGGCATCAGGCGGAATGTGCTTGGTAGTTACATTTTTTATGCATCTATTGATCAGGAAAGAAGTGTAGCCATCTCACCTTGTCAGGCTTGTTATTCTTCTAAATTGATCCCAAATTAATAGCAAAGTGCTCCTCATTATTGCAAGAATACCTCCAACCATGACTTATACGAAGCCAATGGATGCATTCCTTCCCTGCAAAGTTTTTAAGGAAATGAAAATAAATAACTTGGCATTTTCATTGTGATGTGAAAATGAAACTCTCAGTTTAAAGTCAGGCTTGCCCTGACATTTTTAGGTGAATGGCATCAGTTAGTCCCCTGTTTTGTTTTTTTTTCCATTTCAGCAACTGACATAACAATGAGTACACTCACCAACTTTATCCGGTTGCACTTGTGCCTTTCCACTAATGTTACTTCATTGGAAACTGATATCCTATCTTGATTTTGTTTGATATAAAATGGGATAGGATGAAAATATGACAGGTTTTGAGGATTGATGTCAGCCTTTCAAGATGGGCAAGGTCAAGAAACAGAACTTCAGAGATCTCAGGAATACTTGTAGAATAGAACAGCAGAATCTTGCTGTTATGTCCTGAGGACTCAAGGAGTTCTCACTCAGGTCCACTCACTTTATGTGGGCGTTATTCCCCCATTCCCATTGGTTGGCTCTCCCCAGCAGCCAGCTATAAATGCAGGCTGCGAGGTCCAACCGGTTGCTGATTGCTGCGAGCCAGTTCCAGGCTTGGCAAGCACGGTCAGCCCTTTATTGTAAAATAAAGTATTGTTGCACTCATGCTCTGGTTCAGCCTCTCATTGCTCAAACAAAACACTGGCGACGAGGATGGGATGGCTACCAGAAGCACCTTGCAACCGCTGAGTCACTAGCCACCGATCCACAGCCCAGAGAGAGCGATCGGCTGGCGACAAGGGAAACGCTGATCCGCAGCCAGAGAGAGCGGTCAGCTAACGAAACGAGCGATCAAAAGAGCAACGCAGATCTGCAGCCAGAGGAAGCGGTCTGAGTCAAATAGTTAGAAGCGTCTGTAGCCGCTTGTTAGCCCCGCTACGGGGAAAGTGAAGCGCTGCGAGCCGCAGCCGCTCTGCATTTGGCGCGAAATTCAAACGGGTGTCATTTGAATTTCGAGCCGGTAGGAATCACAGCACAGCGCTGTAGAGAGTCACTAACGCCCACTTTTTTGGCGCGAATCAAGACACCTCCAACGGCTAGCAGCCAACGTGGTAACCCAGAGAGAGAGAAAGAGAGGGTAGCAAAAAACCTCTCCAGAGCTGATATCACTAGTAACTCACGAGCGCTCGTAGTCCCAGAGAGATTTTTTCCGCAGGTAGCCCAGCCGTTCCAGCACCATGAGTTCCAATCCAGTATTTCCGGTGTTTAAACCAGACGAAGAGAAGTGGGAATCGTATAAGAACCGTTTCAATCATTACATCGATGCGGTCGGCCTGGCGGATGCGGAGAGCATCGGAAAAATCCTATTTCCTAATCTACTGCGGAGCCACCGTTTACGATACCGCTGCAGCACTCGTGGCGCCGAGAGAATTGAAAAACATTCCGTGGTCCGAGTTGCTTGAGATCCTCACAAACCACTACGCTCCCAGGCCTTCACAAATCGCCAGGAGGTTCACGTTCTGAATGAGGAAGCAATCAAGTAAGGAGACCATCAACCAATATATGGCCGCCCTCAGAACAGCAGCCCTGCACTGTGGGTTTGGAACATACCTGGAGGACATGCTCCTCGATCAATTAGTTTGTGGGGTCAAGGATCTCCACCTACAGAGGCGACTGCTAGCTAAAAAGACCTCAACCTCGCGCAAGCGGTAGAGGAGGCCCTAGCAGCCGAGCTAGCAACGAACTCAGCCACCGAAATTCAGGGCCCAAGCGCCAAGCTAGCATCGTTCCCAGTCCATTCCGAAGAGGTGGAAGCGGAGGAAGCCCACAACGATGAGAACGATGTCCATCGCCTCACCAATGACAGACGGTCGCAGGTAGGGGCCAAACAAGAATACACCGGTCCACCCAAGCACATCACTCTGTGCCTAGCCTGTGGGGGATCACATCAAAGGGCCACCTGCAAGTTTAAAGGAGCCGTTTGCAACAACTGCCATAAGAGGGGGCACATTGCGAGAGTCTGCCAAGCCCCCCAAAGCGCTGCACACAGACCCCCGTCCTCGCACTCGGGACCTCAGAGGCAAGTATTAAACTGTCGCACGCACCGCCTTGCCAGGCGTACTTGCCACTCTGTTAGTAAAATTTCTCTCTCCGTTTCCCTAGAAGGTAAACCGTGCCACATGGAGGTTGACACAGGGTCAGCGCTCTCAATAATCTCGTGGAACACCCTCAAGAGACTCCACCCCAGCCTATCTACTACCCGGCTTCAGAGATGCCAGTTCGGTCTGAAGGACTACCAGGGAAGGCCATTCCCGTGATCGGCAGAGGCAAGTTCTTTGTCAGTTTTAGAGCTTTTAAAGGCCACCTACCTCTAGTGGTAGTTAACGGCAATCTACCCACCTTATTGGGGCTCGATTGGTTTCCCCACCTCGGCCTAGGGTTAACAGGAGTCCATGCTGTCTCAACCTCAGACACTGACTCCTTATTCGCTGACTACGCTGATGTGTTCAGCGAGGAGCTGGGGTGTTATAATGGAACCCCCATCTCGTTCACCGTTGACCCCCAGGCAGTCCCAATCAGATTAAAACCACGTAGAGTTCCATTTGCTATTCGACCAAAACTAGACGCTGAATTGGATAAACTACTAAAACAAGGGGTCATTGAGCCAACAGATTTCGCCAAGTGGGACGCCCATTGTCACACCCCTCAAAAAAGATGGTAGCCTGAGAATTTGCTCGGACTACAAGACAACAATCAATAAATATTTACAAGTTAGCGCCTACCCTGTGCCCGTCATTCAGCACTTATTGCACACATTCGAACCGGGCAGTATTTTTGCTAAATTGGACATGTCTCAAGCATATCAACAGTTCCCTGTTGATAACCAAACAGCGGAACTTCAGACCATCGTCACTCACAGGGATGCCTTCCGATGCAAGCGTCTCCAATTTGGCGTAAGTGTTGCCCCGGGTATTTTTCAGTCCCTCATGGAGCGGATTTTACAGGGCCTCCCTGGTGTAGTAC
The DNA here is from genome assembly GCF_049901715.1 of Pseudonaja textilis. NCBI lineage: Eukaryota > Metazoa > Chordata > Lepidosauria > Squamata > Elapidae > Pseudonaja > Pseudonaja textilis. The sequence continues at coordinate 259,384,541 of NC_141990.1, read as the reverse complement.
CCTACTTCGACGACATCTTGGTCTCGGCCAGGGACAGACCCCAACTCTTCCAGAGAGTGCGAGCAGTGTTAGAGAGGTTCAGACAGCATGGCCTCAGGTTAAAAAAAGAAAAATGTGCCATTGCCACTAGACAGGTGGACTTTCTGGGTTATAAAATTGACGCCTCTGGCATTCACCCCCTGGAGTCCAAGGTTAGGGCGATCCACGAAGCTCCCACACCGACCTCCAAAACGGAGCAACAAGCTTTCTTGGGGCTCCTAAACTTTTATGCATCCTTCTTGCCCCATAAAGCCTCAGTAGCCGAACCCCTACACAGATTACTAGACAAAAAGTCACCGTGGCACTGGGGGCACAAAGAAGACCAGGCGTTTAACGCCGTCAAATCACTACTTACGTCAGAGGCAGTGCTCATCCAATTCGACCCCAACCTTCCTTTAGTACTGGCAGCAGACGCATCCCCTTTTGGAATTGGGGCGGTCCTTAGTCACAGACTCCCCAATGGCGCCGAGGCCCCATCGCCTTTTTCTCCAGGACGCTCTCGGCCACGGAGCGAAATTACAGCCAAATAGACAAGGAAGCCCTAGCAGCTGTTGCAGCCGTGAAAAAGTTTCACGAATTCCTTTTTGGCCATTTCTTGAACTGGTCACCGACCATAAGCCCCTCCTGGGCCTACTGGCCGGCGACAAACAGACACCTCAAGTCCTTTCCCCTAGAATGACAAGGTGGACACTTTTCCTAGCGGCCTATTCATACAAACTTATTCACCGCCCGGGCAAAACTCTATCCCACGCCGACGCTCTCAGTCGCTGCCCCTTACCCGCTCCGGCTGAAGACCCAGCTCCTGTCAACGCCATTTTTGAAATCACCCAGTTGGACCTGCCCATCACCGCCCTTGACATCGCCGCTAAAACCAAGGCAGACCAAACGCTCGCCCAGGTGCTCGACTGGGTGAGGAGGGGTGGCCGGGAGGCAACGTCGATAACAAATTCGCACCCTTTAAGACTCGCATGCAGGAGCTATCCAGTTTGCAGGGTTGTCTACTGTGGGGCACTCGAGTGGTCATTCCGACCTCGCTGCGTGCCCGAGTCCTGGAGGCGTTGCACGAGGGACACCCGGCATTGTGAGAATGAAGGCGTTAGCACGCAGCTACGTGTGGTGGCCGGGTCTAGACGAGGACATTGTCAATTGGGTAAGTTCCTGCAGCATTTGCCAGGAATCCCGTCCTGCTCCCCCTATCACCACCCCTACCAGATGGGAGAGCGCCAACGCCCTTGGTCTAGAATCCATATCGATCTGGCAGGCCCGTGCATGGAAAGATGTTCCTAGTGGTCGTGGACGCTTATTCCAAATGGATAGACGTGGCGCAGCTATCCACGACCACCACACTAGCAATCACCAACGTGTTAACACGCCTGTTCGTTACACATGGACTACCCGACTCCATTGTCTCCGATAATGGCCCACAGTTCGCATCAGTAGAATTCAGCCGTTTTGCTGCCAACCTGGGCATTCGCCACATTTTCACAGCCCCATTTCACCCTGCCAGTAATGGGTTGGCTGAAAGGGCCGTCAGGACCACCAAAGAGGCCCTCGCTAGGTTTGGCAGGGATGACTGGCACCACAAACTCGCACGGTTCCTGATGAGCCAACACTCAACCCCCTGTGCAGTCACCAATAAGTCCCCAGCGGAACTTCTGATGGGCCGGCGCCTGAGGACTGTATTGGACAGATTGCACCCACAATACTGCCCTGACTCTCCCTCGCTTCTACGTCGGGGTTAGACAATTTTGTTACAGGAACCGATATTCGCAAGGAATTTCGCTGGGGACCCACTTTGGATTCCTGGCGAGGTCATCGCCATCACCGGGCTGAGATCGTATAGAGTCAGGCTGGAGGATGGTCGCGTCTGGAGGAGACATATAGACCAGCTTAGAAGGCACCTCAGCACCCTTGCCAACAAGAGTCCAGAGTCTCCAGTCGAAGGGGAGCCGCCTCATCCGCCGCCCAGCCACATCGTACCCAGCGACCAGTCTGCACCAGCGGTCGTTCCGGTCAGCCCAAACTCGGACAACAGCGCCCAGAGAGTTGACCAGCCTGATCCAACCCACGAGAGCTCGACCCCAGTAACCAACCCGGTGTTTCCCGAGGATGCCCAGTCCAGAGAGAGTGTTGGCGACACTATGCCGGCTCGACCATCACAGGCTGGTACCGAACAGACAGACAATGTTCCCGAGTTGCGCCGTGCCGGGCGCCAACACAACCCCCCGTCTACCTCAAGGACTATGCATGTTCGCATCTGGGGGGAAGGGGTGTTATGTCCTGAGGACTCAAGGAGTTCTCACTCAGGTCCACTCACTTTACGTGGGCGTTATTCCCCCATTCCCATTGGTTGGCTCTCCCCAGCAGCCAGCTATAAATGCAGGCTGCGGGGTCCAACCGGTTGCTGATTGCTGCGAGCCAGTTCCAGGCTTGGCAAGCACGGTCAGCCCTTTATTGTAAAATAAAGTATTGTTGCACTCATGCTCTGGTTCAGCCTCTCATTGCTCAAACAAAACACTTGCACTAACAATTTTCTGCGTGCTAGGCAAAATCACAGATACCACGCTACTTAAACTTTGCTAGGAAATATATAGTTTTTCAAAATGGGTAAGGTGGTTGTTGTGCCTGCATATAGTAAATAACCATTTTGCTTTAGCTGGACATCCAGGATGACTTTCACATCTTGGATGAACCTGCTGGGTCATATATACTCTTGGCATCAATTCCCACTTTTCTTTACTTACTCTCCTAGGAACAGCACTACCACCATGAGGCAACAGGACTGGATTTGGGAGGTAGGTAGGTAACTGAATATTAGCATAATAATTCCTTTTGTTAAGATGGGTTGTATATGTACTGGCAATTGACACTTTCCAAGATGCTTATGCACTCACCTTTCTCAATGAAAATTTCAGGGCCCACGGAAGAAAATAGACAACATAACCAGGCAGATGCATTTTTTTCCACAATTGACTTCCCCATATTGAACGAGACATTTGGAAGGATTATGGTTATTTAACAAACCCATAGTAGCTGATAAAATTCAGAAGTGTTGAATATGGTTGTTTGTTCACATCTGCTACATGGCCACATGCTGGCTTCCATATTGGTTGCTGTGGAAATCATGTCTATAAGTTTGCAACTACTATGAACAGCTCCCAGGAAAACATAGCTAAAGTGTGTGAATGAAAATCTAGCAAAGCTTAAACTCAACCTAACAGAAACAAAACAATTGGGATGCAATTTAAAAAAAATGCTGTATGACATTGTGGGACTTATACTGCTTATGTCTGCATTTTGGCTATGCTGCAGATCATTATCTAAAAGATAATTAGCTAAAAGATCCATAATGGAAGAGAATGGTTAGAATGCAGTATGGCAGGTTAATTCTGCTGAATGCCAGCAGTTCAATTCTTACTGGCTTAAAGTTGACTCAACCTTCCATCCTTCCAAGGTCAGTAATATCAGGACACAGTTGGGAGCAATATACTGATACTGTAAAAACTTAGAGAGGGCTGTAAAGCACTGTGAAGTGGTATATAAGTCTAAGTGCTAAGTGCTATTGATAAAAGCCATTGACTTCAAATTCTAACATTCAGAATGGCTAAGCAGCTGGAAATATGCCTATCTCTACTGATGTCTTAGACGATTGCTCCTGATTTTGCTATTGTCCTATGGGTTTTCTCCTTTGACAGTCAATTAAAATGAATAATTCTAGCCATAGCTTGGCCTATGATCCACCTACCACAAGTGAGAACATTTACAAATGCCATACTGTGCCTTAGCCAACCTTGCTTTTCCTTCCTTTAGGTCCTTTACTTCTGCATTTTTGTAGGAACAAATTGGACAATGATGTCACCCAGCAGTGTTAAGTCATTTCAGTTTTAATTAGCTCTGCCATGGAAGTGGGTTACATTGATGCCTTATATAATTAAAAATGGATGAGCCATATTTCACTTGCAAAATATGGTTCTATGAATTTTCCTCCTTTTCCTGATGCATTATGGCCATAATTAACAGTAAGGCTTGCTAAATTCTTTTCAAGAAAGAGCAATAATTTTCTTTTCTTTGAATCATGACAGCAAGCAGCTTAAATTCTGCAGGCTCTATAAGTGTGGAGGCAGGAATGTTTATTATTCTGCTCAATAGACTACACTGACATTCCTTATCATTTCAACATAATGGGGCCAGAAGGTCTGCAAATAGTATTTGCCTTTGGGCAATTTTACACAATGATAATATCCTTTGATGTCTAGGCTGTGCCCAAGTGACAAAGACCCTGAGGCTATCTCTGTGCTTCCAAAAGTTGACAATCCCCAATCCCCCCACCCCCTGCTACCAAAAAGGAGGGGGAAATACATCCAGTAAATTCCAAACATAAACCAATAGAAATGAGTTTAATTGTAGGATTTATTTGCTATAAGAAAGGCAGGAATGAGTAATTCGTTTCAGGGGAAAATTAAAAATATGTTTTCTCAAACACTGCCTTGGACAAATTAATGCAACGTATTCACACATGCACACACACATGTGCTTGCACACAATGCCCCAACATAAATCAACATTCAAACTAGTGTTATTTAGTCTGCTTTTAAAAGTATTTCTTTTCAGTTGGATGGAAATGGTGCATCCCCCCACCAATTGGGAAAGGACATTTCAATGAAATTGTCCTGGGTAAGATGTGGGATTCTTTCAAATATCATAGATGTAAGATGGCAAAAGGTTCCCATGAATGGCTTGCCTGCATCATTTCTAACTTCCCACACTCAAATTAAATAAATTCTCCATGGGATTTGTTTCAATTTTGGGAGCATGCACAGCTGGGAGGTGATGCATAATGATGGAGTGATTGAGGAAGAAAATAGAGGGAAGGAGGGAGCAAGGAGGGAGCATCTTCTTATATGTATACCAGCACTAAAGTAGCTCAGAAATAGGTCTAAAAAATGCTTAACCGCTTTGAGAAAGAATTATTAGAACAGAAGAAAACCACTGAGCGCTGTAAAGACTTCAACATGACTTTGATTCAAACAACACCATGCAGCAATGCTTCAATTACAGAATAAAGCTAAATAAGTATATAGTTTCCTTTCTTGATTCTGCATCTGGACATTGGAGCTTCTTGGCCTGATGAAGCACCAGCAATCAGGGTGAGCTAGGGAAATATTCTACCCAGAGATTAATTCAGGTTAATCAATGACTTAGTCTCAGGTTTCATCAGCATTTGCCAATGATTTGGTTTTAATTGTGGAACAACCCCCAGAAGGGATAAACTAAAGGAAAAACTAAGGGAATTTGTTGCACTGTTTGGTTTTAAAGTTCTTGTGAGGCTGTGAAGATTTGGTTACATGTCTGGGCCTGAAGCTCCAAGCGTGTGAAAGCTCCAAGCATTTCTTGGCTGTATTAACATCTATGGCAATAATTCTACTTGATTTATTTATTTATTTATTTTATTTGGTTTGTCAATTGTTTACAAGATAATAGGTATAAGTAAAACATAGTTATGAATACATGGATACATATAAGAAAAATTAAAAAAAAAATAGGACAGGGACGGTAGGCATGTTGGTGTGCTTATGCACGTCCCCTACAGACCTCTTAGGAAAGGGGTGAGGTCAATAGTAGAAAGTCTAAGGTTAAATTTTTTTGGGATTTGGGGAAAGAAACCACAGTAAGGTAGAATAGTCCAGACATTGACCACTCTGTTGCTGAAGGCACATTTCCTGCAATCAAGTTTGGTGTGATAAACCTTGTGTTTGTATCTATTGTTTGCTCTTGTGTTGTTATGGTTGAAGCTGAAGTATTCGTTGATAGGTGGGACATTGCAATGTATGATTTTATATACTATACTTAGATCGGACTGAAGACGGCGTAGTTCTAGGTTTTCTAGGTCTAGAATTTCAAGTCTGGTGGCATATGGTATTCTGCAATGAGTAGAGAAGTGGAGAACTCTTCTTGTGAAATATTGCTGAACTTTCTCAACTGTGTTTATATCAGATACATAATGTGGGTTCCAGACTGATGAGCTGTATTCGAGTATTGGTCTAGCAAATGTTTTGTATGCTCTAGTTATTAGTGTAATATTACCACAGAAAAAGCTACATAAGATTAGGTTAACAACTCTTAACACCTTTTTGGCTATGTAGTTACAGTGGGCTCTAGCACTTAGATCATTAGAGATGAGTACTGCAAAATCCTTGACAGAGTTTGGATCATCAACAAGGTCTTGACTATTCAGCCTGTATTTTATTTTCTGATATGTATTTTTTGACAATATGTAAGACAGAGCATTTATTTGTTGAGATTTGAAGTTGCCATTTGTTTGACTATTCTGATGCATAGTTGAGGTCTTTTTGAAGGGTAGCAGTATTGTCTGTGGTGTTTTACATCGTCAGCGAAGAGAACACAGTTGCTCTTAATATGATCACAGAGGTCATTTATGTAGAGTATGAAGAGAGTTGGTTCTAGAACACTGCCTTGGGGGACACCACTGTTGACAGGCACAGAATTTGATAGGACGCTCCCAATTTTGACCACCTCCTCTATGGATTTCATGATCTGATCGGTAAACATGATAGTCTCTTATTGTGGTAATGGAGTCAGGGAGAGGTGCATTGAGCCATGTTTCACAGACAAATATGATGTCGAATTTAGCCATATTTAGTAAGAGGAGAAATTCAGGTATTTTATTGACAAGGCTTCTTGCATTGAGTAGCTTGCATTTAAGGCCAGTTGTAGTTGGAATTGAGGTAGTTAGGGGCTTAGTTTTGAGTAATGGCGGGTTGGGTGAGGTAGGGTTGGATGTGGAGTTGTGGGTTGTATGACTTTCTTTTGATACAATCAGCCCGGTAATCAATGTAGAGATCCTTCTCTCCATTGTCTAGACATCTTTTGAGTTCCTTGTGGAGTTTACAGGAGCGGATTCTTTGCAGTATGGATAAATCTGGTCTTGAGCAAAAAAAATTGTGGCTGGGATTGGTTTTTGCAATGGCGTTTATTGTATGAATGAATATGCATTTGCTGGATTCATTTTTGCAAACAACTCTACAAAATTTGGGGGCCACTGAGCCATCATTGTATTTGGACTCAGGGCCATCTCTGGTTACTTCAGTGATATCTTCAGGGGAGATGTTTGTTGTATTTGAGTTGCTTATGATATTATGAACTTTGGTGATGTCATCTGATTCTTTGGTGTCTTCAAGACCAAATAAGATGGCATTTGGATGTTTCTGATCATGTTCAATGGTGTCTTTGATGAGTAAAGAGGTATCATTTGTGGAATTATTTTATGGGATAGTCATTATTTGTGGTTGTGGTTTGGTGGTTATTTTTGGTTGTAGTTGTGATTGTAGTTGAGGTAGTAGTTGTGTTAGTGGTTGTTGGGTTGGGATTTGATTTTGAGCTGACAGGTAGTCACTTATCAGTGCTGTATTTTTTTTTCAAGAGAAATTAGGCTTTCTTGTATAATTGTTTCAAAACGTGTTGCTAAACATTTTTCTATTGTGTGCATGAGTGATTCTGTGCTATCAACTCTGTCGGGCAGGGTGCTTGGTTTGGAAAACATGATGGACATAGACAAGGGAAAGTATCTGATGCTTTTAAGAGATCAGCTAGGTCTTTAAGTTTAAGCAGGCAAGGTGGGCTTGATTGTCACATAGGTAGCACTGGATGTTATTTTTGCTTTCATTGATGGTTTTAAGACATCTGAAGCATGTACAGGATCTGGGAGGTCATTGGTAGAGATATTATTATTATTATTATTATTATTATTATTATTATTATTATTATTATTATTATTATTATTTTAAACAAGTTTTATTCAATTTTTCACATAAAAACAAAAGGTTCTTTTTAGTTGACAACATATTTCCGGATCATAACTTTTACATACAAATATGACAAGAATTATACATTCATATATGCATACTTAATTCTATTATTACCTTTTTCATCCCAAATTTTCAGAAAAGAGAAAAACAAGCAAATTAATCCTAATCTCTTATATTAATCTCAATCCAAACATCCTTTCATTTCATTTCAATTATTTCAAATATGATCCTTTAATATTTATTTTAAGAGTAAAAATAACAATATACCTTTGCCTAATAAAAAAGGTTACCAATGTCTCTCCTTTCTTTTAATAGTCTGTATTAGCTTATTAATTTAAATAGTTCTTTAATCTGTCATATTTTCTTTTCATCATACATTCTTTCTATAAATTCTAGATTAATACAAGTTTTAACACAAGAGAAAAAGACACAAACTTAGGTTTCCCCCCTTTTACTGCTTTGAGTGTAACACCTCAGTGGTTAACATATACCTTTATTCCCTCATCTTAATTCCCAATAAACCTTTATTTTTAAGTAGTTACAATAATAATCATTACATCTTTTCATTTGGATTCCACAATATATTCCCCCCACCCTTAATTTTATTTCTACTTTCAAAAAGGTAAAAGGGAAAAATTGACTATTTAATTCCTGGTTACTGATATTGACCTCATTTTTAAACATCTTCACATTCATTTCAATTATTATAATTTCTTCAATAAACCTTAACTTTTATTTTAAAGATAAAAATAAAAATGTATATTCATCTAATAAGAGTTATCAGTATCTATCCCTCCTTTAATAATCTATATTACCCTATTTTCTAAGTATTTTTTAATTGCAACTATATTCTTGTTACCCCTTGTCACCCTGCAAAATCCTCTTTTTAATTCATCAACCATTATCTCTAAAAAAACCAAAACAATTTCTTTTCATCATTTTACTATTTCCGTGTTTCTTTATTTCCTGCACCTGTTTCTTACTGCCTCTCTTCCCCCTCTTTTTCCCATATCTTTTCTCATTCCAGTTTATAACCCTCTCTTTCTTGATATCTTCCTTTCCCCTTTTCTGCTGCACCTTTTTACCTTCTTAAATCTCAACTTTTTAGCCTTCCTTCTTTCCCCTCTTCTTTGTAGTGTTCTTTGTATTAATTGTCTATTTAAGATGGCTTCTCCTTGAGCTGACTCCTCTGAAGTTCTTTCTTTTTGTTCTTCTATTGCCATTTCCATTTCTCCTAACACAGAACAAAGTGATTCACCTCTTTCCTGTAGTAATTCTCTCATATTTTTAACTTTCATTTTTAATTACCCAAGAGATATCATTACACACTCTTATATTTTATAATAGTTAAAGTCTGCAAAAAACACTTTTACTTTCCTTCTTTCTTCTTCAAGTTTTCTAAAGTTCTCAATTGTTCCAACCCAGGGTCTATACCCAAAACATCAATCAATCCCACAGTCAGTCTTTCCTTGCTTCTTTTTTTGTTCTGGTTCAGCTTTCACTTTCTAAGATTCTTACTTTGTTTCAATCTTTCTTTAACATTGTATCAACACAAGTTCATACAGAAACTGGATGATTTCCCTTTTGTTTGAGTTTAAGTTTTTATCCAGAAGATGGTACTCTCTGTTATACAAAGTCTTCACCTTTTTCCCCTATTTTATTATTTAGGGTTTTTCAAACCTCAATATTCCAGAGCAATCCAGTCTCCAATTTGTAAATTTTATTATTATTATTATTTTGACAATCTTAAGTCTGGCTTTATTTTATGCCTATTTATTGCCAAAATATTTTAATCCAATTTCATTAAGTCTTTAATTCTGGCTTCTTCCTTTCCCAGTTTGAAGCCCAGCTTAACTGTCAAAATTATTTTCTTGTTTTTTTCCTGTCTTTTTGTATTTTCACCACTCCCTTTTCTTTTCTTAAAAGTTCAATGTTACCTTAATCCCAGGGTTCTTTTTGTTTGGTTGTTTCACCCAATTGTCCCAGCTCAGATGTTATCCACCTCTTTCTTCACTCCTGCAAAAATCTTAGTCCAGCTGAGTCCTCCTCTTTGGGGTGGCCATTTTGGACCACCACTTCACTTGTCTTCGGGGGGAAAAGACCAAGCCCAGTAGGGGAGATGCGGCTCCCCTCAACCTGACTGGTGGCTTCCCCTTACTCCACCACCCCTCCAAGGCAGCTTCAGCCCCTAATTGCAATGATCAGGGCTCTCCAACGAAAGAGCATGGACCATAGCCACGGACAGTCATGATCCACGGTCCGTCAGCAAGGAGGGCTCAACCCAGAAGCCATAGATAGATAGATAGATAGATAGATAGATAGATAGATAGATAGATAGATAGATAGATATTTGGTTGTTTGGTAGTGGAGTTTCTGGAGTTTCTGGCTGACATGATCAATGACAATAGTACACTAAACAATTATGATAGCTAATTAATGTGATAGGTAGATAGTTACTTAAGGAATGTTGGTAATTAATAAATGTTAATTGATAAGTTAGAGAATAAATCAAAAGTAAGGTTACTTATAACTAAAAATCAATCAATCAACTTATTACTAAGAATCAATCAATCGATCAATAGACTAGATAATCAGTGATACAGTATTAAATCTCTATCAGTTCAATGAGTCAGTAAATTAGTGGTCATTTAACAACTAATTATTATACTATTATATGATAAATCAATTATTATAGACAAAGCATTATCTATAAATATTAGGTCTTGAGGTACTGAAATAGTGGAGGTTTGTAGTATAAAGTTCCTTTGGTTTTCCTTAAAGCCACTTTTTTGGTTTTTGTTTTGTTTTGTTTTTGTTTTAAAGAGGAAGCATTGCTGTTTGATAGATTTGAATGGAGAAGATTTGAATAAGCTCACCAATCATCTGCTTTGGAGTTTGGAAAGGATGAGATTTGGGTGGGTGTTTAGTGGAGGTTGTCCAATCAGCTGAGTGGGAATTTAAATTCAGGCTGACTAATCAGCTGGGTTGTTTAAATGGAGCTGGGTGATTTATATGGAGACTATCAATCCTCTGTGAGTCTCCTTTGTTCTCCCCAATTGGTGGCCGTTTAGAATTATTTTTGGTGATTTGATTTAAACAGAGACTGTAGACATCATTCCAGTTCTTCCATCATCGGAATTCACAATCAATCTCAGTTTCAAAAGGCAGTTTTCCTGAATAAAAACCTTCTTCACATCTCTTCTTCTCATCTAGTCCCCCTTTTTTCCTCCTTTAATCACTCTTTTCTCAAGCTGCCATTTAACTTCCAGAATTAGAGGGTAAAAACATAAATTAAACCACTGCCGCTTAATCTCACACTCACCCCTTCCACTCTGGAGTCTTCGCTTTTTAAGTTGTTTCTGATTTGGGTCCACCCTAAATCTTCAAGCCATTTACCCGCTCCTTCCTCCCACTGAAAAATGCACCACTTGATGACCATATGTATATTTATTTTGTATTGTTTTAATTTTTTTTTGTTTTATGACATAAGCTATCCAGTGTCACTTATTAAGATGGGTTATTCTAGAAATTAAATGAAATGAAATCAACAAAACATCAATCATTCGTATATTCAGAATGGAGAAAAACCCAGGATATGTCCCAAAATACATTTGTTAGCCTTTGCTCAAGAGCCATTTTATACAAAAGAAACAATGGTTAAAATCAGACATTATCAAATGTTTAAATATATATGCTAACTGCAGTGAGAATACCATGTGCACAAAGATGAAAAATATACAGGAGTACTCACAATGAATGAGTAGACTATGAAGATGTCAGAACCTGCTAAAAGGGCCAAAGTGATTTATCTGAATAGGGATAGAATAATCATTATTCTTAGAGAAGATGGGAAACTAAAAATGAACAAAAATGAATTGAATTTGAAAAAGGGCTTTATAGCAAGATAGGGATCACAACATGTAATTTGAGAAGATAGAAATGGAAATTATCTTGTTTGCAATTACTGCTAAAAAGATTGAAAGTTGCTTCTTTAGATATATTTTCCTTCTTCTTTTCCTCTTTTTTTTCCCGTGGACTATTACTGTCTCTCACTTTTATTTTTTCACCTTTTCCTTTTTTCTAATATTTTCTTTGTTTTTTGTTTTGCTTTTTATTCACAATAAAATTTATTGCCAATAAAATATATATTTAAAAACACTCAGGATTCAACAGAAATATGTGACAAAGTGGCATAGTAACTAGCCAATCAGACATAGTTTTCCTTCTGGAAATTAAACCAGAATATCTCTGCTACGTCCTCTGAAATCAATCACAAAGAAAGGAAAATTACTTGTGCTGTCTAAAAATGAACCTGCTGTTCCACCAAGGTGAAGTCTACCATATTATAAAATATTTGATATGTTGGTGTTTTTACTGCATAGAGCAACCTTTACCAATGTGTCACCTCTGTGACCAGGACTGTCACAATTCCAAGAAGCACCCTGGCTAAAAATTCTACAAATCACATTAAACAGCTAGCGGAATCCAGTTTAAAGAAAACTGCACTGAATGGTGTTAGCTCTACAAATGCAGGCATGCATGGTGAGTTGCTGTTAAAGGCACAATGATTACAATTTGAAAAGTAGGCATCCTTTGAGCCATTTTTACTGCTTGTTTTTTATTAAAAAATTATGCAACTCACTGCAGATATATATAAAAATTGTTCTATTTGTTTTAAATAATACTGAACTTCACCACCTCCCTCCCCTGTGCTTCCTATCCAATGAACATCAATGTCATAAAACCAGACCAAATCAATATGGTGCCTTCATTTTATGCCTTTGCATTCAGGGCAATGGATAGTTTGAAAGTGTCTTTTGGGGCAGCTTCAATGTCTGTTTTCCACTCAAAGAAAAACTGTATGAGATGAAAAAGGGCCTCTGAGATTTAATTATCTTTCTATATTATCTCTGTCCAGGAAAAAAACTTCGCACTTGCTATATTCTTTTTACTAACAGTAGAGTCCTGACATTGTCTAAACTGCAAGCTCCATGAAACTCATTGTGACTTGCAGATGGAGTCCTATTCTGGATGTTCTTATTTATTTATTTGGCTGCTTTGGGAGTCATCTGTCATTTTAAATTATATATGTCAGTCTCTTACGTTTCTGATTTACCTTGTTTCCACTGTTTCTCTATGCCCACAGATGCATTTCTTTCAATATAAAAGTGATGTAGAACTGATGCACTCTGATGCAGTTTGGGGTTAGCTTTGTTCATTTCACATTGAATTAAGTCTTTTGTTTATTCCATATAAATATTCTAAAGCCCACAAAAGGGCAGAATTTGAATCTTTGGAAGATGACTCAGTGGACTGAGTTACTTCTATTTCTCAGGGAGGAAATGTGATTTATATTGATGAGCAGCTAGGCAATAAGAGGAGGAACAATCTTTTAATTATATGGTCTCCAAAATTATTTTGGTTTAAGTTGGTGCAGGACTTTCTGAAGAGTCTATTACCAGAATGATCCCTACAGATAATTGCATTTTATGCTATAAAGATTCCTTACTACAAAAAATACCTAAATAGGAGATACTCATATAAAAATTTCTACCAAAGTCATGATCTAGTTTGGCAGCAGAGATTGCTCCTTTGAAGACAACAGGCATTTATGAAGTGAACAAAATTAGAAACTTTTTCTGTGTCAAATGTTTGTGTAGAAAATCATTATTATGTCCCCACCACAGGATGGTCAGGTCACAAGTCCTTTTTGGAGTCAAAAGCAATGACTAAACTGGTATGAGAACTTAAGACTTAGTTCCAAGAGTACAGGAAAATAACATGAGATAGCAATCAAAGTATATTCATAAATATTCAATGTAACACAAGCCAGCAACCAAAGAATATTGAAAGTTTCATATTTAAAGTTTTGTCTAGTTTTGTTTATCTTAGGTGGCAATGAAATTATCTCAAGATCTGTTTCCAAAGATTTAGGGGTTGATAATGAAATGATTAGCCCACTGTACTTATGTGTCTCACCAAGGACAGGACAAAACAAAGTGCACCCAAGTATAATTCTTCAGAGAACAAAATAATGATTGCTTAATTTGTATGCTACCATACTGAACCATTACATGAAATATAAAATTATAAAGTGTTATCTATACCATGCAGCTAAGCTAAAGAAGGATAGCATTTAATACCTCTTTACTGATCCTCCACTACAAATAGATGGGTGAAGATTTTTCTGAAATAGGACTTTGGGGAAAAACATGTGACAACCTGAGGCCATGTTTACTGTTTAATGTTTTAAGTACTGCCACCAACAGATGTTTGAAAACTTTGCTATTCTACCATAGCAGACAGATGACAAAAGCAGAATTTCTGGTATCGGACACCATCTGGCTGACAGGGTAGATTGCACTCTGTTTGTAAGTGTAATCAAGCAGTTTGAGCTGACTTGGAGATCCTTGATATAAGTCAGCAAGTGATAGTGCTTGGCTAACCCAATCTGGGGGCAGAAGCTAAGTTGATTTAGATCTGTTTTATTCTGGGAGTTGTCAGGTGCAAAAGATCGGGACAATCCATTAAGTTGCAGCATAGAAGATTAATTCAATCCTATATACAAGAATCTAATCAATTAAAGTTAATCATTCAATTGGCACCAGATAAGGATCAATGGAACTCAGGAGAAGTTGGACTTGGCTCATTTGGGGGAACATAATGCCTCTAGGTTATGACATGCTTAAGTCCACCTGCTATACCTCTGCCTGCTTTTCTCCTACAGGAATTCTCCAAGGAATACTAGAGCTATAGATTTGAGATGGAAGTTGAAAGCAATACCCAGAAGAAAGCCAATTTCACAGACACATCAATGAGATCACTGGGAGTTGAGCTCAATTTGAAGATTTTCTTTTCTAGAAAACATTGTAGTATGTCATCTGATTAACAATTTCTGACCACAATTACTTATAATGAAAAGTTAGCTAACTTTGCTCTCTGTAGGCTGTTATGTTTAAAAACTAACACAAGGATAGTGGTGATGTTGCTGTCAGATTGTTCAACCATAGTACAAAATTTATGACAGCATCTATTCCGGGGGAATCCATTACTCCTTTCCAACAGGATGTGACCTTTTAAAAAAAGAAAAAGTTACTCAGTTATAATAATTTCAAAAAGAGGAGTTTCTATAGTAGTTAGAGGTTTCTCCCTTAAAGCCATTTCAACAAGGTGTAAAGTGAAATGCCCCATTTGCAGTTTGGTTCTCCCATCCCTCTTTTTCTCTGGCTGACAAAAGCCTGAAGTATGTGTTGCATTTTGAAGTGGGTCATCTGTGGGAGGTTTTTCTTCTTCTAATTATCTGAAAATGGGTGAGGAAAGAGTCTACATTTGAAAGAGATTTGTTGAAGGCATTAAAAAAAGGGTTGCCTAAAATGTGAAATAAATAATAAGAAGCTATAGAAACAACAAAACTGTTCCATTCTCCTCCTAAATGACCTTATCTATTTTTCTGTATTTGCGGCCACCATGATAACCATAGATTTGTCCTACATTATTTCATGCACGATTCATATACACTTGACCTTACTCTGGCTTTAGAAAATATGCTCTAGAGATGGTGGACATTAGAAAATTGTAATAATAAAACCACTTTCTAGTAGTCATGAGATTTCCCAGCACCAGTAATCTCCTTGGGACTTAAAGACCCAGTTAGGTCTATATGTAGAAATCTTTGGTAGACATAAGGGAGACCAACAGACTGGAAAAACATCTTTTAAGAAATATATCTATCCCCAGAAAGGAGAGGGGAGCACGTTGGAAATATTTCAGTATGGACCTTCCCAGTTTCTTAAAGAGTTAAGGGGAAATGTTTTGAGACTTGCAAGATTGATATTTGTCCTTTGAGGTAGTCCAGACAAGAAGCAAAAGATCTTTATTGTAAGATCAGATTAACAGAAAATAGGCTGGATTCAAGAAGTGGTAAGTGCCTTTTCGACCAAAGGAATCATGCATGTTAGGAATAACAAGGTTACCTAACGTAGTTTGGGTAAAATGATATATATAAACTATGATAGTAAGTTTAATATATGGACTGTTTGACTATGCTATAACTCTTACTGGAATAAACTATTTAACTAGCACAGTGTATCTGTTTTACTGAGTGTAAGCTACAAAAACGTTTATCTCACATATTTTGCCTGCCTGCCTGACTGCCGTGCAGATTCTGCTAGGGTGTATCCCTAACAATGCAGCTAGCTTTGAAGAAGTTAGTAGTACTACTCCAAAGAACATTTTTATAAGCCTGGCAATTTTGGACAACTATCTCCCATTACCTTTTTCAGGAAAATTAAAGGAAAGTTGGTAGGACAGTTATTATAGAGAACCTTGAATAAACACATTTCTCTATATCCCTTCCAGCAGTGGTGGGATTCAAATTTTTTTTCCTACTGGTTCTATAGGTGTGGCTTGATGGGTGTGGCAGGGGAAGGATACTGTAAAATCTTCAGTCAGAGGTGGTATTTGCCGGTTCTCCAAACTACTCAAAATTTCCACTATCGGTTCTCCAGAATTGGCCAGAACCTGCTGAATACCACCTCTGCCTTCCAGGTTAAGTTTAAGAAAAGGCATGATATTTTGTGGCTGACCTGAGGGAAGGGTAGCTGTTATTATCCTGCTGAGTCTATTAATAACATTTAATTCTATCAGCCATGGTATCCTTTTGGTATCCTGTTACTCCTTGAGTAACAGTTCAAAGTTCAAATCCTTTATTGTTATTGTACATCATGTATACACGGCATTGGTTTAGCCTCTACTGGTGCAGTCCATACAAGAATACAAGGCAACATGAATAATATAAAGAATAATCCTTATACAAGTAGTTAAGGAAAAAAAAACTAGTCATACATTTCCATATGGACAGCATAGTCTATGCAACATGTGTATTATTCTGGTATATGATCTTATACCATGCTATATAGATATTATACACTGCACTGGCACCAGTGAAATTTGTCATATTAATATGTATACTGACAGCCCATGGGTAGAAGCTGTTTTTAAACTTGTTTGTCCAGCTGGCTATACTTCTGTGTCTTCTGCCTGATGGTAAAAGTGAAAAGAAACACTGGCCAGAGTGTGAGTCATCTCTAAGTATCTTCCTTACTCTGCTGAAACAGTGAGATCTGGCGATGTCATCCAGTGGTGTTAGGGAAAAACCAATGGTTTCTTGTGCCGAATTAATCACTCTCTGTAGTGTCTTCCTGTCCATGGCTGTTAAACCAATGTACCATACTGTTATACAGTATGTTAGGACAGAGGCATTGTTCTACAATTATTATACTGCCTTCTGAGTTAGAGTTAAGACTAGTCTTTAAAGCTCTCACACTAATGGGAGCTGTACTGGCTGCTGGTTAGCACTTCGGATTCAAAGTTTAAAAGTGGGGTCCAATTCAAACAGTTGGTTAAACCTCTCAAGAACTTGGATACTGGGCCCTCTCCTTCAAGTGGAATATTTCTATATGAAAAGGGCATGCTGAATATTCCAGTCACCACTATTATGTGCATAAAGAAAATGGGCAATCCTTCTTAGTGTTTCTTCTAGACGTGTAGAATAGTTCTCCCACTGCCCTAGCTCAGGTTGACCCTGTTGTCTTAAATTTCAGAAGCAAAATTTACTATCTGGGGCTGCTGCTCCCCTGCCAATTTTTAAGTGCTTGGTTTTATAGTTTGTTTTCTATTATGTTTATTACTTTGTCTTAGATTTTGTAAGTCTGAGCCCCTAGGGTCTTTTGATTGGGGCAGCATACAAATTTTAGTAGATAAATACATCTATATGTGTGAAGTGCAAAGTCTCATTTGTGTGATGTTCTTCTTTGATGAATCAGAATCACATTGCTTCAGTAAAATTCAGGCTGTGCTTTCAAAGCCATCTCTAATGGCAGGATTTCATTACAAATAAAGGTTCATTCATTAATTGACATCAACATCCACTAATGATTTGTTTATGGACTTGTTTATGTCCATACCTCTAGCACACAGAAAGGCCTTTCATATTATGCCCAGCAACACACTTTTTAATGTGATAAAGAGATATATAGAGATGTCTGACCAAAAGCATAGAGAAATTCAGTGCTGTACATGCATGAATAAACTAATGTCTTGTATTCCCAAGTATAAAGACTTACATGAATGCATCATGTAAGAAGTGTTGTCTTGATATTATACATGCAGCCACTTAGTTACTTTGCATGCATAAAACCCAACACAGTATTTGACTTGAATATCTTCTCTATATTATATTTGTGAACTTTGGTTTACCTGAGTGAGATTTGGTATATAATAATTATGGTGTATACTAAATATCAATATAAACATCTAGGAATAACACGTTATAAAGACTTCTTTACATGACTTAAAATCTGAGCAATGTTTATGGAAAAAGGAAAAGGGAAAAAATAACCCTTGAACATATCTTGAGATATTATTTCTTAGTGGAATTGCTTTTGACTATAGCACTATTTTGAATAATAGATGTTCAAAAGAAGCCATTGAAAGCATTTCATCCAACATAGTGCCTAATCTAAGTCAAATTCAATTTAAATAATTCCAGCTTTATCATTGATCACTTTGAAAATGACATAATTAAGTACTTATTGGAGAAAAATAGACTTTGATGCATCCAATGTATTAAATATTTAGAAAGGACATCAGTGTTGTAAATTTCCTGATGAATATTTCTTTTTTTTTTTAACCACAGCAGATAAAATGAAAGCATCACATCCTGTAGTAAGTGCATTCAATCCCTTGAATTATTTACTACGTATATCCATATGCATAAAATATACATGCAGGAACTCTATGAAAAAGTAGTGCCTGGATGAAACTATGAAACCATAACTTGGGGGGGGGGAGGAATCTTTTCAGTATCCACAGTATCAGATGAGGATAAAATATATTTGTTTGTAGTCACTTTACAATGGGAATACCTTTGACATCTGAAGCAGATTACAAAGAAAAGAAAGGTTCAGTTAAATTGAACCTATAACTATATACCTTGGATACTGATTTTTCATCTGATCTCATAAAAGAAGAACTAGGAAGTCCACAATGTTAGCTTTGGCTTCAACCAGTGCCCACATTTCCCCATGAGAATATGGTCAGCAACAACAAAGTGAAGCATTACTGTGATCCTTTCAACTTCAACTTAGTTTTGCTTGCAATTTGCCTTTTCTGCTTTTCCTTGTTTAGCTCTTTCTTTTGGCTTTTAACCAGGATTTTTCACGGGTCAGTTTTCTTTTATGGTACTTTCAGTCTCCTGCTGAGCAGATATGCTATTTTAGCTGTATGAGGACAAAGATTTCACCTGA
The DNA here is from genome assembly GCF_049901715.1 of Pseudonaja textilis. Taxonomy (NCBI): domain Eukaryota; kingdom Metazoa; phylum Chordata; class Lepidosauria; order Squamata; family Elapidae; genus Pseudonaja; species Pseudonaja textilis. The sequence continues at coordinate 259,365,370 of NC_141990.1, read as the reverse complement.
AAAAACAAGAAAACAAAAATTAGATGTCTATCCTCACTGCCTAATTCCAAATTAACATACAAAACAAAATACAAGATACTGTAAAACATAGGAGAGATAGATAAATAGTGGGTACTTAGATAAATGATATAGATATTTTTTCTATATACTATACATTAAGTAGAGAATTGGCTATAATTTAACCTATTTTCTTTTCATTATTCTTTTGTTCTCAGCCTATGGGTTCATGTTATTAGAGAATATGCAAACCAGTTCAATTGTTTCTAGCAAATCACAGTGAATGTATATGCTAATGATTTGTCCAAACTGAGAATTACAAAGGAAAGGAAAAAGCAGTGGTGGGAGTAAATGCTTTATCCTTCAGGCATTTTTCAAGTTTCTGCTTTGAATAGTTGCAAAGCATTCACCATGTTGGAAGCAAATAGTAGGAGGTTTATATATCTAAAGCAGAGAAAAAAAGTTGGTGACCTCATAACTGAATGTGGTCCCCACAGATTAACGTTATTCAATGTTACTAAAAATAACAATAATATAATATAGAACAATATATTTCTACATCAGATTTCCAAGATGGAAATGGTACAACTGTACATTTTCATATTGAAACTTTAAAAGAATCTTTTTTTTTTCTCCTGGAGTTATGTCCAGTTACTCTGAGAACAAAACTTGTAAGCAATTAAAAAACAAAAAAACAAAAAGTGTTCAAGAAATATTCCAAAATGCAGAATCAAAACCCAAGTGTCAGTTAAAGGTGATTTGATAGCGAGTTGTAATTAAGATGATGAAATAGGAAATGATGCACTATGAGTTATTCCAGTAATACTATATATTTGTCAGTCCTTTGAAGTAGACCAAAATCAGGAAATGCATTCCATAGGAAGACCAAAACTAAGCCTGTAATAACTGAATCTTGCAAGTGCACCTCCTTATCTTCCTTTTATATGCAGTGACTCAAAAAGAAGAATCTAAAATCTCTCCTTGAGAGTTTGCTTTAAACTATCTCCTTGGGTCTCTACAATATCTCCAGGGACACAGGACATAACTATTTGTACCTAGTTCCAGGAAGATAGTATTCTAGCAAATGAATTAAATTCATGAATTTGGAACTCCAGATGTTTTTTGTAGATATCCCTGGTGGACATCATGAGGAGCAATGTTCTATTTAAACCCAGCACTTTAAAAGACAACTGGAGATTTTTCCAATAAATAAATAAACTTGGAAACAAAAACTTGCAGGAAAACAATTTGATAAATCACTTTATTATTAAACCTCATCATTCTTCATGTTTTTTTTTTACATTAAAGGAAGTACAATAAACAATTAACAGTTGAAATAAAAAGCCAAAATGCTGAAGAAGTGACAATGTAAGTTCCCTGAATCTTTTTGAGAAGATTAGATGCAAAACCTATGATTTTCTAAGCCCAATTCTCTGCCACTTGCAGACAAGCAATGTGGAGGGAGAGAAGTTTGTACCTCACTACCCTTCCTATTACTTGTAGTGGGAAAAATAGTTTGATTAACTCATTTCTGGGTTCAAAAGACATAATTCTGGCCAAAGCTTCTGCCACACTTTCTATATTTTCTCAACAACAGTTTGTGGCATAATAAGGTTGCCTATTGTTTGGGAGTTGGAATTATTGCAGTTTCACCAGATTAAATATTTCATATGGTGAAATCTGCCTGAGGGAGAATCTGCATGGGAATTAGGGAAAAGCTTGTTCTGCATATAATGCACTCCTCCAGGAAGAACAGCTGGAAAGTAGAGTGTTTCCTGGAGACAAATTGAGCTACTTTATCTGAGTTGCAAAAATCCAGGTGGATGCAAAAAAGTACAGAAAGTGCTTTGCAACTATTTTAGCAGTGCAAGGATGGTCATCTTAATTCAAAGCTATTACTTGGGGCACACATGACTTAATGACTGAGCAACTCTTTCCCTAATCTGACTCTTATTCCACATCAGTGCTGATTCTTTTTTTCTTTTTTTAAAATAAAGTTTTATTTGGGTTTTCACAGACAAAATACAAGTAAAACATCTTTTTTGAAAATAGCATGGTCCCAGGTTGAACTTCTTTATATAGACACAAAACTCAATTTCATGCTCCTTTTTTTATTCTATTCCATATTTTATACTATTTTACATTTTCTATATAGTTTTTCCCCTCTTTTAATTTTCTCAATTTTATTTTGATTATTTCATCTCAATTCAAATCATTATATTTATACTTTTGTCTGTTCTGTTTCAATTTCATATTATCTTTTCTCATTAAACAAATTTTCTCCTGTAGTTACTAATTGGAGTATGATACCTTTATATCTTTTAATTACATCCATTCAACTCTTATTTAAACTTCAGTATATACCTTAAATTTATGACCTTCAATATAATACATAATACATAACTTCCAATCTAATTCTGCTTGGCACATTCTTATAATACATACTATATTCTTTTTAAAAAAGAGAAAGATTGTAAATATATGATAATCATAAACCCTCATTCCATTCCAGTTCAGTTCTATCATTAATAATCATTAAAACCATAACATCTTTAACACTTCTTTTCAATTAAATATCATACTTCCTTAAAAACACATATAATCTCCATAATTAATTTTTCCCTTATTTCTCTTCACATATGTTTTATAAATCATTAAATATACCTTTTGTTACATTTCATTATTGACAAGCATTCCACTGAATTACGATAGCTGTTTTATCAGACATTTTAATCATACATTGTTTCATATTTTCTAAAATTATTTCTGCTTCTAATATAACCATACTATCTTATGTACCTTTGCAGAATCCCTTTTTCCATTAAATTTTCACCCATTATCTCTAAATAGGTCCTGTTTCTCTATATTTTGCTTCTGTCCTTTATAACTTCTTTTCCTTTCTTTCTTCCCTCTCATCTTCTCCCTCCCCCTTTTACCTCCTTGTCTCTCTAGTTCTAATTCTCTCTTCTGCATTTCCCTCTTCCGCTGCTTTCTGATTTTATACTTATTTTTCACTCTATTTTTTTTGGAGTTGTTTTTTCCAATCTTAGACTTTCCATTCTCTTTTCCCCCTTTCCTTTTTTTCCCCCATCTAAGATTACTTGTTCATTAAAGATGGCTTCTTTTTTGTTGCAATCTTCTTGTTCTGCAGGCATTTCTTGTTGTTTCTCATAATTCCAAATCTCCATTTCTAAAAACTGAAATACGAAGCCAAAAGAACCTTTCCCTTCTTGTGCATCTTCTTTGTACTTTTTAAGTTCCATTTTCAGTTCTTCTAAAAGTGGAGCCATTTTAAACAGTTTTAAACAACCACTCGATTGATTTTAGTCATTCAAAACAATAACCAAGAATCCAGAAATCATCAAGTAATCCAGATAGTCCCGAGTTATATCTTCTTATTTCTTTTACCACTTTCTCTTCCTGGGGTTTTTGTTGTGATATTTCAGTTAGAATGTATCTTTTGGAAGTCTTGTTGAGATTTTGCTGTAAGTTCTTTTTTAATTCCAGGCAGCCTCCTCCCTTCCAGATCCTGCCCTTTTATTCTTCCTCTCTCCTTTCCTGTTTTCAAAAGCTTTTAATTATCCAGAAATCTTTATTATCCCTTTGACTTTTTATTTTCAGCATTAAATGCCTATTGATGTCAAAGTGGATTGTTTTCCAATTTCTTGTTTAAGTCTCTTAGCTGTCAGTATTGGAAAAGGAGAAAAAAACCCAAATCTTTTCCCCTTTCTCTCTCCTTCGCAGCTTAAAAATCTTCTTAGGGAACAATGTTATTGTTTTTTAACAGTTTCAGTTCCAGGGTACCTTATTTGTTGCTTTTGCTGTTTGACCCAGTCAACCAAAACTTTCTCTTCTTATCTTCCTCCTGCACATTCTTTTCCAGTTGAGTTCTTCTTTGTGGTGGCCATTTCTGACCATCGCTGCAACCACCTTCGGGAAAGGGAGTAATGGCCAGCTGGGGAGGAGAGATGCAGCTCTCCTCAACCCTGCTGGCAGTCTCCCCCCTCTTCGCCACCTCTACGGGGTGGCTTAGCCCTGAAACCAGCTGGCTCGGGGCGCTCCAGCGGCGAGCATGTATCGAAGTCTCACAGAGACGAGGTTTCGGTCTGTTGCTGAAGAAGCTTAAACCAGAAGTCCCATCAGTGCTGATTCTTGTGTCAATATTTCTTATGTATATCCCATTGTCATTGAATTACTGCCATCAAATAACCTGTACTTTCAGGCTATAACCAAGTAGGATCATATGATACCAATCCCGAAGCTGTTCCACTGCCTGTCTGGATATTACTGGGTTTGAGTCAGTATGCCAGCTAATCAGATATTTAAAATAATGGCTTCCCTACTATGCTATGTTCTTGGCATATGAATCATGAGAGAAGAAGTGGAGCAAGAAAAGACTATAGTATCTCACTTCAGTGTCAAACCTCAGAGGTGCAATCATGCACTCCTTCTGTTTTTTTCTCTCAGGAATGAGACTCAGAGTAAGATGCTTGACTTCCCAACAGAATAGAATAGAATTCTTTATTGGCCAAGTGCGATTGGATACACAAAGAATTTGTCTTGGTGTAAATGCTCTCTGTATAAATAAAAGAAAAGATACATTCATCAAGACCCAAGAATCATAAGGTACAACACTTAATAATAGTCATAAGGTACAATAAACAATCAAATCATACTAGGAAACAGTCAATATAAATCTTAAAGATACAAGAGACAAAGTTACAGTCAAACAGTCACAAGTGAGAGATGATAAGAAGTGATGAGAAGATTAATACTAATAGTAGTGCACTTTGTAAATAATTATAAAATTCAAGTTTGAAGATCTCTGTCCTAAAAGCTAAAGCTGCTGCATATAAAAAACAGAGGAGCTCTGATCAACTATCACAGCCACATTTTGGATCTGAGTGGAGGTCCTGGAAAAGGTGTCAGAATTACACTTAGAAGGGACCTTGGGGGGAACCCTATACCATTTCAGAGAAATGGCTGTCCAGTCTTTTCTTTAAAATCTCCAGTGTTGGAATACCTAGAACTTCTGGAGACAAGCAGGTCCACTGGTTAATTGTTCTCATGGTCAGGAAGATTCTTCTTAGTTTTACATTGCTTCTCTGTTCAGTTTCTATCCATTGCTTCTTGTTTTGCCTTCTGCTTCTTTGGAAAATACATTGCCCTCCCTTCTTTGTGGCAGCCCTTTAAAAGTTTGTTGCCTATCACACTCTTGGGCAAAGCATGTAAGCCATTTCCTCCTTTCAGTGGTCCATGAAAGTACATCTATAGTACATAGATAATAAAGTCAAAAAAAGGTGAAAGATAAGTTGAGGCTGGGTGTGACAAGGAATGACTGGGAAGGGAGGGGTAGGTGAAGCACCCCTTGATGTGAGTGACATTGAGTTGGTCATGCCCAGCCAGTCATGTGACCACCAAGCCACACCCAGCCAGTCAGGTGACTACCAAGCCACACCCACCCAGTCACATGACCACCAAACCATGCCCACAAATTAAGCCACTCCCACAGAACCGGTTGTTAAGAAATTTTGAATCACACCCCTGGTTTGATTCCCACCAGCTCAAGGTTGACAGCCTTCCATCCTTCTGAGGTCAGTAAAATGAGGACCCAGATTGTTGGGGGCAATATGCTGACTCTGTAAACCACTTAGAGCTATAAAGCACTGTGAAGTGGGATATAAGTCTAACCGCAATTGCTATCCTTGGACAGATTAGTTCACTTGGGAGTAGGATGTTGTCTATCTCCTACAATCAGAACCCCATGGATGTTTTACTTACTTAGGACTTCTATGCCACCCTTTCTCACATAAAGATTCCAGCCTCACAATGTTTCATAAAAATAAAGATAAAAAAAAACACTGTTCCTTCCAGGGTCAGGGTCTATATTGGGGTCTATGGGGTTTTGTTTTGTTTTTTGCTTTTTTTAAGAAACAAAGGGGAAAGTTTATGATTTTATTCTGGAAAATCTGAAAATAAGCCCCTGCTACATGTCAAATTTCAAATAGACAGACATTGAGGAGGTTTTCTGCAAAGAGAAAAGAAAGTGGAAAGGAATTATTATGTCCATGTCCATGAATGTAGCAGAATTGATTATCAGAGGTTGAGACACAAATACAATGGATTAACTTTTTCATCTTTTTCCATAGAATTGTTAGGCTTGGTTGGTGAATTGAATTGGCTCAAAAAATTATGAAGACATGAGATTGAATAGTAATTAGATGTCACTGTGTCTTCCCTTATCACTTGTAACTGTTTAAAGTTTGATTTCACTAGTGACCAGTTCTCAAAAAAAAAGTGGTGGGCAAGCCTGTTGATTACTTAATCCAACATTTTGGCTTTTTCCACCATTGCATTTGATTTAAACAGCTATTTTGTTTTTCCTTTCCTTTTTAGAGTAGCTGTGATGGCCCCAACACTTGCAACAATTAAAGTTGCAAAGAAACATACTAATTTCAAAATTTTAGCGAGGCCTAAAAGTAAAACTGACCTTGGTTCAGTCCTCCCTGCTGTGCTTTGAATAAATAAAATTTTAACAATATTTTTTAAAAGTTGAAATGTAGTTATTTCTACTGTTTTATGAACTTGGAATTTTCTGATCTACACAGAGTGTAGCTTCTCTTAGCACAAGCAGAGGATACAGTATGTCACCTTCAGTTTCCCTAACCCAAGGAGACAATCATGAAGAGTGTCAGTGAAGATTTATGGTCTGTTGAGCTCCACATTTTCCCCCTTTCCAAGAACTAATGTGAGCAATAAAATACAGAAGAATACAAAGCCACTTAAGTCTCTTTGTCAGCATTGTCACCTGGACTCAATATATTCTGATTCAAGATGATAGGAATAGTTGGGTGTGGGTGTGGATGGCTATCCTAAAAAAAAAAAAAAAAAGGAGGAGGTTGCCCTCTTACCTTCAACACAAATGGAAACAGAATCCTTGCCCAAAAGTCGTTCTTTTTAGCAGATGCATCCATTTGTCTTGTTTATTCCCCTGATTTTTGAGTCTGTTTTCTTCCAAGGTGGTTGTTATTCCTGAGTATTTTATAGTTTTGTTTTTTCCTTCATTTTTTTTCAATATAGAAAAAGCAAAAAGCTATCAGATGATCAATAACTCTTGACAACTTATTCCCTTTTAGGTCAAAAGCAAATCTAAGCACTGTTGGGTGGGTCTTTCTCCCTCTGACTTTCAATTTTCCAAATGTCATAGATAACGGTCCAGAAGAAATCTGTCATCTTCAAAAAATGAAAACACAGAATGAGTGATTATGTAACTCCAGTTTGAACTTATTTGAACTTTATTATTGTTATTTTTGTCAGCATGATTAT